>NC_086163.1:21729979-22041753 GCF_035149785.1 Candoia aspera | reverse complement strand
GGTGTTTACCTTCTCCATTGGTTGTGAAACAAACATAAAATGCCCCTCCATAATTTCTGATAAGAATCAAAGCCAAAGGAATTTCACATTCCCAATGCAGATATACCATTTAAAGATTCAAGATTTTCTGCCTCTTCTTTTTTTTGCTCCTCCTGTTCCTGAGCCCTTAAAAACTAACTTGTTGTTGCCCATTTTTGGTGAGTGAAACCTTTCCTGACTCTGGAGATAAGGAGACAAATGCTGAGGCTTATTATCTCTATTTCTGCATCATGCAGGCATTAAAAGCATATTAGTAGAAGTGCTAAACAAGGCAGGAGAATCCTATTTCTCCATATACCTAATCATGTTCAAAATTAGAACCAATGAGATGTATTGTGCTAAGGATGTATAAGAAAAGAATGTAAATCAGAATACAAAGTGTGAACAGTTTACTATATTTAAGGTTATTCAGTATTAATAAAATAAGAAATAGAACCCAATCTGGTAAGAGATACTATAGCCCACTGTCTCTGAAAGGATCATTCCAAATACAACCTGTGCCCATGTGGCATGTGTCTGAGTATTCCTGTTCCATCAAATTATTTGCAACTTATTTAAAAACACACACGTATACATACAAACTGTAATTGAAAGACATAACTTTCCCTAAATGTCAGATTTGGTATGCTTCTTACCCTAATGCACATTTTCAATGCGGCTACTCCTCATCTACACATTTTTTATAGGCTCAAAGCCCACATACAATCATGTTCCTGGACTCGTATTTCTGAATATCATCCAAAGACACTCATTTTGAGTTGAGAAGTATTTTGAGATGGACATATGCAGCAGATTTCTCCCACGGTTGCAGATACTCTCAAACCCCATTAACCAAGAGTACCTGCCCATGAGGTGACAAGGAGATCGAAAACCATTTCACATTGTAAGTTCTACAGGGATATCAGGTCTGCTTATATCTGCCCATAATATATAAATTTCCAGGAAGGCCAGAACATTTGTATGTGAACCATCTTCTGGAAGATTCAGAATCCTTTATTATGTGTGCAGTAGCCAAATTCTGTGCTGCTGCAATGAAAATAAGGCATAACTGGTCACAGAAATAACCACTTCTGTTTTATTCATTACTTTGGGTTGATTACATGTTAGCTGTCTTGTTTTAGGTGATAGGTATTTTTAACTCATAGATTGCAATATTTTAGGTTTACACCTGCACAGGTAATTAACCCACCATTACAGTAGTGTATGTTACATTTTTATTATAGAGACTCCTTGTGTTGCTAGTATTTCATCTCACCCATTTGATTTTACTTTTGGGTTGTATATTGTCAGATTTGCTTGTAATTGACCAAATAAACAGCATTTCATTTCATTTCATTTCATTTCATTTCATTTCATTTCCTCCCATGATCTATTAAAAACCATGCCATAGGGATGTGTAAGGATTTGCTTTTACGATGTAGGGAGGTACAGATGATCTCCTTTTTTAGAATTGTGGAGGACTACAGGTAGTCCTCACTTAACAACCATTCATTTAATGATGGTTCAGACTTACAATGGTGTTGGAAAAAATGACTTACGATTGGTTCTCACACTTATGACCATCACAGCATCCCTGTGGTCACATGATCATGATTTGGGCACTTGGCAACCAGTTTATTTATTCATTCATTCATTTATTTATCAAATTTCATCACCACCCATCTCCCCCAAAAGAGGGACTCTGGGCGGTTTACAATGAAGCTAAAAAAATCAAAATACAATAAAAACAAGATGAATTGCATGACGTATACATATAAGTATAAAATATAAAGTTTGCATGTATGACTGTCGCAGCATCCCATGGTCACGTGATTGCCATTTTCAACCTTGCTGGCCAGCTTCCGGCAAGCAAAATCATTGAGGAACCACATGATTTGCTTAACAACTGCCACAAAAAAGGTCATAAAATCAGGTCAGATTCACTTAATGACCACTTTGCTTAGCAACTGAAATTCCCATCCCAATTGTGGTCATTAAGCGAGGACTACCTGTAGTTCTGAGATGCGGTGATTAGTTAGCTCCATTGTCCAGCATATTTCATTGCCACTGAAGACCTTGAGTTGGATAGTTCTTAAATAGTTTCCAAATAACCTGCCTCTTACCTTACTGAAACCCATCAGTAGATCTAAACCACCAAACTTGTTCTTCCCCAGACTGATAAGATTCCCCACACCTTTTTTTTTCCTATTGAATTCACTCAGAGGGCAATTTTCTGTGGGTGGGGAACAGCGAGCAAATGGTAAGAAAGTCACTTATTTCTTAGAACAAGTCTTAGGGAAATGAGCAGGACAGACTTCCCGCCGTGTCTTTCTGGTTTATACATTTCCAATTCTTCCAAGAGATAACTGGACAAATTTCCTTGATGCCCTTAATTTCTAGGGGCTTTTTTGAGTTTCAGTTTCTATGGCCTTTCGCCTTCATCCTCTTTACCATGCAAGCTCTTTTTTTTCCCATTGGAAGGAGAAAGAAAAAGAGAGAGGGAGAGAAAGAATGAAAGAAATGGAAGGACAAACACTTTTTTTTTCCAGCTGCTTCTCTCTGCAAATATATGAAGCGGATTTTTTCCTTTAGAGGGATTTTGAAAAGTAAATGGTGAAAATCTTCAGCTTTCTGGAGGTGTGTTGAGTGTGAATGGAATATTTTAGTCTGGCATTTATTCAAAGATGGGGTAGTGGTGGTAGAAATGCTGATGTTTAAACATAGCTACTTAGCCGAAGGTAAGCACTGCAAATCTATGGAACTCAGGAATACAATTTAGAGTCTTCACTTCAGCAACTTTAAGATGTTTAACTCCCATAGGACTACAGGCAAAGTTAGACGGCAAACTTGAGCTTCACAAACTTTTATGATGCTGAACCTCTTCTCTGCCATGGGAGATATGTTCACAGAAGTCTACTTTAGAAATCTGAAGTTAGTACAAAAAGTGCCTGGGTGTCATCACCCAGGGCCTAGCAGTGACATGGAGTCAGATATAGAAGGTAAATCTATAGACGCCAAGATGGATCTCCTTCCTTATACACGCTCAGACTACAGTAGAGAGCTTACTGTTCTTATGTGTCTGGGCCTCAGTACAACATCTGTAGAAGATTACTTGTTGCTGTCAATGTAGAAAGCACCTGAACCAAACATTCTTGGAAACTGCAGAGCTTAAGATACTGAGCTAGAGGTCTTCAGTCTGGACCACCCCCATGCTGTCTTGGTGCAGCTGCTAGTACTTCCATCTCAGAGAGTGTCAGCCTTACCAGGTAGACCAGACAGGAAACACAACCAGATGAGCTACTTCTACTTTATTGTAAGGCTACCTTAACAGAATCTTGCCAGTCTGAAAGTACAGATCTCCCGCCATCTCCTTTACAGCCTGAGAAACTAGGGAGGGTCCCTCCTGAGCCTCTTGCCCCGCCCATTATCCAGGTGCAGGCTCAGCTGTCTCTTCTCTGACCGTTCCCTCGGCAGCATCTCTTGGCCCAGTCTCCCAAGGCCTTTCCCACATACCGCTGCAGAGAGCTTCATAGTCCATGAAGACAGTGGCTTGGCTCACCCTATGCACTAAGCCACAATGTAGTGTGATGAGAGAACCAAGCCATTGTAGATTGTATTTAGAGGTTTATAGTCCAGGGCAGGGGGACAAAAAATAAGGCCACATGTGGCTCACCAGCATCTCTTTCATGGCCCCTGAAGGCCTCTGGCAGAGTGGATTGGGTCAGAAATAAGAGAGCTCTGTTTTGTATTTGGCAGTTTAAAGGTGGATTAAGGGACAAAATGTGCATCTCCATCTCTGCAGATGCTTCAGGCAGCCAGTTCACCCAAGTTCTGAACCCCTTTCACTTTTGGAGTATGGCCATTGACAGGCCTGCAAAGTCTTGTGTGGCCCTTGTGGTGGCATCAGATGCACTGACATTGACCCCTACATTGGTTTGTAGTCCTAGCTAATTCTATTTTATTTTGCTAGCCATGGCTTAGTACAATGTGCAAACCCAGACAGTTTGCAAGCAGTACATCCAGCCTGAACTTGCTAGTAATAAAGAAATGAGCATTATGCCTAAAATAACAAAGAGGCTTTGAGGAACATCTTTATTATCTGGAGTCTGGGCTTCTGCCAAGAGGCCTTGGTAAAGTCTATCAGAGCTAACAGAAGCTCCCAGAATCTTGTTGGAATTTTACCAGGGACCCCTCTCCAGAACAGGGTGCATCTCGAAGTGTCAGCTCACTGTTTTACTCCTGGCCTGCCATCCCCCACTGGTGCCTTGGAGAGAGGTTGAACTTCAGCCCTGCTGAGCAGCTGCAGTTCAATCCATCTGGAGCAGTGTTTCTCAACCCTTGCAACTTTAAGACTGTGGACTTCAACTCCTGGGGAATTCTGGGAGTTGAAGTCCATACATCTTAAAGTTGCAAAGGTCAAGAAACCCTGATCTGGAGGGTAGCATTGGGGAAGACTACTTTAAAGAGACCTCACTGGCTTGGTTGCAGAATTTATGTTGAGTGGATGACCTTGAGGATGGAAGCAGATTGGGAAGCCAATTGTATGGAAATATCATTAGGTTCAAATGTGGCATCAGGAAATAGAAACATTGGTCATTTTTTTTCTATTTGCCAAAGAGCCTATTAACATTGTTCAGCTTTTAAAATGCTGACTTTAGCAAAGCTATATTTCCAGAGCCTGGCTGAATCCAGATTTCAGAGAACGAATAGATTCCATTCTTTTTAAAAATAACTTCAGAGATCAGCCTGTCTTCCTATTGTGTGTTCCCATGATGACTTGCATTTTCCATCTCTTGTTTGCATCAAACTAGCAGCTGCCTGTCAATTATATCCTGTTAATATTGCTGCATTTGCTGGTCTCTCTTAAATAACTGCAATGTAGATTTCCTAATTAGCTGGACTAATTAGGCTACCATTAATACTACACTGCAGTTTTCTCCCCACTTCAGCTCTTTGAAAAGTTGTGGCACCTCAGCTCTGATTAATGGAATCACAATGGTAACCATCAGTTGTATTTCTATAAAGCGTGGTTCCTTCTCTGTTTTGGATGCCACTCACTGGTACCTTAGCTGAAAAATTTACATCCATGTGGAGGAAACATCCTCCAGTCCCTGAAGTCCACCCAGGGACTCCATTCATCTTCTGAAGAGCAAGTAATATAAGACAATAAGGTGGTGCAACGCTTCTGATTAATTTCCAAAAAGGTGCATTCACACTTTTTGAAACCAAATCTGTGCAGCTCTATAAGGATCTTGCTATTTTATTTGAGCCTTGCTTAAGAAAATGGGGCTTTCTGAGAATGGATTGCTGGCTGGGGAGTTCTGGGAGTTGAAGTCCACACATCTTAAAGTTGCCACGGTTGAGAAAAACTGCAACAGGGTATAATCAAGGACGCAAAAATTACATAGATATCAGTAAGACATTTGAATGAAAGGATTAGGAGCAAACATTAAAAAATTATGGAAATTGCAATAGAATCTCCAGTCTTCTTCTGTTCATCAGTTCTTGAAGCTGGAGTCTCTTTGAAAGTTTTGAATCTCTTCTTCCCTGTTTTTTGACCCCAGGACTGAGCTGTTTGTAAGATAAGCTACTCACAAGCTCCTCTCCTATCTGTTGGTGGTGGTTGTTTTTAAAATTTTTATTAGTTAGTAATTGTTCAAAATATAATAGAGACACATAATGCAGAATATAAGGCCAACAGAATACAAATCTAATAAAGAAACAGAAAAAGTTAAACCGGTGCAGGAGTAAGCAAAAAAGCACATCAGACCAGTGGCTTCTGACCTTTTCCAGCACAGGTATAAAAGTACCTAAAAGTTAACCTCTTACTATTAATTAAACATTGAGTAACATTTTATCTCTAAAATCAAACCATTCAATCATCAAAACCTAAAATCAAGACTTCATTCTTTTGCGTTACAAGCAAGTAGTCCAAGAGCAACTTCAAGATGTTATTTAAGTCTAACATTCCTCCTAACACTTTCTCATCCTCCCCACAGTCTCTCACCCTTCTTTGTCCTTCTGCCCCGACTTCTGGCTTGCTTTCTGAGCATGTCTTCCTGACTGGCTTTTCAATTTTGACCTATTCTCAATTCCTGGCTATTGGCTTGTTTCAAAACTTTTGGGTTTGGGCTGAGTCGACTCTGATTCATGGCTCAATTCATGGCTTATCTTATTACTGTGGGACTCATGCCTATTTCCCTTGTAATGCATGCTCAAAAAGTGGATGACTTCGGCGTTGCTTTGGGAAGCATGGATTGTTGCGAATATGATTTGAACCAAGAAGCTGACAGATGCAGAAGGATTTTGCACAGTCTCTAGATGCTGCTGCCCTTAGATTCTTCTGATGTGCTATCCCTGGTTCTCGATACAGGCGTCTGCCCTGTCTTATAATAGGCTTTAATATTCCCTACATATTTGATGCATCCAAGTTGTCTGTCAGACAAACAGACAAATTAAACTTTCTCAGACTCTGAAATGCCAAGACCTTTTGTGTTCTCCCAACGTGCATATCAAGAATAAAATTGCAGCAGCCAACAGAGCTAGGCAGCTCATGGAATATATGGCTTTGATTAATACTTTCAATCCAGGCCGAGATTAAATATATTGAAAACATTTAATAATAACCTTTTCCCCTTGCTGAGGTGTGCTTAGCATTTGATTCTTCTCTGTGTCTGGAGGGTAACTTCTTGAGCTTTTCTGAAGGGACTGCACCTGCTTGAGCTTCTCTAACCCCTTTCATGCAATCATGTTTTTGATTTTCAATTTTTTTTAAAAAGGATGGATGCCCCATGGAGGTGCAGCTCCCACTGGCTGTGATTATTGGAGGATGCTGCACTGGGTAAATGTTGGGTGAGGGAACCAAAGAAGTCCTTCTTCCATGACATGATGGAACAGACGGTGGTTCTATCTCTACTACAGATTTCAGCTGGTGTATAGTTGGCCTGAGGTGAAATCTGGTCTCCCTTTTTTCCTGCCCAGTCATCGACATCAAACTCTACAGTATGAGTGGCTTCTTTGCCGCTCAAGGTTGCTATTCAGGGTGCCAGATCTCTGACCTGCCCAAGCTTCATTCTCCATTCTGGCTGGAGGCAGCTTCGTAATGTATTCCTAAAAGGGATTTGGGGGGGGGGGAAGTGGTGCAGGAATAGTGTTTGGAAGTTTCTGCTGGCATTTAAGCAAATGCAGACGGAAACTCCACTCAGATATTTCCCTACAATGTAATAAAGGGAGGGTCAGAATCATTAACGTTTGACATTGTTTATGGGTTCGTATCTTCTTCCCAGCTTGTGAGCAGGCTGATTCCATGCTTAAAGCAATCCTTTGTCAATTTCTTTCCCTGTATTTTCTCTGTTAAAAAAGGTAAAGGTTTCCCTTGACGTAAAGTCCAGTCGAATCCGACTCTAGGGGGCGGTGCTCATCTCCGTTTCTAAGCCTTGGAGCCGGCGTTGTCATAGACACTTCCGGGTCATGTGGCCAGCATGACGACTCGGAACGCCGTTACCTTTCCGCCGAAGCGGTACCTATTGATCTACTCACATTTGCATGTTTTCGAACTGCTAGGTGAGCAGGAGCTGGGACGAGCAACGGGAGCTCACCCCGCCACGCGGTTTCGAACCGCCGACCTTCCGATCAGCAGCTCAGCGGTTTAACCCGCAGCGCCACTGCGTCCCTTCTATTTTCTCTGTTAGGTGTTCAGTATTCATCACTGAATACCTTTTACCCTTTGTAGTTGAGGAACTGCCTCTTTTGTTTCCCTATACCAACCATATGAGATAGATTACCCTGGAATAATATGTTGTCCAGGACCATCCAGTTAATGCACTTGATATTGATCAACTGATGTTAATTTTCCCTATTTTTGTTTTTTGAATAATTGAAAATATTAAAAGTTTAGGTTTCCAGCTAACATGGAAGTACTTTAATCAGTTAGAGGCACACTTCATGTCCCCTCTTTCAAGAAAGAGATGTAAACATGACCCCGTTTTAATCTTGTCTAATAATTTGATCTCCTTGGACTATGATTGTGTTGAATTTTAGTGTTCCACGTACAGCAGTAGGGAAGCACCCAAGTTTGGTACAACTGTAAATCACTCAGCATCTAAGATCTAATGTTGTTGTTGTTTATTCGTTCAGTCGCTTCCGACTCTTCGTGACTTCATGGACCAGCCCACGCCAGAGCTTCCTGTCGGTTGTCACGACCCCCAGCTCCCCCAGGGACGAGTCCGTCACCTCTAGAATACCATCCATCCACCTTGCCCTTGGTCGGCCCCTCTTCCTTTTGCCTTCCACTCTCCCTAGCATCAGCATCTTCTCCAGGGTGTCCTGTCTTCTCATTATGTGGCCAAAGTATTTCAGTTTTGCCTTTAATATCATTCCCTCAAGGGAGCAGTCTGGCTTTATTTCCTAGAGTATGGACTGGTTTGATCTTCTTGCAGTCCAAGGCACTCTCAGACTTTTCCTCCAACACCACAGTTCAAAAGCATCTATCTTCCTTCCCTCAGCCTTCCTTATGGTCCTGCTCTTGCAGCCATATGTCACTACGGGGAACACCATTGCTTTGACTATGCGGGCCTTTGTTGTCAATGTGATGTCTCTGCTCTTAACTATTTTAGCGAGATTTGTCATTGCTCTTCTCCCAACGATTGAACGTCTTCTGATTTCCTGACTGTAGTCAGCATCTGCCCTAATCTTTGCACCTAGAAATACAAAGTCTCTCACTACCTCTATGTTTTCTCCCTCCATTTGCCAGTTATCAATCAAGCTGGTTGTCATAATCTTGGTTTTTTTGAGGTTTAACTGCAACCCAGCTTTTGCACTTTCTTCTTTCACCTTCATCATAAAGCTCCTCAGTTCCTCTTCACTTTCAGCCATCAAAGTGATGTCATGTCTAAGATCTAATACCAATCCCAAAACTAATACTGAGGTTCTTGAGGTTGGCCATTCCAAATCATGTAACATACAAAGAACAAAATCCTGTACTTATTCTTCCAGAAAAACACGGGATACACCAAGGGAAATAAGAAAAAGTTAAGGTGGCAGAAGTTGGGAGAAAGGAAAAGTTATATAATTATTGCTTCCTCTTGCTATCATCTATCACAGCTTAGGTTTGTAGGGAACGTAAAATGGCTACACAGACGCTGTGCAAGGAAAAGCCCCTGACAATGACAGGCTCCATGTCGGTTTATAACCTAGAAGATAAAGCTTCCTTAAATCCCTGTAATTTTTCAACTGCAAAGGATTTGGGGATCTTATCAATAGAGGAAAAAAAGTAAGGTTTTCTTTTGCAGAGGTTCAAATGAAACAGCATCCTGCTTTAGTTAGGTGTATATGCTACTTTAAATAAAGTTTAAGGAGTAGGAATTACAGGATGAGATTGGCCTACTGCTCAGCACAGAAGACTCCAATCTTCTTCAGATACTGAGATGTGAGCCTAGGACATCTAAGGTTTTGTTTATAATTTGACCAGAGACAATTAAGTCTGGTTTTCAGGTGTCCACACTATGAAGACAAAAAAAAAAAAAAGTTGCTATTCATGTCTTTCTCTCTTTTGCTCCTGGAAGAAAAAGGGAAATATCTTTGATTCACCAAACAGGGTCAAAATGGGCCAAGAGCATAAGGTAAAGCAGGATATCCAAAGAGTCAAAGTTGTTCAATAAAACCTTTTTCAGTGTGATAGGAATTCACACTGATTTGTGATAGTTAAATTCACAGAAGGCACTAATCCCAAACCTAGGTCAACAAAGCTCGCTTCTAATGTTCATGGTATGCCCAAACAAATAAATAGCTGATTCACACAATTTCCAAAGACAAGAATTGGGCTGCTAAAGCAATCTAAACCATGGGCCACTCATCCCTCTGTATGCCCATGTAACACCCCCATATTGGCTTCCTATAAGCTTCTGGGTGCAATTCAAGGCGCTAGTTATCACCCATAAGATCCTGTATGGTGGGAGTTATTGTCCAATGGTATCTGCCATTCCACCCACTCCAAGCTAGGTGAAATGGAGAGGACTGGTCAATCCATTATGACATTGTGAAAAGGTATTACTATAATACCAATGTAATCCTAAGACCCAGTTTGGTGTAGTGGCTGAAAGCAGAAGGCTGGGAACTGGGAGACTGTGAGCATTAGACATGAAACCAATTGGGGGACTTTGGGCCAGTCACTTTCTCTTAGCCCTAGGAAGAAGACAAGGGCAAACCAGAAACCTTGCCAAAACTTAAGGACTTCTCCAGGCAGATGTCAAGACTGACTCAAAGGAACAGCAACAACAGAAAGGCAACCCTAACAAAAACTGAATTATCTAAGCTTCTTCTTAAGTGGACCCTAAGTTAAAAATCAAGAGGTACTAAAGAAGTGAAAGGCATTGCATAGATTTATAGCAAAACAATTAGATCTCTCTCTCTCTCTCTCTGTATTTGTTTTTGTTTTATTTGTATTTGTTTTATTTGTATTTGTATCTGGATGGATAGGTGGAGAGGCAGAAAAGAAAACCTCGGGCTCAAGGGATTACTGAATTACTGTGCATTTTGATGGAAGGTCTCTTGGGCAAAACAGCTCTTCAAGCAAAATCTCCCAGGGAATCAAATTACACTTTAATAGCTCAAAGACAGTTATTAACATGGTTCAATAAAGTATCACCAGGGATACAAGACTGCCAAGGTCTGCATTTATGAAAATGGCTTAGATTGCTTCAGTAAGAGTATGAATGCGTTGGGTGTATCTCTAGCCCTTTCGTTCGACGAATTGGAGACATGCAAAAGCAGTAAATGATATTTTCCACCTTGCAGATGTGTGACAAAGGGAGTATGTGAAGAAACAGTTTGTGTGCCTCTGTGTAATAAAGGAGAGAAATAGGTACCAACCATTCATCCCCTGTGCTCAGATTCCCATTTTCGACCTTGTGTGATTCATGAGCTTATATTTAACCCAATGATTTCAGGAGAACTGTTTTAGATGTTCTCAAAAGTCAGATGGAAGTGAAGCATCCATGAGCCTTGAAAAAAAAATCACACCCCTCCCCTCCCCTTTTTATGGCTTCATTGTATAAACATACAAGGATTGCATTATCAGAACTAGTAATTGTATTTGATTCAGCAGTGAATTTCTTGGTCCATGCTTTACAACGATCTTTTTTTGGTTTCTCTCCATAGCAGAAATTACACAGATATTCATGATTAATTCATAAAAAGCCTCCAACTGTAGAAGTTGCTGGTTACAGGTTTAAATTTTGCTAATCATTTAATGAACTGAACAGGTAGTTAAGATATTGGGTGAGTGTATTTTTAAAATATTTTTCCCATGCCATGTATGTGTTTGTACTTCATTTTCTTTCTATATTTTTTCTTCCTATTTTTTTCTTTCTCACTAATGACATCTTTTTACTCTATTAATGATTTTCAAGAGAAATTGCTGGTATTTGTGATTAAGATGGCATGTGGAAGGATGGGAGAGTATTGCCCTGGGATGCCGTGAGTTTTTATAGAGTTTTATAAAGTTTTAATTGAGTTTTATTCTGACCGTTTGGGTTTTTTTGATGTTTTTATTGTTTGGGGCACCTCCCAAGGTTGTTACAATATGGGCAGCGATAGAAGTCTTCTAAAATACATTAAAAAATGATTAAATTGATTTACCTCAACTTGAACTTACATTAGGGAGCTGAGCATTGTATGCATACGCAAGTTGTAAACTATTATGAATCAACAATAGGTTTTCAGATTCTTAGAGATATTTAAGTTTATTTCTATTTTTCTGTATCACCATCCAGTTTTATTCCTTAGCCTTTTTATATCTCTTTAGTCAGTAGCCCGGAAAAGCTCCCAAATTATTTTTAGCTTCATACAATTAAAGCATCCTGAATAAATGACTGTTCATCCTCTGCTTGAACATTTAACAGTAGGAGGCTCATGACATTCCTTGGGCCCAGTGTCAAGCTGCTCTTACAATTAAGGAGTTTTTCCTGATTTTCAACCAAAATCTTCTTTCCTGTAAGTTAAGAACATTTTTCTGTGTCCTGTATTCTGAGATGATGGAAAATGTGTCATGATCTTTTTTGGCATAACTTCATATCCCTTCATATATCTGTACAATGCTATAAGATCTCTCTCAATGTTCTAACATACTCTAGTTCCCTTATTCTTTTCATGTAGGACTTTCATTCCACCACCCTTTTCTGAACCTATTCCCATTTGTCTGAACTCTCATGAAACTGTGCAGTCCAGGGTAGGGACAGAAACTGAACAAAGCAATGCCTAATCAGAGCAGAAATGCCCAAATGCGCAATCAAGTGCCTTTTCTTCTTCAAAGAAGCCATCCCAAGTTGCCTATGACCATTGGCCCAGGTTATCCAGAACTGTCTTCTCTGAAGACTATAGTTTTATGGGATCTCAGATAACAGTCTTTCCAGACCAAGATGTCTGGACCAAGATCCAAGGTGGAAAGCCATTTTGTTCCATAATGTTGGTTCTGAATGGCAGCAGCTTTTCAAATTTCAGGGAAAGATGCTTCACGTCTCCTACCAGAATCTTAATTAACTGGGGGGGAAAAAAATAAACCAAGGATGGGATCTGAGCTTATGTTCTAGAATGTGTGTGTTATTTGTCTAGCTGTTCCTGATCCCATACATGCTCATTGGGAGGTGCGGTGCCCTCCTCGGTCTCCTTCTGTGTTTTTAATGTCCAATGCAGATACTTTATAAGCTTACTTTTATCCCTCTATTTGCAGACAGTTCTAGGGAAATCTGCAGCAAAAAGAAAATAACATACAGGAATTGTCAGATAAATCTACCCCCCACCCCACCACCCCGGGAAAGCTGGCAGGCTGGCTAATTAACGGTCTCCCTTCAATTGGAGAGGTTCAGAATAGTAATCTGGGTCCTTGCAAGATGGGGGGGGGGTTAGGGGGGGAGATTTATCGTTGTTTCATGAGACTGTGAATGCCAGCACTGCAGTTTTCTACATCTCTACTTACAACTGGGATCAATACTGTACTCACAGCTTCCCCTTGTATATTTTATTTATGGAGCCCATGTTCTGAAACTTTGGGAAGTAAAAAGAAAGGCAGTGGGAGGAGATAATTTACTGTCACCATCACATTTGATTTAAGCCCTCTAGATAGTTTGTTGTTTACCGAAACAAAACCCAGTATGCCATGCAAGAAGTGATTCAAAATATGCATACATGGAAGGAAGACCCTGATGCCAGTGTGGTCTGGAGGAGAAAAGAGGAGATGGGCCAACTGCTGGAAGATGGAAGCTGTGGAGCTGTTTGATTGCTAAGGATGCATCGCAATATTTGCATACTTCGTTGATTGATCTGGCCAGTACTTCTGAGAGTAAACTCAAGGGTTTGATTACCACTGCCTGTATCTATCTAGAAGTAAAACAGAGACATTAAAACAATAAGGTCCTCGCATTTATGACTGTTGCAGCATCCCCATGGTCACATGATCAAAATCTGGTGGTTTGCATCCAGTGGGCATTTACGGCCATTGCAGCATCCCTTGGACATGTGATCTCCACCTGCACACTTCACAGCCAGTTTCCAACAAGCAAAGTCAATGGAGAAGCCAGCAGTAAAATCACAAGTTGTGGTCACGTGATGTCTCACTTAACAACTGCAGCAGAAGTGAGGTCACAAGCCCGTCATGGTCACTTGATGTCTCACTTAACAACTGCGGTGATTCACTTAACGATAGAAGTGGAAATGACTTAGTAAGTCCAGCGTGGCCATGTGATTTTTTGCTTAGTGACTGTGTCTCTTGGCAACCAAGATTCTAGTCCTAATTGTGGTCACTAAGTGAGGACTACAGTACCTGCATATAAATGGGTCCTACCATTGTGGAAGAAGGCAATGGCAACACAGTGGGAAGCTGAGCAGCTTAGAATTTACACATTTTATCTTAGGGGCACAGGAAGAGATGTGTGTTTGGCCCCAAAATAGATGGGGGAGCTAACAATAGCAAGAATATCCAGCTGGCCTCCCTAGCTAACTTTTTTATACCCCAGCAGTAGCCACAAAGTATGGAAGGATTCATTGGATGCATCAGCAGTCACCCTTAGAAGACCAGATGTGACCAGATTGTTTCAAGAAATTGATTTTTTTTTCATCTGCACTGAAGTATTTTGCAAAGTGATTGACAGCTTCTCTCCCTTCCTCTCTTAGATAAACAGCGTGGCTTCAGATTCCTGACACACTTTTTTATATTGGTGCATTCAGTGAGAGGAAATTTCCATAGTTAGATACTGGACTGCTTTTCCCCCTTCTTCTGCTTGCAATATACTTTTCTCACTATAAAAAAGATAAACGTGCTTATTTTAACAGGTGAATGAACCAGACAAAGCACACTGACTTCAAATTTTAACATTCAAAAAGTGGCCAGGTTTGGACAAGATAATGAGGAACACTTAGTTCTGAAGGTGAATTATAAAAAATAGGACTCTGCAAATCAAAGTAGACATTACTAAGGGATTTCTCTATGTAAGGGTTAAAAAACAGGATGAAAGAAAAAACAGAACATAGATATCTAGATAACACCGCCAAATGCTTTTCAACATGGATAGTTTTTGCCTTTTTTTATCTGCTGTAGCATCTCCATAAATTTAGAAAGTGACAAATCTCTCAATAGATCATCTCCATGTTAGGGTAATCTCCCCAGGCTAGATCTATGGCTTTCCAACTATTGTTAATGGCACCCAAGCTCCATCTGAAAAAAGAATTGACTTTCTTATAAACTAATCTTGGTCCCATAAATCTTAAGTAAATACAGAAGCATTTCTTTGGTTCTTTCCAATATCATCTTCAAATTATGAATCGTAGGACTGTTATATGTCTTAAACAATTTTTAGTCAATTAATTTGAAGAGTGTGAATGGTTTAGATTAGCAGGTAATTAAAGTAACACTTGAAAGAAAAGCATAGGTTGGTGGTATCAATTCTCACAAAGCCATTATGCTCAGAGAGCATAAATTTGTGTTATAAATGCTTCATTTCATTTTTTTTCCTTTAAAAAATGTGTTGTAATGCTTAAAGCAGGGATAACCTTTTCTGATAATTAAAAAGAAGGAGAATAATGGATAACTTGGCCAATTAATTGATTATGATGGCAATCCCATTACTTGGGAATCAGTCCTATTGAATGTAAAAAAACTTACTCAGTAGTAAGCTTGGATCTCAGTAAAAACATTGCAAGCTCTTTTGGTAGGTAAAGGTAAAGGTTTCCCTTGACATTAAGTCCATTCGTGTCCGACTCTAGGGGGCGGTGCTCATCTCCGTTTCAAAGCCGAAGAGCCGGCGTTTGTCCGTAGACACTTCCGTGGTCATGTGGCCAGCATGACTACACGAAACGCCGTTACCTGCCTGCCGAAGCGGTACCTATTAATCTACTCACATTGGCATGTTTTCGAACTGCTAGGTTGGCAGGAGCTGGGACGAGCAATGGGAGCTCACCCCGTCACGTGGGTTCAAACCGCCAACCTTCCAATCAGCAAGCTCAGCAGCTCAGCAGTTTAACCCGCAGCGCCACCGCGGCCCTTTTGGTACACATGGTTTATTTCACAGAATATAGTTGTTAATTTGGAAGCACTGCTGGTAGCTCTTATATATTAGATATCACTGTGACACTGTATTCATTCAGCAGGCAGGGCACAGGGTTAACAGTTTTTTACATGAAAAGCTGGGCCCATCACCTCTCTTTAACATTTTATTTCAAAACGTGTTATCTTAGACTGCCCACTCCTTTCACTCCCTGATACGATGAACTGCTTGATCTGTGATTGCTGGACTGTGGTAAGTTTCAGAGGAACTGAATTTATCAGCCAAGTGAAGCTTCCAAGGTCAGGAGTACTACATCTGAATATGGGGTGGGTGATATAGATAGCTGCTGGCTGGGTCGCTGCTGGAGACTGTGTGTTTGTGTGCCTTTGAGTCAGTTTTTGTCCCTGCAGTTTTCCTGGCAAGGTGTTTCAGAAGTGGTTTGCCCTTGCCTCCTTCCTAGGACTGAGAGAGAGAGTGACTTGCCCAAGGTCACCCAGCTGGCTTTGTGCCCAAGGCGGGACTAGAACTCATGGCCTACCAGTTGCTAGCCTGATACCTTAAGCTGCATATTTTTTTTCAGTTCAAGAAGCTCTTTTAAGCACGTTGTGAATAAGTTTTAAATATATTGCTTGCTACAATATTCAGGGACAGGAAGATTCAGTAACAGTAACATTAGAGCCCAATTTACAATTCTTCTATTCCTTGTAAATCTTTGACTATATCATTTCTTATTCATCCCTAAACTAAGCAACCTTTTTTCTTGCTTAACACACACACACACACACACACACACAGAATTTCTCAGGTTAGTATCCATTTAACAAACACCTAAAAGAAAGGAAGATAGTGATGGGAACCTAGTTATGGAAGTGATATATTGCAAGCATGTTTTGCCCATGAATGCCAAATAGAAGTAACAGTTTTTCAAATCTATATTGTCAAAACCATTTTCTCTCCAATAACGCTGCCCATAAAATCTTTACAAGTATAACGGCTATTTTATTTGCAGTTAAAAAGTGCATACAATTGCAGTCTACCAACTGTTGTTAAAATGACATCAAGGAGGATGTGGTGGTTTTTTTAAAAAAAAACTCATCATATTTCAGTGCTTCTGGTTAAAAAAAAAAGAGGCTATTAGTGAAGAAAGATGGAAGAGACGGAGAAAAAAAAAGGAAAGAAGTGAATTCCAGCAACTTGTTCTGGAGACATTTGTCTTCCATCTGATGAAGTTTGAGGAAAAGAAGAACTCAAAACTTGAAGATGCCTTACTGTATTTAATAGTAAAATGTAGTTCTGTGGTTGATTCTTTGTCCAGCCTTTCATTTTGCCCATTACTTCCTTCATCTACCACGATGAAATAATATTGCAGTAATATATATAGGAACATTTACTGAGAGCCTTTCCTCTGCCCATCTCCTCTCCAGCAAATTGCTCTCTTCTTCCTCATCTTCTCCTTGGAGAACATTTGCTGAAATGGTCTTGCACCTTAAATTGGAGTGAGACTCTTTCTTATTTTAGTCCCTTAGAGATAAAATTCGCATGGCACAATAGTACTAATTTCTAGATTGCTAAGGCAGAAGCTCCATTTAAGTGAAATTATCATTAAAACAAAACTTCTTTGATTGCTTTTCTTCCTTGGGCATGGAAGAGAACCACTGCTTCAGTTTTGTGAGAAGTTTCTTTTTTCCACCACAGTAAATATGGAAAGACATGTCTGAATCTCTCATTAGGAGGAACACGATATTTCCACAGGGGAATGTGTGCAGCTTAAATATTGTATAGCGAGGAAAAGTAGTTGGATCAAATCTGAGTGTAGGTTGTGGCTGAGAAGTAAATAAATACTTATGGTGGAGCGTACGTTTGACAGAAAGGCAGGGCCAGGATAAACCTCAGGGCAGGAGGCAAATCCTCTAAGAGAAATAGAGAAATTAAGATGGTCATCTAACCGAAACCAAAGATGCTATTGACCAGGTTCCAAAGAAGAGCACAACTCTGCCTTCCAAGTGAAGTTTTTCACTTAGTTCTCATGTGCCCCAGTTGTCCAAGAAAAGCCTGTATTTGCTGGAACTTCAACATACATTGTCTAGATCAACCTTTCTGAAACTTTTGACCCTGGAGGAACCCTTGAAATATTTTTCAGATCTCAGGGAACCCCTGCACATTCAGGCTCAAATATAGGCTGGAAGTTACAAAATTGTTATATTTGTTTCATGGGTAGGCCTGTAGAGATGCACTAACGGTGTTCTTAAACTAAAAATAAAGAAAGAAACTTACCTCTTTACTGTGAAGTTGCCCGAATTTGAAATAATTTTTAAAATAAATTGTGATCTCCCAGGGAACCCCTACTGACCTCTCGTGGAACCTGAGGATGCCACAGAACCCTGGTTGAGAAACCCTGGTCTAGATCTAATTGAGAAGTAACCACCATGCCAATAACGGGCTCTAGTTGCTTAAAATAATGGCAATAAAAAGGGAAGAATGGGGGAGCTGCAATGCCAGAAGAATCAGTCCTGCATTGCATGGAACAGGAAGCGATACTCTGAGAAGGTGAAAAGTTTGAGGATCAGTTCTGCTTCACATCTTCCAAATGATATTATCATAGGATTAAGTCTGTGAGATAGATATGCAAATGTAATAGCTTAACGTGGGGAGCTACTACATCTTTTTGCTTACAGACCCCTTGGGGGAAAGGGGACAGAAGCTACTTCAAACAGATGTTTTGCCTCTGATGCCTGTCTAGAAGCTTTATGTGTTTGGAAGTGCTGACCTGATGCCATTACTTCATTGTATATTTTCTCCTTCATTTTCTCCCAGCAACATCTGGAGGATGGATCTAAAAATTCTGCCTTAACCTTGTTTTGCCTCCCTCTTGACAACCTGCGCCAGATTGAGTGCCAGGAAGTCGTCCCAGAGAGAGTTGGATTGATAGTGCAGCTGTTAGAGTATTATATTGCCACCTAGGGCAGGTTGGCGACTGCTTAGGACATCTTTTCTTCCTCTTGGAGCTACACTCACCCTAAAATATATAGACAGGAACACTGAAACTTTTAAGAGGAGGCTCATTCCTCATTTCACCTTGACACGGTCCCTTTGGAACAGGCAAACGCATTTCAAGGAAGAACCTATTGGAGACTTTAATGACCAGAACTGTATAATGGAATTGCCAGAGCCATTTGTTTTATAAGTTAACCTCCACCAACACAAAGGTGGGTATATTGTTCTTCAGGCCCCCCATCTTTTCTAATCAGCCTGTTTTTCTGTATATTGCAGGAGATCATCTCAACTTTCAGTAAGCCCTTTGCTTTGTGATAGCATACTCTGATTCATCAAGCAGCATGCAACTGAATTAAATGAATAAAATACAGAAATCTGGGTGGGGCTGAAGCAACCTCTGACCTTCACATGTTCATTACAAACTTTACAATATTTGTAGAAGGCCCTTGGTACAATTCCTGACTTTCACCCGCAAGAATGCTTGGGAGGGAATCATCAAATCCCTTGTACCGCATTGCTTCTTAATAAATACATTTCATATGATATTCCAGTAGTAAGGATTTCATTGTCCCAAAGGTTGAATAGAAGTAGCTTTTATAATAACTATGATGTTCAGCATTTCTGTCTTACCTGTCATGTGTTCAAAGAATTTTATGTAACATTACAACATATCTCAATGTTTGGAAAAAGTTTCGTTTGACATAAATGAACTCTGTTTCTTGTCCTACCTTGGCCAAAAATAATGAAGTGCAATAATTAAGTATTGCACAAAAATAATGAAGCAGTAGCTTTCTGTATTATGTTGTTGTGTACAAAATTCTTAAGCATTTCCTTAGTCTCAGCACAGGCAGATTCTTATTTCTTCAGGGACCTTTCAGATTCAGGCCCTTGGCTGTCTCTCCATAATGGAAGATTTACCAGGAATCTTAACTCACTTTGTCTGGTAGGTAGCAAGAAAGGAATGCCTTGCTGAATGATGTGAACATTTGTATAGGATGATCCTCATCTGGATGGTGTTGAACGATGGCTATTTCAAAGAAGAATTGCTGTAGCGTCAAGGTTATCAGCATGCAAATCAAATGAAATGTGTTTTTCTCCTTTCAGGATATGTTGTGGTTCATACATTTAATCCATGGCCTATGTTGTATTTGCCATCTTGTGAATACAGGGCCTGAACTGATCAGAGGAAGATACTACTGTAGAAATTTTGAGTTCTACAGTCATGTTATCACATCATTAAAAAATGAGCAAAAAACCATTGTGGTTTCCTCCCTCCCTCTCTTCCAAAGTCAGTAAAAACAAACCTGATGGGCTTGTCCATGGAGCTAGTGTGATGGAGGACTATGGAAGAAGCCATCTTCAAGCAAACACAATGAATTCAATATATTTTCCAGAAGGAAGAAGGAGTCTCAGAAGAGACACACATACAGATATGCCTCAAAAGCTAGTCCTGGTATGCATTTAAAATGTTCATTAAACTTAAATGGTAGCCTGCTATTCTTATCTGTAGTTGTGTTAGAAGGATATAGCTAAATGGGAAGTTAATTATATCCACCAAGTGTTTAATATCTACATAATATTTGTAGTCTCACAGAGAAAGCAGAAGTTTTAAGTAGAGTGTGTTTCTTGGATTGTTTTCTTCAGCATGTGGTGAACTGGTTCATTCTAAAGTGGTTTCAGTCCTGGTGGACTGTTTGGATTCAATGAGGCGCATTGGTTGATTCTTGGCCATTGCCAGTAAATGCTTTCTAATAGTTCAGAGTTCACTGAGAATGAATGTCCTTCCTGCCCTCTGTCCTACAAAGGCTGATGTAGACAAACTGCATCTACACACACTATGCACTGTCATTTTCCATTCTTTTCCTTCATATTATTTTCCACTGTCCACATATGGCTTCTAAAAGTTACAGCATGTATGGACATCACCCATTCTGAGCTGCTGAGCTTGCCGATCGGAAGGTCAGCGGTTCGAATCTACGTGACGGGGTGAGCTCCCGTTGCTAGTCCCAGCTCCTGCCAACTTAGCAGTTCGAAAACATGCAAATGTGAGTAGATTAATAGGTACGCTTCGGCAGGCAGGTAATGGCGTTCTGTTTAGTCATGCCGGCCACATGACTATGGAGGAAGTGTCTATGGACAAACGCCGGCTCTTCGGCTTTGAAACGGAGATGAGCATCACCCCCTAGAGTCAGACACGACTGGACTTAATGTCAAGGAAAACCTTTACCTTTACTCCTAGGCAGAAGAGAGCTCAGAAATGAAGGCAGTGCATTTTATGCCAATGTATTTTATTACTGGCTCAAGTTTTGGTAGATAGCACCCTCTACCTCCTCCTTCTTTGGGAAAAAAAGTAGATCCTAACCAGGGAAAGAGTGAAAAAGCAAAAGAAACAGAACACCATGCTGAACAACTAATGGCAGTAATGATAGAGTGGCTGTTCAGAAGAACAGCTCTTTCTCTTTTTCGCTTGCAGCTGATTTCTCAAGAATCTGGGTGATTACTTTACATCACCACCGTCCCCCAGAATGGCAGTTCCTGAACATTATCATCATCCTAAGATTAGCTGGTTCAGAAAGGAAAGGAAGAAGGTCTAATTCCCTTGGAGAACAATGTTTAATGACTGTCTGGTAGGAGATACTCTGTAATTGCTGTATTGCAAGGTGATTAGCAGAGCAGGGGAAATTGAGTCAAGTAAGTTGAAGTTTCACTTAGCTATTACCCAGATTGCTTCAAGTCAATCTAGCTACATAGACAACGGCCAAAGGAAACTGAAGCTGGTTGTCATGGTCTTATCAGGATCAGCTGTTGGGTTCTGAAGATAAGTAACTGCCTTATAACAGGTGAGCTGCCTCAAATATTGCCCACTCTGACTGCCATCAGTTCTTCAAGATTCGGGGCCAAGGATGTTGTGTCTATGAGCTATCTTCCTGGGCAAAGCACATTTCACTCTAAGAGAAGAGACGGCTGGGTAAAAAGCTGAGCAAAATAATTCAAGAAGGGATTTGCTGAGTCCATTTCTCATAGGTCACTGATTCAGTACTTCCAGCAGAGACTGAAAGAGCAAAGATAAATCTGTTTTGGTCTGGTGTCGTCAAAGCAGAAAACCTTGAAGGTGATAACCCTTTCCCTTGTAGCTACAAACACACTCAAACAACAGATTGTATTGAGTTCTGAGATTCCTTAATTCCTGCCCTTTCTGAAACCTGGAGATTCATTGAATAGATAGCTTTATAGTATAAGTATTTTATTAAAAAAATACTGCTGCTGGTGGAAAGGAAGGACTTGATTTCTGCTTTTCATCTATCTTATGAATATGAAACATGGTGAAGGAACAGAAGAAGGAGGGCAACATTTTGCATTTCTTACAAAGAAAGTAATGCTGAGGGACTTCCCCCACCCCATATACAGAAAATACATCTGATCCCTAAATAAAAGAAGGCCATCTCAGAGATGAATGAATAGATATCTCTGTAAGTAAATCACCAGAGTATTTAACAAGATGAGATCGACAGTTGGTGACATTCGTAGGAGCTCAAGTCATCATGAATTGGCCAGATGTAAAATATGACAGAGAGCTAGTGCTGTGACTAAGTGATCAAAGTGATTGAGACAGAGGGAAAATTGAAGCAGAAATGCCTCAGATCAATAGCTGTTGGAGATAATGAAGCAATAGAAATATTGATTACACTGAGATTGTATCAAGAGATCTCCATACATTCTGGATCAGACTCAGTGTCATTATACTGTATATCTGGTATTCTGTTTCCTTTACTTTTAGCCTACTAATTCTTAGCCAAATGAAAGTTTGCTATGTTGCACTAAGCCACCATGGGTTGGCAGGATTTTGACTTGTATTTTCTGAACCATAGAATTTTATCAACCATACTTTATGTCTTAGCATGTTGGGTCAATCCAACCAACTGTAGAATAATCAGTAGTCCATAAACCATGGTTTAGGATGATGTGTAAACCTAGCCTGTGACTTATTTAAAGCCAAGGAGTAAGTTTCATTGCTGTGGATAGAACTGAATGTATGTACATCTAAGTCCCAAATTCTCTGTTCAGTGTACCATGCTGGGTCACATAATTTTTTTGTTTTTCTCTCACTTTTGTAGAACCAAGTGTGACAAAATGAACATTAGCCTTACAATTTTGTGCTGTAGCATCAGGCTTATTATTTTGATGGTCAAAATTATACAGTGAGCTTCCATTTAAATAATCTGAGCTACTGTAGATTGTTCTCTACTAAATAGACAGGTTTGCCCAAGCCCTTCAGTAGTTTTGGAAACACAAGCAGTAAGGAACATAGAATAACAAGACACTTCAGCAGGCTGAAAAGATAGAAAAAT
The DNA here is from genome assembly GCF_035149785.1 of Candoia aspera. NCBI lineage: Eukaryota > Metazoa > Chordata > Lepidosauria > Squamata > Candoiidae > Candoia > Candoia aspera. The sequence continues at coordinate 22,018,856 of NC_086163.1, read as the reverse complement.
ACACAGAAGGTTGGAAGGAGATGAACACAGATTTATTCAGTGTCTAGGACTGAAACCCGAGACAGCAAGAAAGGCATTGGTGGCTTTATCTCCTGCCTACTGAAGCCCTTGAGATCTAACTATCACATGAGTGGTGTCAAGAAACATTCCACAGGGACATAATAGAAATTAATCAAGAGTCAAGTTTGCAGGAATGACCAAACAAAAATTACCTTCCTTGAATTCTCCTCTTCTTTACTGGTTTGACATAGAGGGGAAAGTTCCCCAACATTCCTGTTGATGAAGAAGCATTCTTCACCAGTTCAGGTAGCAGGAGGGAGAAAATTATTAAAAAAAATGAAAACATTAAAAAAACCACACCATAAGTATATGAACAAAAATACATTTACATGTTAATAACTCCCCACACACATGCACATATCACATGAAATATGTATTGTGTTGATATCAACAATAGTAATCATACATGCATACAACTATTCCATGTTAGGACTAAATGCTCTCGTGTGTTTCTATTAGTTGAAATAACAGTTGCACAAGTCAGCCAAATGGTGTTATATGTGCAGGGGTAGGTTTGATTTTTAATGCAAGCTGAGGCAGAAGAATATTTAAGTGAACTTCATGTTGGAAAATAAACTGAGCAGAATTGAACTTAACAAAAGAGCTGTACCCCCTGAGGTTCATGGGCTGCACATAGCCCAGGATGTCTTCGGGTCTGGCTCCGGATCCATTCTTATTCACCACATTATAATTCCCAGGGTGACAGAAAGGGGAAAAGATTAAATATATAAACATTAACTAGAGTTAATTATAATTAAATATGGAAATAAAAGAAATGAAGCCAAATTTTGTTTTGATCTTGCATTTTTTACTTTTTGGAGTATGGCCCTTGACATACCACTCAAAAGCACTACGGAGGCCTTCTCACCCAGACGAGGTTCTGCTGATCTTTGTCCTTGGTGTGTGAAGGATCACCTGTGAGCCAAGGAAACAGAACTGGACCAAGAAAAACTAAGACAATAGCTTCTCTATCCCAAATGTTGGACTAGTAGTTTGGCTGTGATTGAATTTTTTCACTCTTTTCAAGTGTGGGAAAAAATTGTACAGGAGCATGTTGCTCCTAGCCTGAGGAAGCAGGAGAAAATAAAATTCTGGAACAAATTCTTTTGCAAAAAATTTCACCCTCGTTTATGCCCAAGGAATAGAACCCAATGTCTATTTTCTACCTGCATGCTGGAAAAGATGCCCTATATATGTGTATTATTTTATTTTATTTTATTTTATTTTATTTTATTTTATTTTATTTTATTTTATTTTATTTTATTTTATTTTATTTTATTTTATTATTTTCTTTTCTTTGTGTTTATAGAGAGAGCCAGTTTGGTGTAGTGATTAAGGCACTAGGCTAGACGCTGGGAGACTGTGAGTTCTAGTCCCACCTTAGGCACAAAGCCAGCTGGGTGACCTTGGGCCAGTCCCTCTCTCCCAGCCCTAGGAAGGAGGCAATGGCAAACCACTTCTGAAAAACCTGGCCAAGAAAACTGCAGGGACTTGTCCAGGCAGTCTCTGAGAATCGGACATGATTGAATGGAATCTATATCTATATCTATATCTATATCTATATCTATATCTATATCTATATCTATATCTATATCTATATAGATATATAGCTATAGATATAGCTATAGCTATAGCTATCTATCTCCATCCATCCTCCAAAGACTATACAGATTTCATTCCAATAGCTAAGTGATCTTGTCATCACACCCACTCTTTCCAAGACAATGCCAAATTGCCAAGTTAAGCTTGACTCCACCAACTTGAATACAGATATTTCATCAAGGATAGGAAAACTGGCAAGGGATAACCACATCAATCAAATGGGAGGAAACCTTTGGTTGTACTGAGAGCTTCCATACACATAGCAAGGATGGTGCCACAGGTGCAGAATGGCTTGATTTGGACAAGGTTTGGACAAGTAGGGACACTACCCAAGCACATTCAGATCACCACAGCTTTCATAAAAAGAGCCAACAGTTACACTCAGACCTGGACTATCAGTGCAGTTAGGGCTTTTCTGGAATTGCCAGCAAGCCCCTCAAGTATGAAGAAGGGGCTATATTTTGTGCCGCATGTGATAATTGCAAGATAGACTAAGACAAAATGAGAGAAGGCAGGCTAGAAATTATAGGTTCCTCTGCTTAAGCTCTGCTGCATCTGATTAATCTTGTCTATCCATGGGATATGAAAGCATACTTGTGGAGTGTAAACAGTTGATCATACCTTTCAGGAAGTAGCTTAAAGTGCTTAGCCATACTTAATAATAACTCCTGTGTGCTATATTTATCCTATATATAGTATCCAATCCAAGCCAGCATCCTGGTGGCTGTGTTTTGCTAAATGGTTATTTCTGCATGCAATGCAATAGCAGACAATTGTTTAACCCAGCTCTATCACTCAAGGATCTTCTCTTCCCCAGCTATTGCTTCAGCTGATGTGATGTCATAGGTTGTTTTCCAGTATCTTAACTTGTGAGGATGAAAGTACATCAGGCCCACTTCCTTTGTTCCACGTTTTCATGGATTATCTGGAGCCAAGAAAGACGAAGGAGAGAGCCACTTTTGTTTTCAGTGTAACTGTTGGACTTTAGCTTCCTTTAAAACAGTGTTTCTCAACATTGGCAAGTTTAAGATGGTGGACTTCAACTCCCAGAATTCTCCAGCCAGCCATTCTTTGGAGAAAGGTCACACATGTTTGCCATAGAGGAAGGCATAATCCTTTCTGGCTGCACAACATCCAGCACTTCATAGAGGGCTAGCTAAATCCATAGAACCATGACAGATTTGTGCAAGCCACATTGCACTTTGGAGCTGTTTGAAAGAAACCGACCCCAGACTTTGCTGCAATTAAAGCTGGCTGTAAGAAAACAGGCGTCACTCTAGGGATATTATTATTTTCCTTTTGCTTCCCTTCTGAAGCAGCAAACACAGATGGGTGACCTTGGTTACACTCTGTTGCTTTTCCTAATACTTCTTATGCCTCTAACCATGTCTGATGGACTGCTGGCATTCAGAAAGGTCAGTGGGGCTTAAACAAAGGGAGTGGCTGTGTGGAGTCTGAAAGCCACACAACTCTCTAGAAACAACTTTTCTTCTCCATTGATTTCCTCAACAGTGATCCTTTGCACTAAGGGTGTGCCCCCAAACTGAGAAACTCTTTCCCTTGATTTTTAAAGCTTATCTCTTCTCCTGAAAACCAGTCTTACTGCCTTTGTTGTGAACAAAACACAGGGAAGTGCTCATCACTCAAAGACAGAGGACAACATTTCATGCTGGGAGACTCAAGATCACCTTCAAACACTTCAAATTTAAAAAGTAGGGGAGACCTTGAAGAGTTTGAAGAATATAGCTAGAGGAGAATGGGCAGTGGTGAGTTGGACCCAAAGCTTGGCCTGCTAGTGGCAGCTTCCTATGGTCAATTATATTTTATTTTTGAGTTTTAAAAAATAGTGGGGTTGGTCATGAAGCTCCCAACCCAAAACCAAAGTCAAAGCCTAGATAGATAGAAACAATATTTTGAAATAGGGCAGTTGATGCTTCACAAAATACCTACAAGCCTTCAAATTCATCATTTATCTTTCTCTGTACTGAACAGGTTGCATCTTAAATGTGGTCTCCAATTCTGGGTACCTCATTTTAGGAAGAACACAGGGAAACTTGAGGATGTCCAGAGAAGAGCAGCCAAGGTGATAAGGAGTCTGGAAGGAAAAAAAAGGCATTAGTTACATTTAACCTGGAGAGAGGAGACAGCAGGCAGATATAATAGCTGTCTTCAAGTATCTGAAGAGCTTTCATAGAGAAGATGAGGCAGAGTTATTTCAGAAGACAGGACAAAAATCAAGGAAGCAGATATTGTTTGGAGACCCGGAGAAAATTCCTAAGGGTAAGAACTGTTCAACACGCTGCCTTGGGTGGTGGTGGACTGTCCATGGTTGGAGGTGTTAGAAGCATAGAATCATGGGATTGGAAGGGACCTTGGAGGCCTCTGAGATATTAGAGTAGTGGATTCCTGCACTGGACAAGATCATGGAGTAAATGATCTCAAAGAACCTTCCAATTCTTCCATTCCATGTTAAAAGTTCCCAAGAACTTTTAATCAGGCCAAATGGTTAGAAGGTAGGGAGCCAATGTATTTGAATTATGTCTACCTTCGTGGATGGAGTGAAGGAGACACTCTGGCCAACAAATCTGGTTTTTATTTTTGTTTCTTAAATCAAAACTGGTTTTTATTTCTGTCTTTTAGATTTAAATCAGTTGCATCAGAGCAGGATCAAGGCTGCATGTTCTTACAGACCAACCTTGAGATACCTGCGTGTTTTACTTTAGCTGTGAAGCTCTTAACTTAGTAACAAGGACCTCTTTGCTTCAGAGTAAGGAACATTTTATTGCAGAAATGGATGATATATTTGAAATGAAAAGAGATGCAATGGGACTGTATAACTGTGGATGTGTTCAGCCAGGCAATGGAGTAGACTATGTTTTTTAACATAATTGAAAAGCAACAGGTGCAAAATGGATGGGTTGCACCGTGGAACAGGATTTTAGATGAACCGGGTTTCCTAGGGGCGGGAAAGTGTTTTTTTTTTTTTTTTCATTCATTAAGTCTGTAGCTTAATTCATTTCAAAAGTGAAGAACAGGCCCTAAAGATGACCCTTTCCAGAAATTCTACTTCCGAAATCCTTTGCTACCCCCTCCTTTCCATCAGAGTTGCTTGCTACAGAGCTGCCTATCTTTTATTTATAATTATAGCTCCCAGCAATTACTTTGGCAACTTTGGATTAATTAGGGAAAAAAATGTTACTATTAAAGTGTTAATAGATAAGGCAGCTCCAATTCCTTTTCACTCCTCGTTTACCCTGTCAGATTGGCCTATTAAATCTTTGCATGCTCTACCTATAATTGCAAAGCTCCAATTATCATACCTTTAGCTTAGAAAGAGGTGATAAGGTTTGCCAGAATGGAAAGGTGATAAGAGATAAAAATGGAAAGTTGCCTAAGAATAACTTTAAATGCATAATTCTGATAAGGGCAGGCGAACAGATGACTCAAATTTCCCTCTTCCTCAATTATCGCCAAGCAAATAACCTAGATGGAAAGAGGAAATAGTACTTCTTTGCAGAGATGTCAGAAAAGTAGAAGCTACTCATCTGGTTCTCTAACAAAAACAATTAGTTATACTTGTGTTGATTATACCACCAATCCAGACAAAGAATGCAACCTTTAGAAAATATTTTGCATGGAACAATTAATTGGGAAAAATGCCCTTCAGCTTCTAATGAATGTGGCAGCTACATATATTCATAAACTCTGCTGTGTTTTGAAACATAATTGGGACATTTTCCCCCTCCCCATCAAATGGGACACATACCCTGAACAATCAAAGGTAAATTCAACATAGGACAACTCTGAAGTTAAGTGCGAAACTAAGAGCCAACATGTATCTAAATTTATGATTTCATCTTGGATGAGCTACAGATGAGACCCTACAGGCTGGGAATATGTGTCAGTCTGTGTAGGAAGCTTCCAAAGCTACTGAATATTTCAGAAGTTCCTGAAAATGATTTTAACAACACTTACCAACAGCAGCATAATAATTGTAATGCAATGAATAGTATAGGAAATATGTAAAACTTTATGCAGTTCCATTATGAGGCAAAGATTTGAAATTAAACAGATTACAAAACTATAGAAAAGCCTGCAGATGGTGTCTTGCAGGATTTTCTGGAGAAGACGTTCTATACATGGAGTTTCAGAACTGTTCCTTGATGCTTCACTTCCCTTCTCTTGGTGGGGCCACCCAGTGGAGAAATGCCAAACAGTTCAGCCATTATGTAAGGGAAGAGTCATTCCTTGAGGTCTTTAATTCCAAGCCAATCAGGATTTTAAAGACCAGTACCAAAGTCTTGAATCTCCATCTGCCAAAACTGTATCAAGGAAGCCCCTTTGAGATGTAAAAGCTTTCTGGAGTTGGTTGAGACCACAGGGAGGCCAACTTTGGTCTGGCGTTTGCTGCAACATATTTTTAGGTATAACACTGTTGCGCAAGCTACTGCTTAGGAATACATGGGCCCTAGCTATTTGCTAATTCCAATGCAAACTGGGTTGAAGCTCACAATCCAAATGAGAAGTGTCAAGTTTTTAAACACGAGGGCCACTTTATTTTAAAAATCATTTTCTTAAATGTTGTTGGGACTTCTAATGCATGTAAATATATGCACACCACTCTCTCTTTCATACACAGGTATATATGAGAGAGATGAACAAAGCCAGAAATATTAGCAATGAAAAGCAAAATGTTTAGTTTTCAGAGCATTCTCAGCTTCTTTAATATGAATGAAACTGTCCATTTGTGTGTGTAGTTTTGCTCTTCCCTTTCCCCATCATCCTATACTTCTGTCTTGTTTGCGTTTAATTAAGAGGGTTGATCACTAATTTCAATTCTTCCCTCTAGAAGGGTGTTGCCGCAGCCATCCTGCGACCTCCTATCTTCCAACGGAGGGAGAAGCATTCACAATTACTGTGCCATATATATAAATAATGCAGAATAAATATCCCATCAAAGTTGTAGCACAACATCTTGGCAAGGCTTTGGAGAAAGCCTGAAATTCAATTTGTGGTGGGGTGTAAAGGTGACAGATTGTGTGTAGGGTTGGTAATTTTGAGAAATACATAGAGAGAAAGGGCAGCGTTAAGAACAGGAGAGATAAAAGCTTGGCTGTTATTAAGTGGAAGTCACTGTGCTGGAAAAAAGAGGATGGGCTGGGGGAGAAAAGGGTGAGTAAAAACAACATTAACCTGCCCACTATTAAGCAGGAAATGGGGGAAAGAAAGGGGGCCAAGAAAGAAATTTAACAAGTAGAGTGTGTTTCTAAGAACTCGGGAGGGCTTTAACTATCTCAGGAAACAATTAGGGGTGCAATACAGCAAGCATCTGTATTCCAAGTAGCCTTCCAATGTTCTTGGGGGAAAAAAAAAAGGAAGCAATTTATGTTCAAATCAGGGTCCTTGTCCATGTGAATGCTTTTGCCTCCATCTACAAAGCTTGGCTTTCTAATTGCTCTTCAAAAGAGATGGAAAGGTCCATGTGCAGGGAGCAAAAGGGGGGAGGAATCTAAGTCTCTTGGATGGCCTTTTGGGGCAGTTGATTCTGAACCCATATCCTCAACAGCCTTGCTCTAAGTTTTAGAAGAGCCCAAATAAGAAACCGCTCTTTATGAAACTAGGAAAATCCTATGGGATGGTGAGGCATATGCAGGATTGCTGAGAGGCACACTTTGCAGCAGAAAAAGAAGGATAATGGAGCTATCTTAATAGGCTTAATTTTTAGATTAAACATTTTTCTCCTTCTCTGGGCAGAAAAGTTGGGTTTTTCCCATGGTAGCTTAATGTCATGTGTGTTCATTATCTTCCAATTGTCAGGGTTACAAGAACCCAGGGCTAGGGAAAATTCCAACACCTTTCCCCAAACTTCTTGAGGATATAGATCAGTGTTTCCCAACCTTAGCGATTCTAAGATATGTGGACTTCAACTCCCAGACTTCCCCAGCCAGCCATGAATTCTGGGAGTTGAAGTCCACATATCTTAAAATCGCTAAGGTTGAGAAATACTGATATAGATACAAGAACCTTTTGGAATGGGGAAAAATGGCATTCAGTGCCATGGCAAATTAGCTGGCACAGGTTTCACCAGTGACAGTCGACTGCCTTGGGATATGATCAGCCAAAGTGGTTTCATGGGACATGGTTGACCACAACCGTGTGAGGACATCACTTTGGGTTGATTTTCTTAAATGGCCAAATGGCATTTTGGTGGAGGGCATTTCAGTAGAAAAAGGGGTATCCACAAGGTATGGTGAAAAAACTCAAAATAGTAGCCCTGATGGTGTGATCAAAGCTCTGTCTGTTTTTCATGTGCGCGTCACATAAAAAATGGGCAGAGCTTCAACTGCATTGCTGTGGCTGCCGTCTTGACGCTTTTGACCATGCCTTGCAGACACCCCTGCCAGCAATGCAATCTTGATTAAAAGCGGGGATCTCTGTTTTACAATAATATTTTAATGACCATTGAGTATCTTAATTTATTCTTCAAACCACTTGCAATTAATTAAAAACAATTAAAGACTGCTTCAGTAAAAAAAATATTCTCAAAGTCGTTGTTGTTTATTCATTCAGTCGCTTCCGACTCTTTGTGACTTCATGGACCAGCCCACGCCAGAGCTTCCTGTCGGTCATCAACACCCCCAGCTCCCCCAGGGATGAGTCCATCACCTCTAGAATATCATCCATCCACCTTGCCCTTGGTCGGCCCCTCTTCCTTTTGTCCTCCACTCTTCCTAGCATCAGCATCTTCTCCAAGGTGTCCTGTCTTCTCATTATGTGGCCAAAGTATTTCAGTTTTGCCTTGAATATCATTCCCTCAAGTGAGCAGTCTGGCTTTATTTCCTGGAGGAATTCTCAAAGTAATCTGCTTAAAACTATAAATAGCAAAATATCCACACACTGCTCACCATACATTGGGACTGGATTCCCTTTGGTCACTAGGATGACCCCAATTAAGCATGAACCCCTGGTGGTATACATAACTCAGCCTACTGTGCAATCATCATCATCATCATCATCATCATCATCATCATCATCATCATCATCAGGTGAACCTCCACAGAGAGAATTTACATCAAACCCACAAACCCTGGATGCTGTGTTAGAAAACAACCAGGTCCCAAATACTGCCTAGTCTGCTGAGTAAGACAGAGTAGCCTTTAGGTTATAAAACATCCTGACTGTCAAGGTTTCTGGTGGGAAGCTGAACCTTCTAGCAAGCAAACAACAGCTCTTGAATTGCAGGGGTAGGAGAATTCTGTGTCATGTAAAATGCACACTACAGGAGTAGACGCATGGATGTGAACTGACAGGATGCCTTTCCATTCCCTTGGACCTTTTCCCAATTCACCGGACATGTTTAAAGTGAGATCTAAGTTGATTTCATCAGATACTACACTTGATCTTAGCCAAAAGATCTTCTTCATTAGAAGAGCATCTTCTCTCAGGGGACAAAGGCAACACAAAGGTTTTCTTCTGAGCGTTCACAGCCAGGACACAGGCAATTTTTCTTCTCTTCTCCAACTTTCCTGTTCTGGCATACATGCGCGCGCGCACACACACACACACAAGCTATCTTCTGTGTGCCAGCATTGATTTAAAGGAGGGAAGGAAGTGGAATATGCCACAGAGAAGAATTGCTGTAAAAAAAAAAAAAAGAGAGAGAGAGAGAGAGAGAGATCATCTTTCTAATTATTCTGAATGGTTTCATCTTATTTATCATTTAGTTTCATTTGCAGAGTCACGGATGTATGTGGAAAAGTGAGATGTGTCCTGCCACCTTGCGTAATGCCTTCTGTGCAAAGTACATTCAGGTTGAGATAGGGAATGTCGATCAGAAGTGTAGATAAATTAGCTGTCATTGACTGAGATGAGCTGTTGAGAACTGCTGCCTAGCAGCTCACCTGAAAAAAAAGGAAGTCACTTTTTCATGGTTGAGTTCACATTTCAGACTAAGCAATGGTTAGTTTTAGCTGTGGTTTACTGAGCAAGTTACAGTGGCCCAGTTCGAATTATATTTTGCAAACAAGTATGGCTGAGTTTGCACACTGCGTTAACTCAAAACTAAACAAACTGCTTTATAGTTTATACTTTAAAGCAGGGTTTGTCCACCAGGGTTCCATGGCACCCTGGGGTTCTGTGAGATGTCACTAAGGGTTCCCTGGGAGATCATAATTTATATAAAAAATTATTTCAAATTCGGGCAACTTCACTTTAAAGTTTCATTCATAAACTGTTTCATTATTTTTAGTTTAAGAACACTGCTAATGCATCTATAGAGGCCTACCCATGAAACGAATATAATAATTTTGTAACTTCTGGCCTATCTTTGAGCCTGAATGTACAGGGGTTCCCCCAGGCCTGGAAAATATTTCAAGGGTTCCTCCAGGGTCAAAAGGTTGAAAAAGGCTGGTTTAAAGACTTAGGAATGGATCTTGTTCATAACCCAGGAAAAAGAGGAAGAGGAAGAGGAAGAAGGAGGGGTTTCTGTAACTTTCATTTAGGAATTTCTGGAGCTATGTGGACAAATATAAGACTCCACTTTTTTTTTTAAAGAAATGAAATTTAAAAAAAAGAGTTAATCTCTGTGCAATAAAAGCATTAGGGCTGTGCTGTCAGAGCCATGGAAGTATAAAATTTGCTGAGTTGCATCAGTGAGCAGCAGATTAAATATGCAATGAACTGTTATATGACATAAGTTAATAATATTTATACCTTTACCTTGGGGTCTCATGCATCATATACTTTTTTTTTTTATTTAAATGTTTCAGTGGTTAAAATGTTTTTTTATACCACCCTTACAGCTGGTTGATTCAAAAGCAACCAGCGTAGTTCCTTCAAGATGGAGATAATGTAGGAAAATCCAGGATGACTGTGAACTAATTTAGCAGTACCAGTTAAAAACCTGGCTGCAGATTCATGCCAAATGGCACTCTCAGTCTTGAAAGCTGCCTTCGTATCTAATAAACTTTGGGCAGTGTGGTGTAATGGTTAAGCTGCTTGACTTGGAATAGGAAAACCCAGATTCAAATCCCTAATGTGCTATGGAACTCATTAGATGGGTTTGAACCAGTCACTGTTTCTCAGCCCAGCATAGTTCATATATATGATTCATATAGTTATTATTCTGAAGATACCACTTTGTTGTTTATTCGTTTAGTCGCTTCCGACTCTTCGTGACTTCATGGACCAGCCCACGCCAGAGCTTCCTGTCGGTCGTCAACACCCCCAGCTCCCCCAGGGACGAGTCCGTCACCTCTAGAATATCATCCATCCATCTTGCCCTTGGTCGGCCCCTCTTCCTTTTGCCCTCCACTCTCCCTAGCATCAGCATCTTCTCCAGGGTGTCCTGTCTTCTCATGATGTGGCCAAAGTATTTCAGTTTTGCCTTTAATATCATTCCCTCAAGTGAGCAGTCTGGCTTTATTTCCTGGAGGATGGACTGGTTGGATCTTCTTGCAGTCCAAGGCACTCTCAGAATTTTCCTCCAACACCACAGTTCAAAAGCATCGATCTTCCTTCGCTCAGCCTTCCTTATGGTCCAGCTCTCGCAGCCATATGTTACTACAGGGAACACCATTGCTTTAACTATGCGGGCCTTTGTTGTCAGTGTGATGTCTCTGCTCTTAACTATTTTATCGAGATTTGTCATTGCTCTTCTTCCAAGGATTAAGCGTCTTCTGATTTCCTGACTGCAGTCAGCATCTGCAGTAATCTTTGCACCTAGGAATACAAAGTCTTTCACTGCTTCTACATTTTCTCCCTCTATTTGCCAGTTATCAATCAAGCTGGTTGCCATAATCTTGGTTTTTTTGAGGTTTAGCTGCAAACCAGCTTTTGCACTTTCTTCTTTCACCTTCATCATAAGGCTCCTCAGTTCCTCTTCACTTTCAGCCATCAAAGTGGTATCATCTGCATATCTGAGATTGTTAATGTTTCTTCCAGAGATTTTAACTCCAGCCTTGGATTCCTCAAGGCCAGCTTGTCGCATGATGTATTCTGCATACAAGTTGAATAGGTAGGGTGAGAGTATACAGCCCTGCCGTACTCCTTTCCCAATCTTAAACCAGTCTGTTGTTCCGTGGTCTGTTCTTACTGTTGCTACTTGGTCGTTATACAGATTCTTCAGGAGGCATACAAGATGACTTGGTATCCCCATACCACTAAGAACTTGCCACAATTTGTTATGGTCCACACAGTCAAAGGCTTTAGAATAGTCAATAAAACAGAAATAGATGTTTTTCTGAAACTCCCTGGCTTTTTCCATTATCCAGCGGATATTGGCAATTTGGTCTCTAGTTCCTCTGCCTTTTCTAAACCCAGCTTGTACGTCTGGCAATTCTCGCTCCATGAACTGCTGAAGTCTACCTTGCAGGATCTTGAGCATTACCTTACTGGCATGTGAAATGAGTGCCACTGTTCGATAGTTTGAACATTCTTTAGTGTTTCCCTTTTTTGGTATGGGGATATAAGTTGATTTTTTCCAGTCTGATGGCCATTCTTGTGTTTTCCAAATTTGCTGGCATATAGCATGCATTACCTTGACAGCATCATCTTGCAAGATTTTGAACAGTTCAGCTGGGATGCCGTCGTTTCCTGTTGCCTTGTTATTAGCAATGCTTCTTAAGGCCCACTCAACCTCACTCTTCAGGATGTCTGGCTCTAGCTCACCGACCACACTGTCAAAGCTATCCCCGATATTGTTATCCTTCCTATACAGGTTTTCTGTATATTCTTGCCACCTTTTCTTGATCTCTTCTTCTTCTGTTAGGTCCTTGCCATCTTTGTTTTTGATCATACCCATTTTTGCCTGGAATTTACCTCCGATGTTTCTAATTTTCTAGAAGAGGTCTCTTGTCCTTCCTATTCTATTGTCTTCTTCCACTTCCGCGCATTGCTTGTTTAAAAATAATTCCTTATCTCTTCTGGCTAACCTCTGGAATTTTGCATTTAATTGGGCATATCTCCCCCTATCTCTGTTGCCTTTTGCTTTCCTTCTTTCTTGGGCTACTTCTAGTGTCGCAGCAGACAGCCATTTTGCCTTCTTGGTTTTCTCTTTCTTTGGGATGTATTTTGTTGCCGCCTCCTGAACAATGCTGCCAACTTCTGTCCAGAGTTCTTCCGGGACCCTATCTACTAAGTCCAGTCCCTTAAATCGATTCTTCACCTCCACTGCATATTCCTTAGGAATATTAGTGAGCTCATATCTAGCTGATCTGTGGGTCTTCCCTAATCTCTTTAGTCTGATCCTAAATTGTGCAAGAAGAAGTTCGTGATCTGAACTACAGTCAGCTCCAGGCCTTGTTTTTACCGACTGTACAGATGTCCGCCACCTTTGGCTGCAAAGGATGTAATCAATCTGATTTCGGTGTTGTCCATCTGGTGAAGTCCATGTATAAAGCCGTCTCTTAGGTTGTTGGAAGAGAGTGTTTGTTATGCAGAGTGAATTGTCTTGGCAAAATTCTATCAGCCTGTGTCCTGCTTCGTTTTGTTCTCCCAGGCCATACTTACCTGTAATTCGAGGTGTCATTTGACTGCCCACCTTAGCATTCCAGTCTCCTGTGATGAAAATAACATCTCTTTTAGGCGTGTTGTCCAGTAGGTGCTGCAGATCCTCATAGAACTGCTCTACTTCAGCTTCTTCAGCATTTGTGGTTGGGCCGTATATTTGGATCACTGTGATGTTAGATGGCTTGCCCTGAATTCGAATTGAGATCATTCTATCATTTTTTGGGTTGTATCCAAGCACTGCTTTAGCCACTTTACTATTAATTATGAAGGCTACTCCATTTCTTCTGTGGTCCTCTTGTCCGCAGTAGTAGATCTGGTGGTCATTTGATGTGAAGTGGCCCATTCCAGTCCATTTCAGTTCACTGACGCCCAGAATGTCTATCTTTAATCTTGACATCTCACCAATAACCACATCCAATTTGCCCTGGCTCATAGATCTTACATTCCAGGTTCCGATGGTGTGTTGATCCTTAGAACATCGGATTCGCCGTTCACCACCAGCACCGTCGGCCGCTAGCCGTCCTTTCGGCTTTGAGCTAGCTGCGTCATCACGTCTGGGGCTAGTTGAACTCATCCTCTGTTCCTCCCCAGTAGCATTTTGACCATCTTCCGACCTGGGGGTCTCATCTTCCGATGGTATACCGACATATCTCTGGTTGTACTGATCCATTTAGTTTTCACGGCAAGAATACTGAGGTGGGTTGCCATTACCTTCCCCAGGGATCGCATTTAGTCTGACCTCTCTGTCATGACCTTCCCGTCTTGGGTGGCCCTTCACGGTTTAGCTCATGGCATCATTGAGGTGCTCAAGCTCCAGCACCACGACAAGGTAACGATCCTTTGCTGAAGGAAGATACCACTAGGTGATACTATTGTATTACAACGCCTTGAGAACCTAGAGGAAAGATGAGCCAGAAATGTAATGATGATGGTGAGGGCAAGGACAAGAATAACAGCACGAAACAAGAAGAACTTGGAGGTTATCAGTGCATGGATAAGCATGGTTTTGCTCCCAGCCTTCCAGAAGAACTTGAAAACCTGGTTCTGCTGCCTCACCTGGGGTGGGAGGGGCAACAGTTCTTCTTGGGGGTGGCTAGCACCGTAGATCTCTCCCCAACGAATAAGATCTTCACCCCTTGGATTTTGTATCTATTTTATTCTTATTTATTGGTTTGCTATATTGTAATTTATATTTTTATGGTTTTAATTCTCGATTTTACTGTAAATGGCCCAGAGTCTCCCTTTTGGGGGAGATGGGCGGTAATAGAAATTTGAAAAATAAATAAACAAAATAAGTAAGTGTTCTTTGTCATCAAGACTTCTGGACCTACAGTGGCAAAACTGTGAGCCTGTTCTTTCCAAAGAAGTGCAATAGTCTCCATAACAAGGTGCTCCCGATTTTCAAAAGAAGTTGCGCCAAATACCATCTACCCATGATTGTCAGAACGGAACTTCAGTGCATTAGTTCTGTCACCCAATAAAGCCTGGAGCAGGGCAGCAGTAGAGCTGAGTGCTATATTGCCGTAATGACCTCGGGACACTTCATTTGTAATCCTCCGCTGACTTACTGGCGTGCACTTCCAGGCAAATAGCTTTTCCATCTCTCAACCTTTCTGCTTCTAGCATGATGTGAATCGGAGATTGATCCAGATTGTTTTGACTCTGCATTTGGTCTCTTCCTCTGCTCTGGCTCATGGAGTAATTCAGGGGAATGAAACTTCATGGGAATTAACCAGAGTTACAGGTGGAACATCTGTTATTTTCCCAAAGTGTTAGAATGAAGAAGCTTTTGAGTTGCAGAGACAGCAACTTCCTTGAAACAAAGGCAGTTGTTCTCCAGAGGAACAAGGGTGCTATCTCAAGATTTTGCACAATTGCATGCTGCTGGTCAGGATGTTATTGGATCCCTCCTCCCCTCTCATGTAGCAGCTTTATGTGTCACTTAAGAAAGCTGGTGTCTATTTTTCCCCTGTTTTTTTAAATTATTAATTGTTCAAGATGTAATTAAGGCACATAATGCAGGTCTCAGACAGGACCCTCCCTAGTTCTCATGAAAATAGAGGGAGGGGGGAAGGGGGAGGGGGAAGCACATTCAGACTTGTACAATTCTGTTACTGTAAGCTTATAATAAAAGTAGTATTAGTATTCAAAAAGAAAGAAAGAAAGAAAGAAAGAAAGAAAGAAAGAAAGAAAGAAAGAAAGATGGTGTCTACATTCATGAGATCTAGAAAGCTTGTCAAAGGGAAAGCTGGTAGCTGAGAAATATGGGGTGAAGCTTCTTGTTTGACTACCTTCACCTTCCTCAATTAAATTGATAGTTTCTTTGATTTATATCACACCTTTATTTTTTATAACTCAAGACAGTGGACCCAATGCATTCTTCTCCTCCCCCCTGCCCACCCCCCAGCCAGAACCCTGTCAGTTGGGTTGGGCTAAGCAAGAGTAACTGGCCCAAAGTCCTCCAGCTGGCTTCTGTGCCTAAGGGGGGACCAGAGCTCATGGTCCCCCATGTTCCGGTCCTGCCCCTTAACCACTACCCCAAATGGGGTCTTTGAGAATTGGATCAGATCAGATGAAATATACCAGACTGTTGTATTATGTGTAGCATTTTAAGGCAAGAGAGTATCACAAGGTTCAGGTGTTTGCATTAAGACAATCCCTGGAGCTCTCAGAAGACTGCGTTATTGGTGGTGTTGAAGGTAACCATTTTTCACTTAGAAAAAGAAAAGAGCCGTAACTGAATAATGAACTTTCTTTGCAAAGCTGATGATGCTTCAATCTGTGCCCTGTGAACACAGGTGACTTATACAAAGAAGCATAATAGCATCAGTCTGGATATGCAAATCTGTGTTCATCATCCCAGATGTTGCTGTTTACACATCTGGGGCCCATCCATGATTCATTCATCTCGCACATGTTCCCACTCAGCCAGCTACTTAGAGTATCCTCTCTGCTTGTCAGGGGATGGGAGACTGTTCAGTCTTAATCACATTTTGGAAATTTACTATGGGAACATCTGTGTGCAGTCATTATGGAGATGGTGCTCATTCGGAGATGTCACTAGTTATGCACTCCCCCTCCCGCCATAATGCAGAATGCTGTCTTCATTTCTGTGGAGGAGAATGCAAAAAAGCAAGCCGTGATGTCAAGCACCAAAAGGCTGGTGTAGACCAGCTGCATGGGGAAACCTATTTGTAACATATAAAGCATTGGAATTGTCTGAATTCGGGGCAAAAGAAAACAAGAGAGGGAAAAGCTGCAGAGCCTGGCATCTGGATTTTTTTGCCAACCCGTTGTCCAGTAGTGGCCACATGAAGTTCTTTATTTTCCTCTAACAAAACTTTGTTAGAATTGTCCAGAACTGCCTACATGGGGCTGCCCTTGAAGGCTGCTGAAAAGCTTCAGGAGGTTCACAATGCAATTGCTTGTGTAGGAATGGGGATATCTAGGTTCTTTCATGTAGCAGCTCTGCTGCATGTGTTACACTAGTTACAGGTAGTCCTTGCTTAATGACCACAATTGGGACTGGAGTTTTGGTTGCTAAGTGAAGCAGTCATTAAGTGAATCTGACCCAATTTTAAGACCTTTTTGTGGCGGTCATTAATTGAATCATTGCAGGCATTAAGCAAACCATGTGGTCATTAAGTGAATCACATGGCTCCCCATTGATTTTGCTTGCAAGAAGCCAGGTGGGAAGGTTGAAAATGGCGATCACGTGACCATGGGATGCTGCTATGGTCATACAGTAAATGCAAACTGGTTGCTAAGCACCCAAATCATGACCACGTGACCATGGGGACACTGTGCTGTAAGTGTGAGGACCGGTCATAAGTCAGTTTTTCCAGCACCATTGTAAATCTGAACCATCACTAAGCGAATGAGTGTTAAGCGAGGACTACCTGTATCAGCTTCCTCCTGCATGCAAATGAAGGTACTGTTTTGCCATCTTTCAAGTGCTACATGACTTCGGATCTGGATTTCTATGGGATTGCATTCTCCTAAGGCCTTCAGCCCATTCAAAAAGATAGGGGAGGGTGGGCTTTCTCTGGACTCCTTCTTTTAAAGAACGCCATCTTCAGGGACCATGGTGTAATGGTCTGTGGGAATGACCTTGGGAGGCAGGACAAAGAGCTGGACCCTAGACAACTGTCATGCAAAAGGTGTCTCAGCCCACTGAATCAAAAGGGCGTGGGAAGCACCTCAGAAGGGACCCTCCCCAGTTTCCAGGAGTGTAAAAGTAAAGGTGGAGGGAAGTGCTTTCAGACTTGCAAAGTTCTGTTACTGTGACCGTACAATAAAGGTAGTGTCAGTACTCATGGTTGGTGCATCTTGTCTGGACTACCTCGAAAGGCTGACACATGGGCACAAACCCTCATGGCCACAGCCTCCCCTTCCCTCCTTTCTGGAATGATTTTCTTCCACAATTAGACCAGGTCCCACCAAATTGGGGTTTTGGAAAGCTATCAAAATCTGGCAGTTCCAGGAGTAGCACTGGAAATAGATTTGAAATAAGGACACTTTTTTTTTTAAATGCATCTGTAACCAGACTGAGATCATATACAGATATTTAAAGGTGTTTTGCCAGTGTTGGGTTTGGTTTTATTTCTGAATAAAGGTCATCTGGTGGCTAGAAAATGGAATGGTGTGGCATGGAGATTCTGGCAAAGGAGTTTCATGATGGCAGATATAAGCAAGACTGCTTCTCTGTGGGCTGAGACACCTTTTGCATGGCAGTTATCTAGGCTGAAGCTCTTTTTCCTGTCTCCCAAGGTCATTCCCACAGAACATTACACTATGGTCCCTGAAGAAGGAGCCCAGAGGAACTGCCAATAACAGCCCTCCAAAGGTGCATTCCACAGCACACAATTGCACTTGAAGTAGGACTGTGCTGATCGGTCAATGATCAACAACTTTTTATGCTTAACTTCTGAACCCCTTTTTTCAAGGGATTCTTACCTGAGAAAAAAAGGACATTTCCACTTTTTCTGTGACTAACTTTTAAGAAAGGCCCTTGAAGTGACCTCATCAAAAGCTTCCTGAAAGCTTTGTGTCTTTTCTATCGATTGGCTCAGCCTTATCCCTTGCTTTTTGGCGTGCGTTATTCTCTGAAGCTGTCAAAACCATAGCTTGCTTGCTTCTCTTTTTCTTTCTTTCTTTCTTTCTTTCTTTCTTTCTTTCTTTCTTTCTTTCTTTCTTTCTTTCTTTCTTTCTTTCTTCTCTCTCTCTCTCTCTCTCTCTCTCTCTCTCTCTCTCTCTCTTTGTGTGTGTGTGTGTGTGTGTGTGTAGGTATAAAAGAAATGGGATGGAATTGCCCATTAAACTTCAGCATTGTGGATGATCTTGCAGTTTCCTGAAGAAGAAAATGAAACTGTCATTTCCCCCTTTTACAAAACGTCTTACCATTTTTTCACCATGATTGTTACCTTTATAAATGGCAAGGTCAGCCTTGACTTGGTCCGATTTGTGGCATAGATAAAAGTTCTTTTAGATCCTCTTTCTTGAGAATTAAATCTGGTCCCAAATCCAGGGCTTTAGAATGTTTTCTTCCTGAGACGAGAAATCTTGAGCAGGCAGCTAAAGATCTCACTTTTCCTACCGTGACTTCTGCAAAAAAAGGAAACACAGGAAGCACATGGGAATTAAATTCTTCAGTGGAACGACACGCAGAGACATTTTCCTTCATCAGTTCCTGGGACGTTGTATTTATATCACTGTAACAAGACCCCTTGATGGCAAGTTACGATTAGCTCTCTGTGGATTCACTAATGAAAACATTGGCCTTCTCTGATGACTTTGAAGAGACGCAGTAGAGGAACCATCACATTCTCTGCTTCTGTAAGATACCCAAAGGACTGTCTGTAGTTGCCCAAGAATCAAATTGTACAGTTGGGATTAGGAAAGCTGAGATGATGAAACACAAATTCCAGCAGCTTCAGCCTGCATGACCAACAGTGAAGGATGCTCTAAGTTGTATTAAAAAGAGGGAAGCCACAGATTCTCCCTTCCTGCCCAATAGGACTCTACCATACCATATCATATACACATATTTTCTCACATACTCTCTGTGCTATGGGTAATCACTATGGACATCAGCAGAAGGGCAAGAAGGGGCAGATGACAACATGTGAGTGACGACATCATCACACACATGCTGTGACTTACAAACAACCATCAGATGTCAAGATGCAAGTCTACAATGGCAGTGTTTACAAGATTATATGATCACCCAACCATCCTTATCTTGGGGACATCGCCGTTTGGCTGCAGATGCTGCAGGGAAGCATGAATTCCACTTTAAAGGTCCAAAACTTAGAATTTAGACTTAGAAGAGGCTGCTGAGTCCATCAAGTCTGAATTAAGCATCTCTAACCATTCATAGCATGTGTGTGTGTGAGTGTGTGATTTGGCTATATTCTCTGCTTTCCATTTTGCAGATGTCATGTACAAGAGCCACACTTGCAAACACTTGTCCTATCCTGCATTTGCTGGAATAAGAAGCTCCATCAGTTACTCTTGGAAGCTCTGGCAGATCTTGCTGGTGGCTGCCTATTTCCTGAAACAATTCTTTTGTTCCTGCTTTTTTCTCTACCACTGCTTTATGCTGCAGAGAGCTGTCAGTTTTCCCAGTATTGTCTTGAAAGTTCCCTGATTCATAATGCCTACTATGCCAGATAACTGTTGGCATTTCTTGTGGTATAGGAACATCCCTGGTGCATAATGCCTCTCAGTAGAACATGTTCATTTCACACTGATTAGCTTCTGAAAAGGGCTGTGGGTTGATGCAAGTGCTCCCTGTTTTTGTTTAGTGGCACATCTTCTTTCATTTTCACTCAAGCAGAAAGACTGCTTTTGTCTCGCACTCCCTGGATCATTTGACTCAGCTCCAAGAGAAGCAGAAGTTATTGAGATAGCTTGCTCAGGGCGACTGTCTTTATGAGAAAGAGGGGTTTCCAAGTTGCATGCTGAGAGACAGTTTATTCTTCCATTCAGCTGTAATGTTCAATGTCCTGACCTATTGAGGTTTGGGAGAGGGCATGGGGTGCCTTTAATGCCACACTATTACTGTGGTAGCTGCTGTTTTGCAGCAAATGTCAGCTCTCTGCAGAAGCTGTTGGGTTCCAGTAGCAACTTTACCATGTGCTGTCAGCAGTAAGCGTGAAATCTTTCTAGAGCATCCCTTTGGCTGCAGCATTTCATTCCACCTTTGGCAAGTCTACTGCTTGGTATATCACCCAGTAAAATTGAGGAGATTCAGGACAGACACAGAGCATCAATGCATTCATGGAATTTTCCACCATAAAATGTGGGAATGTCCACTAACTTAGAAATATAGGAAGAAGCATGGAGGAGGTGAGGTCTATCTATGGTTCCATGGACAGAAGCATACATTTGTGAATGGCAGTTGCTGAGGAAGAAGAACAAGAGAAAGCACTGTCATAGATGTCTTCCTGAGCTTCCCAAAGGGAAATGCATATTGAGAAGCATAATGTATTTGGAACATCTGGACAATGTAAACACAAGTAAATAACACATGTCTTGTTCACCTTGTCGCTGGGAAGTTAGAACACATTAGAATCGAGCATCCCTACCTAACCTCAGACATATTGTGGTTGTCAAATCCTCCTCTTTAATCATGTGAATTACCATGTTTGAAATACCACTGCAAGCTTGGAAGCAAATATATTAGTAGCAAGATGGCATGTTTGGGAATTTCAGTGGAACACATCCATATATCTTGAAACATCTGGCCTCTCCCAGTAATAGTATGGAGACATTTTTGGCAGGGGGCAAATGGTAATTTTTTCCTGAGAGTGTGTCTGTAATGCTCATTCAGTTCTGTATGCTCCTGTGAGTGCAGACAAAGGACAGACATGTTCCCTGTGGAATGGAAAAGCTTGCTGTGTGTTAATTAATCCGTCACAGATAGAGATTCCATTTTGCTGGAGCTAAGCATCAGCCAATTTATTTAGATATCATAAAACATATTCAGGTTTCTTCTACTCCTGACTTTTCATTATAGTGTAGTTTGGGAATGTTAGTGAATTTTAATGGGGAATCGATTGTTGGAATCATCCAATTTTTGGAGTTGGCTACAGAGAATTCATAACACGTATTGGGGAAAAGAAATAGTTGCAAAGTACAGAACCAGGTCTGTGGATTAGATTGCAGAGGAAAATATAAAATGCTTGGTGGTATTCATATGACTTATGCCTAAGCAATGTAAGTTATAAAGTAAACCAAACTTCCAGTACCTTGTGTCCTGGCCTTGTAAAGCAAATAGCATTGGGGGTGAGGGAAAGGAAGTCTAGGAACTTGGTCACCATTGACTTTCATTAGTCTTGAAAGACCTTGCAGGTGGTACACAGTAAATGGTCCATGGTAGAGTTAGCTATTTCTGCACTTTCCAGACTTTTCAAACACAATTCAAGCATAAATTGGCTTTTCCTTGCAATGAGGGCCTTTCTGTGGTCTCTTAGATAACCAGTGCTAATTTATTTGCCTATTAATATTCTGCTAATAATGCCAAGAACTTAATTTGCTAATGGCAGGGTCACCAACCTTCTTTGATTTGCCTTTGTGGGCTGCCTTTCAGAGCCTTAGCTGCTTGCAAAGTTAGTTCACCTTTAAAGATTGTCCTTTTCTTTTTTTCTTTTAAGTCTGATCTGTCCCTCACCTACATTAATTTAGTGTTTTTCAGATGGAAGAGAAGTGAAATGCGTGAGGTTTTTTTTAATTATTATATGAAACATGATGTTTCAGACTTTACAACAGTCTTGGGACCCCTGTGGTTTACCACATCAAGTGAAACATCAGTTTCAAAGCTTCCAGCTGAGCATCTGAGTAGTGGTGCCAAGTCCTTCTCCAAACCAAGTTCTTTGCAGGACTAACTAATGTGTTGCCTGCAGTGCTGAGCTGTTGGGTGTAAAGGTTGGATCTGCTTCCAAAAATTAACATTATTTAGCTTTTCTCAGAAAAAAAATCCCTTCACTTATGTTGTGATAATATGTCAAGGGCTCAGTGTTCTCTCTGGCCAAATTCACCAATATGATTTGATTATAAAATTTGTTGCATAAGATTACAGGAGAAAAAAAAATGGTTAGGAAATATAATACATTATGAGCTCAGTTAATGTGGCAAAGGAATCCAGTCTGATAGTCAAAGAGCTGCACACAAGCATTGAAATCTGTCTACAAATGCTTAAGGCTGGCTCTGTTTGCTTCTGATAAACTTCAGAAGGCCTGCAAGCTTGCAGAAGTTTGCTTAAACACACCCAAAGCCCTAGATTCATAAAGATTGCATAGGAGATGAATTTTGTTGCACAAGATCTCCAATTTGTTTCAAACCATTCTAGAAATGTATCTAAAAGAAGAAGAAGTATTTAACAGTTATGTTGGTAAGTACAGTATAGCATTAAATAAGTATTTGGAAAATTTGGAAAATAGAAGCATCTGTGTTTCTTCTTCTTCTTCCCAGTCTTCCTCCTCCATCATTCAGGAGCTCAAGCCAGTGTACACACCACTCCATTTCCCCCCCCCCCCAGGTCAACAACACTGTAAAATAGGTTGGGTTGAGAGAGAATACCATCTTAAAGTCAACTTTTGTGGCTGAGAGTGGACCAGAACATCGCTCTCCCCACTGCTATTCCACCATCTTAATTGTTACACCATACTGGCTGTCCATTTAATAATACTGACTCTTCAGTACTGTAAGTGATTAGGACTTATAAAAATAACCGTGGAGGTAATTGCCAGATTCAGGACCACTGTTCTGATTTACAAAGGTCCATTAGGGGTTGTTCATTGTGCAACATTCTGTAGTTGGGGAATGATCGAGCATGCCTTGTGAAGGTAATGATCAGCCATAGAGAAAGGATTTGGAAAAAGTTGCAAGGCTGTGGAAGATAGATCAGTCTTCTTCAGCCATGCATCCATCAGATGCGTGGGCTCAAAACTCAGTACCATCTGATTGGTGATGTTGGGATTGTACTGTAATATATTGATTTGGCACATTCAGAAAAGGTTGATGTAGAGTAAATGATGTAGATATATTAGTTAGCCTAGCAAGGTCTTAGCTGTTTCTTGACAACTTCTATACATGCTATTAAAAAATGTAATATATAGTTGTAGTTATAACTCTAATTAACCCTTCTAACTGTGGTTTCCCTCCTCTACTTCTTTATTGTGCTTTACATCAGTTGATTACAATATTTGTGAGTTAATACCTGGGTTCGGAGGAATACTTTTGCATATTGCGATGTTCAGCCTATTCCAATCATTTGCATTTCAGATTTTGGTCAAATTTTTATTTGCTTTTCCATCCAATGGATTTCTGCTAGAGCAGCTGAGCTTGGCCTCCTCTGGCTTCACCAACAGGGTGACCTTCCACCATCTGATGTCCCCCAGTGAGAAATCTTCCACTTCATCTCCTAGAATTCCCAGCCAGCATGCCAGGAGACGTAGTCCAGTGTATTCAAAGGGCACAAAGACTGATCTGTGGGGCCCCTATTTCAGGATAATAACTATTTTTCATGGCACAATGAAAAAAAGTACATTTTCTGGCATGTACAATCTATGTGTGGCATTTTCTCTACCTGTATTGATTCTGTAAAACTGAGTTTGCTCTTTTTTCTCCTGTAATTAATTAATCAATTAATTAACCAGTCAGCTAAAGCAGAAAAGGTACTTTACTTGAAAAATCAATGCAATTCACAGCTTAAGGAAATGGAGGAAAATGGGCAAAAATGGGGAACAGGCCAAACTGAATGAGCAAAGGTGTTCTACATGGTTTTATTAGCCATCCATTGAAAACCAGGGTAATAAAATTAAGAAGTTGCATCTCCTGGACCTGACCTTCTCCTGCATCTCTTAAATATGCACAGCATTTGCATTCCAAAATCTTGCCACAATTGTGAATATAAGCTCTACAGGTAATCCATACGCTTTTTTTGTTTTTTTAAGGACTGTGTAACTTTTGGGGAAAGAAACTTCATCAAGACCCCCCCCCCCATTTAATTGTCATGACAGGTCAAATTTGTTAAAGATACACACTGGGTTATATCCCTCTTCAATACGACAGCAGTTAATGAAAACATTTGTGTTTGAAAACATGCCTACAAAAGAGAAGGTAGTTTGCAAATGCAACATTGATTTGCAATGCTTCCACAGCTTGACAGGAGTCACTATCATCCTTCCCCCACATCCTAGTTTAGCCTGCAAGAAATTGGCAGCAAGTCTATCTTTCAGGATGGATGAATATTTAACAGTGGAAACTTAAGGGCACCATCAATATGCGAATCAGATCTCAGTAGCCTTCATTGCAAACGCTCTTGAGTTTTATGTGGGTTACAGAAATTCACTGGAACTATTAACCTTTAGGGAATTTGATGCCAATGTGCAATGTTAAAATATTTTCATTAAAAATAAATTAATCAGCTCTTAGCAGAATTGTATTTCTTATGATATAAAGGTCTAAGAGGAATCATGTCTTATGTAGAAGGGCTTAATTTTGTTTAGATGCTCTTGTAAGAATTTTGCTGAACAGCATATACTGGGGTTTCTCTGTTGTGAAAGTTTGGGGATTTGTGTGTTTGTGTGTGTGTGTATGCTTCATTTATTTATTTTGATATATATCCTGACTTTCTCCCCAAACCGAATGTCTACAAAATTAGACACGTCACAATTAAAGAAAATGAAATCAGTAAAACATACCAGTAGAATGAAAGCAAAAGCAACAACATAATGAGATATTAATATAATGTTAAACACTCCAAAAGACCTATTAATTATTTGTTAGTCATTGTAAACCTTTCTCCATACACTTCAGTCAACTGGTCTCTCAAATCTACTAATAAAATTACATTTTTTTAAAAAATGAAAGCATATGTGGTATGTAGCTTATTTCTTTTTTAAATTATTGTTTTTATTAGAATTTTAAAATACAATAAAAGTATGAAAATTCAGTGGAAAAATAAGAAAAAGAAAAGAAAGAAAAGAAAATATAGACTTAGGTCTTCCGCCCTTCGTTCCATCAAGTAGTTATCATCTTACTCTTTCCCCTTCCTCTTTTTCCCCTTCTTTACTTTATAATTCCCTTTCCCCTCCCTTCTAACTCTTTTTAATCCCCACACCCATAAATAATCAGTTCAGTCTTTTCTTCTTTCCAACAAAATTTCCATACAAGATATCCAGTCTTTCAAAAACGTCTTTCCTCATTTCTTCCCCTGACCAGACTGGTCATACGTAGCATATTACAAGAGTGGGTGGTGTTGAGTTTTTATTTGTTTGGGTGGCTCTTCTTCTCTTGCTCACGGTCAGACAAAGAGATCTGGGACCACGGGATCAGACCAAAGTAGAAACCAAGGTCATTGTGTAAAGGCATTGGTCTGGGACTGGAGTGACTCAAGTTCAGGTCCACCTTCAGCCATGGAAGCTGCTTGGGTGACTTTGGGGCAATTGCTACATGTTAGCTCAGTCAAACTCAAGCAGTTATTCTGGAGGTTCTGAGAAGGCCTTTGTTATGATCAAGCAGAGCTTTCCTTACACTTTTAGATCAAGGACTCTTTATATCATCTGATTTCTATGTATGCTAGAGCTACTGTATCTAGACTGCAAGAATTGCAACAACCACTGAAGGCAACCAAGAGACATTATTTGCAGCCAAGATATGGTAGCCTTAATGGTTTCCAGGCTCAGAGATGGTGCATGAAAGTTCTTAGAAGCACTGGGTGAATGTGCAATTTGCAGGCAGAGCAATTTATACTATTGTTTGACCACTAGTGTGGTGTTATTTAAAGCAAAATGGATGGAATTGAGTAGAAAGAGTGTTGTTTCTTCTCCATTTATAATTTCCTGCATTCATCCTCTCTCATCAAAAAAAAAAAAAAATCATATCCCTGACATTTTCTCTGTCATTCTGGAACAAAATTGGCTGCCATATGTAACTTTTTAATTTAGAGTTTAATTATCTGGCCTTAGGTACGTACACAGTTCATAGCAGGCCAAGGGACATCAGCAGAGATTGTATGATAGTTGGTTTTCCCTCCATACTGATTATTTACTAAAGAAGTGTGTTTATTTTAAGACTTTTCACTGCAACCCATCTTTTGATGAATGCTTATTTATTTGTTTAACAATATTTGTTGACCATCCCAATCAGTTGAGACTCTGGGCAGTT
Organism: Candoia aspera; assembly: GCF_035149785.1. Classification (NCBI taxonomy): domain Eukaryota; kingdom Metazoa; phylum Chordata; class Lepidosauria; order Squamata; family Candoiidae; genus Candoia; species Candoia aspera. The sequence goes on along the minus strand of NC_086163.1, from coordinate 21,992,513 downwards.
TACAGCTGGCATATAGATCTTTAAACTAATTTTAAATAGAGAAGGAACAACACAGTAAGAGGATGTTAGTGAAGGCAAATCAATGACCCTAGGCTGGTGTTGGATTTTATTACTACAGGCACACACACTTTGGGGGGACCAACTTGGTTTATTCTTCTTTGGAACTGGTCTTTACTTTGGAAACAAGAATCTGCCTTTTGGTCACTTAAATCCACTACCCTGTGTCCTACAACTTAAAGCCATTATACTATATTCTGCATTCTGTGATGATGGAAGACAAAGTCTTCTCCTTTATAGCATCCCTTCAGGCACTTGAAGAGTGATACCTTGTCTTAATCTTCTTCTCAAGGCTAAACCTATCCAGTTCCTTCCACCTCTCCTTGAAAGACTTAATTAGACTAAGTCCAGTTTTCATCCTCATTGCCCAAATTGTGGTTGACATTGTTGATATTATTGTTCTTGAGGGTTTTCATAGATTTTGGGATGTCCTGTATCTGGAACAATCTTGCACTTTCATAGACTTCAGAATTTAACTTTCTATTTAACAAAAGTAGTTAAAATGATCACTCCCCCCTCCAAAATCAGTACAGTCAGATTCTATCCACAACATTTCCATTTTTCAGGGTGGCTTCAGCTCATTATGTTTTGCAAATGACTATTTGTTCACCTTAGCCATCCAGAAAAAAAACTATTCAAGTGGCAGGTTGTCAAGCTCAACAATTGCAACCCAGCTCTGAGAAGGAGAAGGAGGGGAAACTACCCATTTTGGTACTGCAATTATTGAAAGAGCGATGGCTGTAGCAGCTGGCTAAAATATTATTTCTCCTTCAACTTTCAGAAACTCATCATATTTTTTTGGATTCCAATCAGGGTTGAAGTAATAGTGTTTGTGTGTGTGTGTGCACGCATGCACATATACATCTACACACCTTGTCAAGGCCAGTCAAAACATTTTTCCAGTCTAGGCATATTGTAAAAAAGTAAAAAAAAATGGCATTTTGTTGGGAGGCACAGCTTTATAAGTTTAGTTCCTCCAAGTTGATTTTAAATCATCTTTGGTTTGTTGGAAAAAAAAAATCTATGAAGAAGCATCACAAAGAACACAAGAAGGTCGGTGAGCCAAGGCTACTGGTAGACCACTTCTGAACTGCATTTAATGATGGATTTGGGATGCCTTCTTGCAAGGGAAGACTCCAGGCTTGTGGGAGTTATTAGCATTCTGAGACTAATGAATGTCAGTCTTGGCTCAGCCAGGAAATAAACCAGGATATATGAAAGGGTCAAAAGGGAAACCCTTTTCTTTTTGAAAAGCTGTTGGGAGATCCAAGCAAATGAAAAGTGGATCAGATAAGTCTAATCTCCAAGAGAGTTGAACTGAATGGGAAGGCACATTCAAGGATAAGTTAAGCAGTAGGGAAGAGAGAAAAACTGGTTTGGATCATATTTTCATGCAAACTCATCTAGCTTGGCAGTTTGAAACCTATCCACGAAAGGTCTCCTCCTTCAGACTTGGCACTTGGTGATGATGAAGAATTTCATTTGATTGTCATTTTGAAACCATTTGTTTTATCTTTTTCATTTGGGGCTGCTCTTTGGATCAGAACACAGTTAATGGTTGTACTGTTCCTCTTCTGAATTCAGCAATGCAGTTCTGTTTGCTAAGCCTTATGTATGGATGTGAATATTCAAGACAGTTGCATACAAATATAGGTCTTTCCTTTTTCAGCAGAAGGATGGTAGCCCATAACTGCCAGGCTGAACTCTGACTAGGAATGTTCAAAGTTGGAATAGACCAAAGTGAGTTGGATTTGTACATTTCAACTCTTGCATGTCCTAAGGGAATCAAACACAGCTGGGCGAATTAGTTTTTATGTCATGATATTCTCTTCCCTATTCTAAGGGGCCTTTGGACTCTTGCAAGAGATGTGGTGCCATGATCAAATGTTGCATGATATTAGTGCATTGTTGTTTTACGTTATTTTTAAATATCCCACTGGACTTGAGAATTGTCTGGGTCAAATGCAACTGAGAGGCTATAAAAGTCTCTTCAGTAAATAAAAATATAAATAAATGAATAAATAAATAAGCTAAAGAACTAGTCCTAGGAGAGCCAAAGTGACATCTACTTATCTCATATGTCCTGGGCTGGTGGTGGACATCCATGCAAACATGTTCCCAAATTGTGATTGTATGAAGGATGAAATGTAGCATCCTAATGAAGGAGAATCTGAGGTAGTTAGGACTTGTTAGATTAGGAAAAATGGAATTTTGTTGGTAATCTCCACCTTAGACTAGTCTTCCCCAATCTGGGTGTCCCCCAGATGTGTGGATAGTCTGGCTGTTGCTGAGAATTCTGGGAGCAGAAGTCCATGTTTTGGAGGGTGTCCCAGTTTGCAATGGCTATTTTAGAGCAGAAAGGGTTTCTGATTTTTCCTGCATCTCAAGTGTTTCGGTGTTATTTCTGCGTTAAATTTATTTCTGTAGTATTAATGTTTCCCCCACGCTTTATCAAAATGTCACTGCTGATTAAACTCTCTTTCCACAAATCAAAAATCGTTATGAATTAGATGTCCTGTCCCTGTCCTTACTGTAATGAGCAAGTTCACATCGCAGTAGGAAGACAGACTTGCCACACAGCACATGGCGTTGAGATCGTTCCTTTTAATTCTGTTATTGCTGGTGGGGGGACTGTTTTCATGCTGAATTTGGCAATCAAAGCCTTGTCAGGCTGGCATATTGCTGTGATTTTTGTCAACCTTAATGCATAGTCATGCCAATTTTCATGGGATTATCGTTGACCCTGAAATACATTTATAGTGGTCTGGTTTTGCTTTCATTCTTCCAGAAACCTATTTCTAGGGTCTGAGAAGAAAACAGTATTTCTAATTGAATGCAACACTTTTTTAACCAAACTTCCAAAAGATGACCCCCAAAGAGGGGTCTGTAAATGATTTAGTGCAAATAATAGTAACAACAACAACAACAACAACAACATAATTTCTACTAAATCACCTAATTATTGCATTACTCCATAGCGCGTATTTTCTTCTGCCTGATATGTAGGTTTTCATTAAATAGCTTCTCTGGGTATGTCATACCTGTATTTATTTATTTTATTCATTTATTATTCACGTTTCTATTATCGCCCATCTCACCCCAAAAGGGGGACTCTGGGCGGTTTACAATAAAATTCTCCTTAAAACCTCAACATCATAAAATCACTGAGTCAACACCTACAATACTAAAACAATAAATAAATATAAATATGGAATCCAAGTGGGAAATTTCCATTCGGTAGGGAGAACTCTACATCACCAGCCACCCCCAGGAAGAGCTGTTGCCCTTCCCATCCCATGTTAACTGTTGCAATTGCCTTTTAAAAGGTTTTTTTTTTTAATGATAAAGCAAAAATGAAAAATAGCTTTTCCCCCCCTGACATTTTGCCACCAGCATTGCTGGTTAATTGTCTCAAGCCAACTGTAGTTCCTTAAGAATATTAATCACACATAGAAGCACATTGCTCAAAAAACAACATAAAACTACCACTCATTGTTACATACTCAGTTATGTGATTGGATTAAAGAACAAAAGAACTGATCATGGCAGACCCAGTGGGCCACCAGTTCATCTAATCTTAGGCAGAACCCTACATTTAAAAAAAAAAAAAATCCAATTGAAGTCACTGAAACAGTTTACAATTTAGCTGGATGCCCAGCTGTGTTAAAATTCAGTGAATAAGGAATTAGGCATTGATTCAATTACTGTTGTAGCTGGAATGATAACCAAAAACTTTGTGTGAAACATCTGGAGATGTTTCTTTCTCCTTATTTGAGTGATGTAGCTACCCTTGGAGATACTGCTATAGTAATGTTTCTTAAACTCTTTTCTCTCAGGGCCCATTCCCATTTTTAAAAATTATGGAGGACCCCAAAAGAGCTTTTGATTGTAGGGGAGGTATTTATTGATATTTACATATTAAAAAACATTAAACTTAAGTGGCTGATACTGCTCTTCATGATTGTTTGATGGGATTATTATTATTTATTATTATGTATTATTTTTCAACATGGGATAGCAAATAATTTTGATTTCATGGATCCTTGGCTCTTGATTGACTTTTATTATTATTATTATTATTATTATTTCATATGGCATAGCAGAATAACAGTATTATTGCATAAAAGTTCACAGAACAATATATAAAATGTGTATAAAATATAAAACATTGGGACAGTAGGCTATTTTAAAAACACAATACGAGTGATGAGTAAAATTATAAATAATGTTAAGTTATGTATGAGCAGTTACTAGAGTGGCTAAGCCTATGGCTGGATATCTAGATTGTTTAGCGATTGGACAACAGTGCCCTCAAGATGATGCAGTTCTTGCAGGGAGCCAGGCAACCTTCTGAGGGAGCATTCCATTGCAATGCAATGTAAATATTGACTGATTATGTGCCACCAAGTCAGTGTTGAGTCTTAGTGACCACATAGATGGCTTTTCTCCAGGAAGTTCTGTCCCCACTTTAGCCCTTCAAGTCTTTTAATGGTGCACCATTGCCACTGTAACTGAGCCCATCCACCTTAGTTCTGGTTGTCCTCTTCTTCTCCTGCCACCCCCTGCCCTTTTCCAGCTTTAGAGCCTTCTCCAGAGAACTAGGTGTTTGCATAATGTGTCTGAAGTATGACAATTTGAGCCTGGTCATTTGTGCCTCAAGTAACAGCTGTGGATTGATTTGTTCTATAATCCATTTGTTTGTTTTCTTGGCTATCCATGGTATTCTCAGGAGTCTCTTCAACACAAAGGTTCAAAGGCATCAATATTCTTTCTACCCTGCTTCTTCAAAGTCCATGTTTTGCTTCCACAGAGCGTCAAAGGGGAAACCATTGCCTTCATGATTCTGATCTCTCTCTTTTTTGAAGTTTCCTGCCTCTCAAAAGTTTATCCATCTGTTTTAACTACTCAGACTTTGGTAACTTGCTCTAAGCATGGACAGCCCTGCTTTCTTCTCTACTTCGCTAGTCCCAATAGGAAACAGCTGCCTCTGTGAACAGAGACATTATTATTATTAGGAAGAACATGTTTTGGTGGCCTAGAGCCACACATAACAAAAAACACAAAATTCAGCAGCCAAGGACCATAGAAGGTTAAGTGTGATGAAACCTTATTTTCTCCTCCATTTTCCTTTGATCTACCCATGTATCTTTTCAGATGCTACACTTCCAAAAAAGAAAAGTCTATGGGGGCAAAAATCCTACTTGACTGGGAGCAAAACAGCTTTGTTCCATCCTCTTTTCTTAGCTGTAAAGAAGCATGAAGGAACAAATAATACTTACCCTAGGACATGCCTAGCCTCCTTTCACAGCTAGTATTCAACCTGTGAGTCAAATGGCAACAAGGAGACAGAGATGTCCAGGCTTATAGGCCTTGTAATTGAAAGAGAACAAAGAAGAGAGAACATCAGTAGAATAAGGTCTAATGTCTCAAGAAGGCAGAGCAGTAGCAAGCAGATGTCTCAAATCGTCAGCGGTGGTGAGAGATCATGTTTGCTTTGAGTTCCTGTACCTCCTTTCTTCTTCTTTTGTTTTTGGGAGAAGTTTGCCGGAGGGACTTTTTCCTGCTAACACACCTGGAGGCAAATGTTAAGAAGTGTTATGAGGACCACTTCCTCTGCTCACTGTTGCATCTTTAATTTTGGGAGTCCTTTGGCTCCCACTGAACTCTGCAGAGGAATACTATCCTTTCTATGGCTCACATCTTTGGTTTTTGTATGTTAGAGGATCAAAGGGCAGATGACTGGAATATAGCCTGTGGATGCCTCAGAATGGGTAACTCTGTTCACTGAGGTTTCAAACTGAGGTCTATCATTTTTCAGATCATAAGTCCATTCACTGTTATGTCACTTTGTGAAAACAGTGTCTCCCCACCCCAAAAGCCTGCATGGAAATGCACATGCAGAGGAGAGAACATGATGCTCATTTTAAAGATGGGCCAGATTTTTTATTTTTAAAAAGTCAGTGTAACATGTTGCTACAAATCTCTATGTCTGCCAAATTAATCTTTATTTGTATACCACCTGTCTTCCTTGACAATTATCTCAGGTTCTCCTTACAGCTTCTCATCCAAGAACTTACCTATGACAATTTATTTTCAGTAAGGTTGCTCCATCATTTCATACCTGGAAGCTTTGAAGCTTGAAAGCAGTAAGGCCACAATCCCCTTGCTTCTCCATCCCTATGCTGCTCCCTGTGGCCTAAAGATAATCACACAGAACATGTTTTTTTGTGCATTTTATTTCAAATGCAACTGCATCACAAGTACATTTTCCCCCAACTTCTTGCATCCATCTCTGTTGTAGAACATCTCCTGATGATGCTTTAATTCCCCATACATTTCTCAGATCCTAAGCCAGTTGAGATTGGATTTTACTGGGAAGTAAAATTCTGAGAGTGCCTTGGACTGCAAGAAGATCAATCCATATTCCAGGAAATAAAGCCGGACTGCTCACTTGAGGGAATGATATTAAAGGCCAAACTGAAATACTTTGGCCACATAATGAGAAGACAGGACACCCTGGAGATGATGATGATGCTAGGGAAAGTGGAGGGCAAAAGGAAGAGGGGCCGACCAAGGGAAAGATGGACAGATGACATTCTAGAGGTGATGGATTCATCCCTGGGGGAGCTGGGGGTGGTGATGACCAACAGGAAGCTCTGGCGTGGGCTGATCCATGAAGTCACGAAGAGTCGGAAGTGACTGAACGAATAAACAACAACAACAACAAAAACTGGGAAAATATGCAACTCAAATACATTGTCTATGTGATTTATTTATTTATTTATTTATTTATCATGTTTTTATCACCGCCCATCTCCCTCATATGGGGGACTCTGGGCAGTTCACAATAAAACAGTTTAAAATTCAATAAAATAATAAACGATATCATTAATCCATCAATATCAATATCAATAAATACAAAATTTTTACAGTGTTCTTTTATAGACATTCTTACGTCAAAAAACAAAACAAAAACCAGCTGTTTCCCTGTGGTGCAGTGTCTAAATTCCTGTAATTTGAGGGATAAACTAGGGTGGAGATATCTATCTGAGGGACAATCTTACAGTCCCTTAAGTTAGTGGAATAACAAGAGCAAGTCAGCTGTCATGGATAGCACTAACAAGACAGAGTCTCTCTCTCTTGTTAAGATTCCATTTAGGCCCTAGAAACGTTTTCTTGAATCTAAATGTTTCCAAAATGTTCCTTTGAACCCATTATTTCACAGATCCATGTATATACTTGCCAGCAGCATTCCTTGTCCTCCATCAACATGCACATTTATTTTGTTCTTAACTTTCTTACTTGAGGTTAAGTGCTTGTGGAGTGCCAGCCAATTAGGATTTTGGGCAAATTAATCTTCCTGTAAAACTAGGAGGTAAGACGTTAATTTTTCCCATTCCCAGTTTCTCTATAAACCTCGAATTATTTGTGAACTCTTTGACTGCCTTTTGCAGAACTTCGTCTTAGCCGTTTGAAAGGAGATGGTGAGTTTTGGGGGAAAATGGGTAAGATAAGGGCAAAAGGTGTCTTCATTTGATACCCATTGCACTGGGTCAAAGTTTTGCATTTTTTTTCTTCTTTATTTGAACTGCTGAAGTTACTGGAAAGTGTCATATTCCTCTGGACTGGATTTTTGTTGTTGTTCAGCATCTTCTCTGATAATATTACAATTTTGGAAAGAGCTGGCATTTATTTACTTATCTTTCGAGTTTCCTCTGCACCAGGATCTTGACAGACAATGGGTGGTTAGCCTAGAGACTTTAATAATTTTGTTATTATTTATTGATTATTTCATTAAATTTATTATAGCTGCCTACTCTAACAGAATCTGGGCAGCTAGAATGAATGAATGAATGAATGAATGAATGAATGAATGAATACATAAGACTGATGAATCCAATGCCATTTCTCAAAACGATGAAATCTCAAAAACTTAAAAATATTCAGGATCTGGGCAATTTCAGTGATGAGGAAGGTCTTCTCAAATGCCATAGCTATGATGTACATTAGAAGAAAAATGTACATTAAAGTATACAGTAGAAAAGAACTGGTGAAAACCATGGATTTCTGGACTGTCTTTCCTTGGAATATCCTTGTAGTTATGTACTATAAGCTTTGTTCTTAAGTTTGTTCAGAATTCTTAGTATTTAGCCATTTTTCATCTATCAGTTTTTGTTGCTTAATGCAAGACATTAGTCTCTTGTCTTCTGGTTCTTTTGAATATTCTTCTAATAGGAAAAACATTTAATTCATCCTGTTCGAAAAGCTCCATACGGGTTCCGGTGTTCCAAAATACTTTGGACTCCTTTGAAACAGGATCTTCCCATTAATTTCAATGGAAGACAAAATTCCATGCTGAAGTTTCTACCAATTAAAAGAAACAGGAAAGTTAATGGATAGGACCCAAAGTACATTTATTAAATCTGCACTCATCAAGATTTTTTCACTGGGACAGCTGGATCACTCTCAGGCAAACTGCTGGTCTCTATGGATGAAAATGTGTGAATTGCTTTCCTCCCAGCTTGTTTCACATCCTCCTCTATAAATAGAAACATTTCAAGAGTGTGACATTTGTGAATTCTGAGATGAAATGACCCATTCTGCACCTCCCCAACTAATGTGTGGATTCATACTTAATTATACACCAGTTTTCACACTTCCTGCATAGTCTGATTCAATTCTTGTCTTTTGAAAAATCAATATATATATATATATATATATATATATATATATATATGAAATTGAACCTAACATGCCCATTTTGTGAGAAATGAATTTTAAAATATGCATCTAAGTTTTTGTGTGGACCAAAAGAAAGAAAAAAAAAGCAAATTCATTCAGAAGTGGGATCAGTGGAATGATAGATGAATACATCCCAAAGCATCAGGCTTTGGAAATAATCTGATTTGTCCATCCTGACATTTAAGTCTCTACCAATATCTTCGTACTTGAGTAATCATGTAACGTAAGTCCACTTTCCTGTATTCCTTATGTCACTTATCCTGGTGATGCTAGAATTAAGTCAGGGACATGACACCCCACCTCACTTTCTCAGTTATAACTAAAAGACCCATGGAAATGTCTATCAGGAATGATGTGTATCTTCCTAGTGGTTTGTCAGTATTCTGAAAGCTATTTGAGTGCATTTCTTCGAAACGAAGTGGCCATGAATATACCTTTCTAATGTGATTTTCCATGTCTCTTCAGATGTGTGTGTGTGTGTGTGTGTGTGTGTGTTATGGATGTGGAGGAACACTGGAGGCCAATCCATCTACGATCTTCTGAAACAAGTGTTTAAAAATGCTAAATCAAACTTGACAGCCAGAAGACTGCCTGTCGCAGCTTCAAAGAAATAAGTGTCTGTCAAACAGACAGTGAAAGACCTAAATACATCCATTTCCCTTTGCTGACTGACAAGATTGCATCCAAACAGGGTGAAATTACCTGGTCTTCATGATGGACTTTATGTGTTACAAGCATCTGTTGAGCTGAAACCTATTTGTTTGGAAGTGAGGTGTGTTTAATGTTAGGGCTTTCCCCCTAACACCTTCTTTCTCCTTCTATGTACAGTAGAAGGTAACACATTTGTTTAAGTTTTTATTCATTTGCTTAATGTTAAAAGAGGCCCGTAATGTTAAGAAAGACCTGTTTCATTTCTTAACCCATTGATGTTGCAGGGTCACACTAAATGTGTAGCTGAATCTTCTGCATGATCTTTTTAGAAGACCAGATTCTAGCTGCAGATCATGGAATTGCAAAAATAATTTAATCCTCCCCTGCTGTGTCCCCCCCCCCCCCCCGTTTGCATCTGCCTGGGATCTGCTATTTGCTGTGCTAGAGAAATGCTAAAACCTTCAAGGTATGGAGTGTTCCTTTCCAAACCTTTATTACTATTCTCTAGGAATCAGCAGAATATAAATTTTCCCCAGCTTTGAACAATATTTCTCATTCTTTTTTAAAATCATTTATATCTTATGTCAGCTGATGTTTGTGATAGCTTTTATCATAATTGAGAATGTATGTTTAGTATCATTGGTTGCCAACTGCCCCAGGGACCAAAACAAGGATTGTAAATATTTTATATAGATACATCATCGAAAGAGTCAGCTTCTACCCTAATTTATGTCTCAGTAAAACCCCGTGACATGGTGCCTTTCCATTCTTCCTCTCCACTGAAGTATCTTGTGAATGTCTGCTTAATACAGCTAGATTTAGACTAAATGATTCCTCAAATAAATAATGTATGGTTGGGGTTCTTCCCCTTATCTAAAATTTCTTTTGTGTAGGAACTTAGTGATCCTGTCTGTACAATGCATGTAATCAGGTTGCGGAGGAATTGTCTAACCAACTCTAACCCCTTGAGAACTCAATTAATTAATCCAAACAGTTATTTTGTTCCAAATATATTTCCAACCCCCTTAAACCATGCAAAATACTTGCTGGGAAGTTGGCTGATTTTTTTCTGATCCTGAGCTTAGAGAGCATCTCAGAAAGGCTCTAGAGGTATAGGGCTCCCTAAGAATTCCCACATTTATCAGCCATTTTCAACTCCTGTGGCCACCTGGATAAGAAGGGATTAGAAAATGGTGGGCTAAGCTTCCTGACCCCATCTTTCTAGGATGACATCAATGTAAATCATGCCATTGGAGAGTTTAACATTACTATTATTATTTTGTATCTCCAAAGGGAGAACAGAATTAAAAGGCAGAGAGAAGAAAGGGAGAGGAAAGCCCCTTCACCTCCTTAAAAAATTGCTGTTGGTGACCAGAGAAAGAGATGGTTGATTAGTCTGGGTGGAAACACAACTGAAATGGTGAAATAAATATACTGTAATAATCTAGCAGGAAACTATCAATCAAATAAATCTTTTTTTTTTGCCAACTTTGTCAAAATGTGTGAACTCCAGAGGCTCATCAATCCTCTCAAGAGCTTAGTTTTCACCAAGTGGCAGAAGGTATTCAAAGCTGGGATGCGCTCCAAAGTTTTGGTACTGTGAAAGAGAAGTGCTGATCTTCATTCCCGCCCACCGTAAGCCTCCAATATTAAATTCAATGTATGGGAAGGAACATATGGGAGAGAAACAGCAGCTCTTAATAACAGAAGACTCATTTCTCAGTTTAAACATGTTGTTTATAATCCCAAGAGAATTTCAGTGAAAGAAAATTACAGCATCTTCTATAGTATATGATTGTAAGAATACACCCTGGTTTAGCTGATGTTCAAACATAAAAAAACATTTACTTTCAATTAAGAAGAAACCATAATGGAGAACTGGTCTTTTGCCCATTTTTGAATTGTGATTTGTGGATTTGTGAGCAAAGGTCAAAATAAGTAGTTCAAGGGAATGGAGCTTGTGATTCTGCCAAATCAATTATGGTAACTATCTGCCTGATCTGTCTGTTGTTGAGCATATATCTTTACACCTTTATGTCCCTCATTCACAGTATGATTTATTAGGGTTGTGCAAAAAAGCCAGGATCCAATCTGAACTTGCAATTTGCTTCAGAGTGTCAATATGATTTGAGTCATCCAACCAATTTGATTCCAAGATTCAGTTTGATTTGCATAATGTATGTGCTCACATACAAAAAAGTATATCAAGTTATACAGTCTGTGATGTATTACCCTCTTCTGGTGCCCTACAGCTATATCATGATAAACGTTGGTACACATTAAATGGCTATTAATATATATGTGCCAGACAAGTGTGTGATAGAATTGTTCTGCGCAACAGGAAAGAGAAGAAGAAGACAACCAGCAGTAAGGTGGATGGGCTCAATTATAGAAGTGATGGGCACACGAGAAGGGCCAGACTGGAGACAGACCATCCTGGAAAGGGTCTATGTATATGATGGTTTATATGGCATTCTGACACATTCCACAAAATTGTTCTCTTGCATTGTGAACTTCTTAGAGAATCAATTATAGGGTTTGATTGGCATCCCAGCCCAAGTGGAGAATGGCAACAGTTCTTTCAGGGCACAGTGGTTGTGAAAGGATTCAGGAAAAAGTCTTACAGATCTCAAAAAATCCTGAGCAGTGGGCACATTCACTTGATGAATACCTATGTAATTTAATGTAGAGGCTTTGTGTGGATGCTAATTGAAATGAGGGCCCCAAAGGTTATGTAGAATAGTGGCTATCAGAAGAAAGAGGTTATGACAGATGATGAGTGGCACATTCCTTTTTGTTTGAGGCTTGGCCTTCTCCTCTCAATGAAAGAGAGGAAAATAAATTGCTAATTAAATTCTTTTGAGAATAGCTGAGTCTTGAGCTGAACTACCTGGAGGAAAAAGTGACTTACAAGGCAGCATCAAGAACAGAGCAGTAAGTGGTGTGTTTTCATATTAAGGCCCCTCATCTTTTCAAATGATGTGCATCCAACCAATTTAACTATTACTGCCGCCTGTTGTTGAAATCAAAGTTAGTAGTTTTAAAAAACAAGAAAAGAGTGCAATGATTGTGGTGGGATATAATTTCCTGATAGCTCCTTAAGAGATCTTCATCTTGAATTTATAGGTAGCTGAGAAAAGAGAATGATGTATCTGACATTTTTCTTTGCATGTTCTGGGGACCACAAGCTGTGCACAGCATGCTCTCAATTAATTTAAACTAACTTTCCATCTGCTCTGACAAATGTAAGGTTTTGACTGAAAGGCAGTATGATGGAGTGACATGAAATATGCTAATAGCAAACACTAATGTGAAAGGCACTCTTCTGTGGAAAATGGAATAACCACATTGAGTTCTCCCCAATGCTTGCCCACTCCTCCCCTCTTGTGCTCTATATTAAGGGTTTACTTTAGTGAAAAATGATCATTGTTCTCAAATATTTTCCCAGTAACTGTGGGAATCTGGAAGGCATCTCTGAAAGAGATGAAGATTTAAATTTTACATAGCCTTCTAATGTTGAGAATTGGATGTATCAGATCAATTCCTTTTTAATTACCACCTTAATCAAGCTTTATGTTATGGAATTGTTCCATTTAGGTGTCAGCCATTAAAATGAAACCAAGTGAACCCTGGATGTGATTAGGAAGTTGAAAGCTTATGCTGCCATTAATGGCTAGATCACCGTATTGCTTGTTGTGAAGAAATGTTTTTCATCACTTGACAAATGTAGCGAGAGGTATTTTAATTAAAGCAACAGAGGCTCTTCAGAACTGTACTGGCATTTAAGGTGCATTGCACTTCCCAGATTATAATCCCAGGACCTCTTCCTCTTTCCACTGTCCTCCTCCTCCTCCTCTCCTGCGTGTGTGTGTGCGTGTTTGTATAGATCAGTAGCATGATTTAGCATTACATTGCCATCCTATGGAGAAACCTGAAAGTAGCTTAATTTAAAGGTTGTAGGATTTACATCTGAATAAGCATATATAGGGTGAAATTCAGTGGAAGGGGAAATCCTGACCTGCCTTAAAGGGCCAATACCAGTGATTTAGAAGAAATCAAATTTCCCTCTTTGACAACCATGCCTCTTATCTTGCCAGCAAAATGCCATTATTAGAAGGAGGATAAAGGCAGCAGGATTAATGGTGGTCCTTGGACATGCCAGAAGAGGTTCTCCCCATTTTCAGTGTAAATTACCTGGGGGGGAAATAACTGGTTATTCAGGTAAATATGGCATGTCAATAAATGTAATGGTGAACAAGTTAGTTTTAGTAATTTATAAATTAGTTCATCCCCTTACTTGTCCACCATTACTAATTAGTAAATTAGTAATGGTGAACAAATTAGTTCATCCCCTTACATGAGGACAGGCATGTTTTCCAGCCAGGTGGTGCAAGATCAATTTTTCTTGCCTTATCCATTGTTTGCAGGAATTTCTGATTCCCCATATTACAATTCGTATAATTTCTTTCTGGGTTTTGTTACTTACATCTGATCATCTTGTACATATCTCATCCCTTTTGCTGCTTGCTACTTTGGGAAAGTAGCAAGGGTTACATTTAAATACAGCTTATTTATTTGTTTGTTTGTAACGCTTATTGTGGCTTCCACCATGCTTACGATGCACCTGAGATTTGAATCTGACAGACAGCAAGAAATTACGTCTCATTTTTCCAAAATAAGATGGGGGGGGGGAATCACTGCATAACATCCATCATGAAATGCTAAGCTTTGATTTCTCGCTGCATTTGGCTTTTTAAAAATTCATCGCCCTTTAATGGCCTAAGGGGGGGGGGGATTGAATCATGTGAGATGCCAGAATAGATTGGGAAGGTTTTCTCCTTGTAATCCAGCACACCAGCTCCCTAATAGCAAAGCTTCCTACTGTGATAAGGCCTGTAGCAGCGAGGATAGCCTCTTGAGATTCTAAATAATAAAACAGAGCTTTGGTGTAATGTGAACTGCTCCAGACATGGAGAATCTTCCCTGGCTCTAATTAGTGGGGCTCTGCAAGAAGAAGGAAGGGAAATGTTGACTTTCATCCAACTTATGACAGAGAGAAAAATGCTCCTCTTACTATAGCAGCAGGAACCACGTCCCTGTTTGGTGTCTGCTGAAAAGGTGTCTGTTGTAAGCCAGAAGCTCAACCTTTGGGGTATCAGGGGAAGAAGAAAAAAATAATTACACGTTGCATCACATTACATATTGCTGGAAGTCCATTGAACTTTTTCTGGCACGTTCTAAGAGGCCTACACTAAAATCAGACTGCAGATCTGTGACTAGTTGATGAGTCAGCTTTGTGCTGTTTGAATTTTGACCCAGAGCTGCAACCGAAATCGTATTCAAGATTGCTGGATCTCTGGGTTCATTGATGCTTGTTTGGCGACAGTATGCATCCACTGCAAAAACGGCCAACCGCATGTTAGGGACAATAAGAAATGGTCCTGAAAATAGGGATGCCAACATCGTAATTCCCTTATATAAATAAGGGCACTGCATCTGGAATATTGTGTGCAGTTCTGGTTGCAGGACCTGAAAAAGGATATAGTGGAGCTAAAGAAGGTTCAGAGGAGAATGAATAAGAGGGTCCAGCAACTCTGTGAGGAAAGGTGGTGACATTTGGGGCTTTTTAGTCCAGTCAGGAGGCAAATGAGAGAGGACATGATGGAGGTGTACAAAATTATGCATGGTGTGAATAAAGTGGACCAGGAGAAACGATTGTCCTCTCCCCCAAATACCAGAAGTCATCCCATGGAAATAACTCCTGAAAGAATCAGGACAGTCTAAAGGAAATATTGTTTTTACACAACATGTAATGGAACTTTGGCATTCAGGAGCACAAGGTATGGTGCTGGCTACCAGCTTGACTGGCTTCCAAAAAGGGTTGGACCAATTCATGGCAATCAGTGGAGATTAGCTTTGATGGGAGTGGCAGTGACTTTGAAGGCCATCTTCTGAGAAGCTAGTGGGCTTCCTTGGTGGTTAGCTGGCCACTCTGAGAACAGACTGAGGGACTAGATGGGCCAGAGGTCCAGTCATGCAGGCCACTGCTTATATTATCTTAAAAGAGAGGGCAAATGACAGAAGCCCTCAAATTATTATCCTGCTTAGGTTAGACTTTCTTTGATCTTCTGTTTTGGAAGCTTGTAGAAAATTTTTGCACTGGGGTTCCCTAGCAAGGAGTTGAAACCAGTGAAGTCTTTTTTGTTGTTGTTCCTTGAAAGCTACAAGACCTATGATTCACTTCAGAACCCTCACACTACTAATGTCAAGTATGCCCCACTGCAATTTATTTTCCCAAACATTACAATCCACATGGGACCTTAATATTCTTGCATGATTTCAAAAACCCAGATCATTGGAAAGAGAGACAGAGTGAAAGAGAGAATAGTATGGCATAAACCATCCTTTATTTGAATATTTCACAATTACAAGGCTTTTTTTTTTTTTGCAAGTCAGAAGTCAATATATTTGCCCCTCTAAACCAGTGAGCATCTCAGCAACTTGTACCCCAAAAGATCAGAGGGGGAAAAATAGCCAAGATTAGAAGGGGGAAAAAATAGCCAAGCGATTTTTTTTCCTGTTGACTTCCTTGTTGATAATGAAGCCTTGTTAGGCTAATAATTGGGATGTGTGGAGAGATTCATAATGCTTTTAGAACAATGCAAATGAGCACAAGTTACTCATGTAGAAACAAAGAGTCAGAAAGTAAGGTGATTGGCAGCTTTGACAAGAGAATGAAACTGCATCATCCCATCACATGTTCTTAGGTTGTTTTGGAAAGGAGCAAACTCTACATATATGGGGGCTGGAGGGAAGTGTGAGCATGCACGCATATGAGCTTGCTATTCCCACAACATCCATCTTATGTGGATAGATGGTTGCATTAGGTGTGATTGAAGACTCAGATTGTTATAGTTTCTCAACCCTACAGAAAACCACCGGGTGACTGAAGATCAAGGTCTCAATGGCTGGGAAGCCACAGTAGAATGTGCTGTTGCTGTTCACTCCAGGGTTGTGAGCTTCCAAAATGCATCCTGTAAACTACAGAATATGGGACTACAGGTAGTCCAATTGGGACCGGAATTTCGGTTGCTAAGCAAAGCGGTCATTAAGTGAACGTGACCCCATTTTATGACCTTTTTTTGTCATGGCTGTTAAGCAAATCACCATGAGTGTTAAATGAACCACATGCTCATTAAGTGAATCACGCGGTTCCCCTTTGATTTTACTTGCCAGAAGCCAGCTAGGAAGGTCGAAAATGGCTATCTTGTGACCATGGGATGCTGCAATGGTCATAAATGCAAACCCGTTGCCAAGTGCCCAGATTGTGATCATGTGACCATGGGGACACTGTGACAGCCATAAGTGTGAGGCCCAGCTGGAAGCTGTTTTTTTCAGCACTGTCATATGTCCGAATCATCACTAAATGAATAGTTGTTAAGTGAGGACTACCCGTAGATGCCTGAGGGAATGATCCAACAGAGCTCTTCCTATATTCTTATCTTCCTGCTTTGTATCAGCAATGAAAGGGGAAAGGGGAAAGTAGTATGCATGTACTAGGCATGCTCCTGTAGCGAGGGCTCATGTAGTGCTTCTCACATGCACTACGGATTCATCCCTTTACATGTATGCCTTCCATTATTTCAGTGTGTCTTGGTCCAACAAACAACACCGTAGCCCTGTTTATTCTGGCAGAAGAGTGCTCAGTGTCCTCCACTTGAATGAACATGGCTGAATTATTAATAGATTAAGAAGCCAATGCCTCTTAAAAATAATAATAAAAGAAAAGGTGAGCGATAGCAGCTCCCTCCCGGCTTCTTCCCCTCCTTCGTAAAGTCGTAAGTTTTAGAATTATTTCCTAACTTTCTACTCTCTTGCACCATGGTCACACAATTAAAAAAGAAAAGGAGTAACTAAATCCATTAATTACACACACCTTCAGATTAAGTCATTTTGGGTTGAGAGAGCCAACTCTGATGCAAATACAACATGAGATGTGGGGAATATAAACAATGTCTTTCTGTTAATTTGGATTGCTGTTGTCCATTCTTCTACTTGTGATGTGTGGGTTCATAATTCACAGATTTTAATTTATTCCAGATCCCCACTAAAACATTGGCTTTGTCTACCTCTGCATATATATCGTGTATTTATGTTATATAGATATGAAATCTATAATGATGACTAGCATTCAGTGTGAATGTCTGTGATCCTCAGCAGGGAAAGGGTGTTCTGCAGATTCCCAGTCCCAATTTTGGAAATGGCTTTTCCAGAAATGGACTTTAGTGCCTAGGAATTTGGAATCTTGCCCCAGCCTTGTTGGTTAGCATAGTCAGGAGAGTGCAAAACATTTCCAAAAACATGCCTCGTTCTAACTCCAAGGTTAAAACAGGCGCTGACTTTGGAACTAAATTACTCCAATATTCTGTTCCAACCTTCCACTTTGAAACAGACTGTTCCGGACTCTTGTGAATGCACTGCATATAAATATGTGGGAAGAGCCTTCGTAATACTGATACATGTACTTGCATATATCCTATATAAAAGAGTGGAAGCTCTTTAGACTACTTTAGATATTCTTCTAAGCCGGCAAGTTAAACTGAGGTGTGAGAGTTTCACAAGTCCTATAGCTTCAGGAAAAAAAAAATGAATGGGGTTAAACTGGTATACAGTGTTGCCTTGTATATATACATCAAAGAAGCCAACATGGAAGGTTGCCTTGTGTTAAGTCAGACCACAGACTTATCTACTTACATACTGTCCACACCAGCTAGGGGTTCTTCTGGAACTGAAACCAGGTTTTGTCAGTCTAGCTTTGGGGATGCTGACAACTGAACTTAGAAATCTTTTGCGTGCAAAGCATGTGCTCTAATATTGCGCTGATGAATACATAGCAACGCCATCTTCTGGTGCTATAGAAGGCAATAATGTTTAATCCACTATGCTGGATAAAAGACATTCTCCTTCCTTTACCCTGATTCACGAGCACTAGCACATGCCCAAGAAACTTCAGCCTTTTCATGAGTGTCTTAAAAATGTTCGATATGTGAAAGAGAGTTTCAGAGCCTAGCATATTCTCTGATGGGCGGACACGACAGCTCAGAGCCTTTGTTCATACGATATCAGGCATGCATTGCAGATTCCTAAGGATTGGCATCAGAGAACTCAGAAGACAGTGCACCTATCTATCTGTGTGAAACCCGAGCAGATTTAATTTTTCATGACCATAGAAACTAGGACCAGCAATAAAGGGGTATAAGCTGTAGCTACAGAGATTCCATTTAAATATATGGAAAAAGCTTTCTGATGAGAAGACACGCACAACAGAAGAACGGTCTACCTATGGAGGTTGTGGGTTCTCCATCGCTGCAGGTTTTTAAGAAGAGGGGGGACACCGCCAAGGGAGGATTTAATTGGTTTTCCTGCCTATTGCAGAGGGTTGAATTAGGTGATCCAGGCGGTCCCTTCTCACTCTTCCATTCAGTGCTTAGGACTCGGGACTTAGGACTATTCTTGCTGAACTTTTTGGTCAAGAGTATACGGTTTTCCTTCCCGGCCTATTTCTGACAGAAAATCTAAGGAAGAATTGGGCAGATCCATTTTAAATGAAATAATCTAAAAATAGAAAAGAAAAAAGAATGGCCTAGATAGAACAAGCCACCCTCTCTCCCATCACCCTCATTCAGCATTGTTATAAGTCAATATATATATACTGTGTGTGTGTATAATATAATATAATATAATATAATATAATATAATATAATATAATATAATATAATATAATATAATATAATATAATATAATATAATATAATATAATATAATATAATATAATATATATACAGTCCTCCTAATTGTCCCTGCTTAATTTGAATGTTCAAAGGAGAATTGAATATCTCTTTTAGCCAAATATGGTTTTGAGAGTCTCTAAAATCTTGTTGGATATAATTGGGAAGTTCAGCTGACATTGTTTTGCATTGACTTTGTTAAACAGTGAACAAGATGAAAGGCATACAATAAAGCATAAAAAAATCTCCCGAAGCCTAATTTTTTTTCTGCTTATGACTTTTACAGCAAATGATACATTTTCCCCAGCACCATTTTTCTGATTAACTTAACAGTAATTATATTGAGTCTGTATCTTTTTCTAAAAAAAGCCCCTGCTTTAGAGATGAAATGATTTATTAGTTGTTCTTAATATCTGCTTAAAAATGAAAATGATTAATTTTTGTACAAGTCTCTAAATGCAGAACTTTTGCAAACATATCTTGATTGCTAGTGAATGAAATAGCAGACCATTCAAAGAGCTAACCTGAAGGGGATGAGGTGCTATCAAAAAAAAAAAAATCAGATTTAACAAATGTTGCACTCTAAATATAAACAATTGTGTTGGTTTGCTTTTTTCTGCCATTGCAAGAATCTGTCAATGTTTTGTTATCTGAGTGTAAAAAAACAGTGATGAGTTAAAAATATGTGTTTTTCCTGCTGCTTAGGGCCATAGAATATACTGCCATTGAAAGCTATGATTCTTACTCTTAAAGACTTCTTCATCCCTGACTTTTGACAATGGTGGATGGTGAATAAATGACCTGTCCCAAGATCTGACTATCCAAGACTGAAGATATGAGAAATGGGCTGATGAATCAATAATTTATTCCACTTCAGTTTGGATTTAAACTATGTAGATCACATATGTAATCTGGGAAATGACAGGCAGAAGGCTTGACCTGATTCCCATTGGTGGATACAGTTCTCCTTGACTGTGTATTGGACTATAGCAAAGGCACCAAGGAAAACTATCTGTTAATTTCACTGTGCTGTAAGAAGATTCCAAAGGATGGTTCCTAACGTCTTCCAAGTCCTTCAGATGTTCAACAGTTGGGATGCTCTGTAGAGATGTCAGCTACATGCAATATCTTCTTCAGAGGTTGGGATCTGTCCTTAGTGTGTTGGTGGAGAAATTAATAGGCTTGTTTGACACACTGCATAAGTCACTTTGTGCTGACAGGAACAACTCGTTGTGGACAATTCTGCATCTATGCTGAAGCAGATCTGGCGTTCCTTATAAATATAGTTTGGTGACTTCTTCAGCTGAGGTCCTAAGATGATGAAATAAACTGCACTACCATTGAAGATGGTGATCCTCATGAAGATAGCATGGGAAAGCAAGACCAGCCAGATGTTCACAGAACCATAGGTCCCAGCAGCTCAATGACCAGTGCTGAGGGTTTTTGAGAGTTGTAATCCATCAACTTCTGAGGAGCTAATAGTTCCCCACCAGCTGTTGCTTGTAAAATATATGGTACAACCAGGAAGCTGAAACTGGGCATTTTAGACCCCAATGCATTTGCTATCTAGTGCAACAGTATGAAAAAGATAAAAGTAGGGTTGGATTTCTTTAATGATTTGGTGGTGAGGGAAGGTCCTGTTGAAAGAGAGGTGTGACAGAGAAATAAATGCTGACATATACAGCATGATATGTAAGTTTTGTTAAAACCCAACTCAGATATAGAGCTATAACATTCTATTACGTAAGAAAGTTCTTCAATTCAGACTTTAAATAAGCAACTTTATTAAAAGAGTCTAAGACACTTACCTGACCCCTAGTTACTGTCATGTTCTATTAAAAGCCACTGTCTGTCACTTATTATCCTTTGCTAATTTTTTTCCTTTGTTATTAAAAAAAATTGTTGTGAGCTGTGTGGATCATTTACAATTTATTAACAAGATGATCATTTTGATGATACAGTTAGAGGTTTTCCATTACCTTACATGCTCACCAATTAATATATATATATATTTATATATATATATATATATATTTAAAAAAGGCTTCCATTTCATACATAATGAACATCCTCTGTTTCTGTCTTTTGCAAACCAGTGTGGTTATTTCATACACACTGAAAACAAAAAGCTCTGGTTAGTTTTTAAGTAAAACTCTTTGTGTGTGCTTGTGTGTATGTGTGTACCTGTGTGAGTATGTATGTATATATAATATATTCAAAACAAATTATATGTATATATTTATATAATAACTTTTTCAGTTTAGATGTGCTTGAGTAATGAGAGCTAGCTTCTCTAGGCATTGAGAGAGAACGGGTTGGTGATTAGAAATTGAATTAAAAAAAAAAAAGGAAGAGAATTGGGAAGCCAAATAAATGAAAATCTTTAAGCCTCCAGTTCATGGTGGCCATACATCTGAGCTGATGGGAGCTGGATGATATAATAATGAGCTCTTGAACTTCTTCTACCAAAACTGTTTTATGGAAGAAAAATTTAGCTTACTTTCACTGGTGACTTTCAGCATATCTCTGCATAATACGAGGAAGGGAAAACCAGTGTTTTCTAAATCCCATCCAGTGACCATTACTGGTTCCTAACTGTTGACCAGGTTGGGTTCAGGAGAATCTGCAAGGTGTGGTCAAAAAAGTCAAGATGGCAGCCGTGATGGTGCAATCAAGACTCCACCCATTTTTTAATGTGTGAGGCACATAAAAAAATGGACAGAGCTTTGATCACACCGTTGTGGCCAGCATCTTAACTTTTTTGACCACACCTGCAGACACCCATGCTGGAGTTGAAAGGTACTGGAGTCCAACAATAGCTGGAAGCCAGCAGCTTCCCACCTTGTCCCAAAATAAACAGTGAAAAATGCTTTCCCGTTCTCAGGGAAATGGCAGTATTTACTTAAAACTGCAGGTGAGAAGGTGAAAGCAGAACTTTCCTCCTTGGCATGCAACTTTTTTCGATGGAGGGATTCCCCTCTGTCAATGTAGGAATAATTGCTTACATGAACTCTTCTTTTCCTACACCCAACCTGATCTAAGATGACTCAAAAATTCTATTATTTTGTGGTTTCAGGGTAAGGCTGGTCCTTTGAATATCTTAAGGCATAGACTTTCAAATTAATTTAGCAGGTACGTTTGTACTCCTGTTGAAATTCACTTCTAAAATGCAATGGTGAAATGTCAAGAATTGATGGTATGGTATTTACTCTTTGTGGTCATGTGTTTCAAGGAAGATTGGTTCACCAGTAAGCTTCTTTAACATTAAAATAGCTTCTTCACTGCCTTTCCCCAAACCCCTCCCTACCATCTCCAAATGGTAAAAAGCTTGCAAATTGCCCCAGCAATTAACAGGAAGTAGCTCTATCCAGTGAAAACATCAGAGAGGAAGAGGAAGAGGAAGAAGAAGAGGAAGAGGAAAAGGAAGAGCAGGAGGAAGAAGGAGGAGGAGGAGGAGGAGGAGGAGGAGGAGGAGGAGGAGGTCTCTAAAGGGTGAGCAGGGCAGAATTTTAAAAAAATTATTTTCCTGTAAAAGTTTATCTTAACAGCATGCCACCTGATAGAAGATGTTTCCCCGTACTGGCTGAGCATATCAAGCTGGGGAAAATGATTAATCCTTGTGAATGAAATGGAAAGTTAAAGGAAGTTATGGTATCCTACACTATAAACCATAAGGGGATTTTTTTCTCTTTTTCTTTAAGAGATGCTATGCAATCAGCTGCTTCACGCAATCCTCTTGGCTTACGCTCTGTCCTTTGGGTTGTTCTACTGTATATGCAGCGTCAATGCTGTGCGCAGCTACTGGTGGTCACAGCTTGCCACGCTTCCATGTTTCTCTGCCCCATTGACCCCAAGCCTAATGAGAATGCCATACAAAAGCTAATCCTATGGTATATCTCTTTTCTCTCTATAAATATATATATATACATATACATACACTCATACATATACAAATACTAACCCACAGACAATTTTTTTAAAACAGTTCAATAGCAACAAGTCGACAGAGAGGTGGGGGAAACAGAGTCATCGTATAGTTTGGCTCCCAGAAGATCAAGTTCTGATTGTGTGGCCTTTTATTTTATTTTGCTTTATTTTATTTTATTTCTGCTCTCTTTTTCAACAAGAGGTCCTTTCATTCAACGATCTCGAGGAAGGAATCCATCCCTAAGCCAGAGTGTGGCTGGAGCGCTCTTGTCAAATGCAGTTGTGCAGCTGGGAGGACAACGAGGTGAAGTCGCAGGTGCCAATTCCGAAGCAACTGGGCCTTTGGAGAAGAAGGAATCATAAGAGTCAACGGTGATCTTCTGTTCGGGATAGTATATTCTTTGCTTGTCACCATGGCAAAACGATAGACCAGCTTTAAATGTCAGGAGTTCTTACAGACCTAAGTGATGGGCAATAACAGGTGTTTATTAGGAAGCATATGGCAAGTTCAAAGATAATAACATTTTTTATTCCTCCTCTAATCTGAACGGCATATTTATTTGGTTGCTCACTTATGACTGAGCAATTTACATTAAATTATCCATGCTCCAAAGCAATTATTCATAAAGATTTAATGCTAGAGAAGAAAACAGCCATAATTATATTGGCCATTTAAGTAAAAAAAAAGTCTAGAAAAGAAGAAAAAAATATGACAGCAAAGGATTTGAATTCTAGTCTTCTACTTACAACCACAATTGGGACTGGAACTTCTGTCACTAAGTGAGTTGGTTGCTAAGTCAGTAACAACCAATTTTATGGCCTTTTTGCTGTGGTTGTTAAGTGAATCACATGGTTGTTAAATGAATGTGGCTTCCCCCATTGACTTCGTTTGTTGGAAGCTGGTTGAGAAGGTCACAAATGGTGATCACATGACCCCGGGACTCTGCAACCATCAAAAATACATGCCGGTTGCCAAGCACTTGAATTTTGACCACGTGACCACGGGGAAGCTGTGGCAGTCATAAGTGCGAGGACCGGTCACAAATCGTTTTTTTCAGTGCCACCGTAACTTCGAATGGTCACTAAACACTAAGTGAATGGTCGTAAGTTGAGGATTTCCCGTATTCTTGGATCCCTTCAAACCATGGGAATAGTTAGGGTAGCTCTGAAGCTTGCAGAGACATCTGTTCCACATCAATGAAGCCAAAATGATGAAACAGGTGCTTTGATGTCCCAATGAAAACCCTCCCTTTTGTATTTGCAGTCTGATGTCACATGCAGCTACATAAGAGGTGGAGTTTGCATCACAGTATTTCAACACATTGGTTGTCCTTGACTATCCTTGCCTGCCCCAGATAAGTCCAGGAAAGCTGGCCTAAATACATCTCCTCTTGTCACTCTCAAATTGAGGGTGAGGAAATGGGGTGTAGGAGTATACAGAGCAACAGAGACTGCCTTGAAGGGAAGATTCAGACACTGTTCCAGAAACAACAAGGGCAGAAGCATTCCTAAAGCTCTGGAAAAGAAGTCAGGAAGAAGCTCAGGCTGATTCCTCCCTGACTCAAGAGGATCTAAGTGGGAAGGAAGATAAAACACAAGCAGACTTGCAAGATTCTGTCACTATAGCCTAGCTCAATAATGTACCATTCTGATATTCCTGTAGAGTCAGTTTCCTAGACCTTGTAGGGCTGACAGGAGGGGATAGAGAAAGAAAAAAATAATATTCCCCATTCTCACTCTCTATAAAGCTGTTGCCAGAAAGTCATTAGATTCCTTCTGGGCTGGTGAGGCTACTCTGGCTATTGTACCAGTCACACTAAGCTTATCATCCAAGCTCTTATTAGCAAGCCAATAGAGAGCCAGTTTGGTCTAGTGGTTAAGGTGCTGGGCTAGAAACCAGGAGTCTGTGAGTTCTAGTCCCACCTTAGACATGAAAGCTGGCTGGAGGACCTTGGGCCAGTCACTTTCTCTCAGCCCAACTCGCTGCAATGTAGACTAGCCTCCGTGTGGTGCACCCTGGGCAACGTGACTTGTCACGGCTAAATAGTCTACACATCTGGCTGCTGGACCTCGCAAGGATTTCCCAGCAAGAAAAAGCAGCATGAACACCGAACTGGTATGCCATACGATTAAAAAAAAAAAGCAAGCCAATAAAAGGCTGACTCTCCATTGTTCATTTATCAATGGCCCCAGCTCTTTAGCACTGAGGAGAGGCATAAACTGGTTGCTACTTGTTTGCTAGATGGTTATGTCTGTTTGCTTTACATAATTTACTTGTTTCCCTTCCAGGCTTATTTGGTTCATATGGAATTTGGTGAAGTAGATAAAGTACTTGTTTGTTAACACTGCTGGACTATGACTCAAGTCAAACACGATGTTCTGCTTCTCTAACTGAGGGATTAAGTGGTTTGCAAATGCACAGTAACATCCAACTGTTTTCTACCACAAAAGTTTGCTTGGCTGAACATATTTTTTTTAAAGGACCAATAGTGAGATTTAAGGAGGAAGATCCAAAATAAACAATTGTGGGAATCCTCTTTGGGAGTTAGGAAAAATAATGTGCAGAAGGGAGATGAACTTCCTTGTTGATGACAAGCTTATGGATAGATGGAATGTACAGATGACCCCAGTTAGTTTTCCTACAATCAAGGACCTGAGCAGTACAGAGGATTGTAGCCATGGTTGAACCAATGTAGTCACTTCACACCTTCCATATCAACATATTATAAAGAAGGAAAGGAGGACCATCATCACCCTTCCTGCACCACTCTACAGGCTGCAGCAGAGGAAGAAAAAGAATCAAGGTTGTGCCATCACCTTAGACAATAAACTAGGAATTTAGGGTTCCTCCCACTGAGTTTTTCCATGCCACTTGGCTGTGCTCAGACTGTCTGGCTATATTGTACAAATCTGCATTGTGACTCATTGCTGTAAGATCTATAGATATTAAGATCTGATTTTCCTTTTTCCTTTGAATTGCCTTTTGAGCTTTGTAGGCTGATAATCAGGTAAGGATCTGTCTCTTTTCTCTGGCTCTTTCAGTAAGTTGCTCTTGTAAATGATATGCTACTTGCGTGCTTTTGACCTGCATAAAAAACAGCCAGAGCTTTGAACGCACCATCATGGCTACCATCTTGAGTTTTTAAACACTACTCTATGGATATTCCTGCAGCTGTCCATCAAACTCACATACACAGGGCATGCACACAAACAGTCACATGGACACCACACAGCTCAGAGGCTGATGTAAATTAATGTGCATGTGTTAGGACAGGGAGAAAAGAGGATAGACAGATTCCCTGCTAGTCTTCCGCCAAGAAAAACCTGGAGGCTGATATTTCTGCACCCTTCCTTGAGGACTTACAGGACTGTTCTACCACATGGCCAAACATCCATAAAAACAAAAGTTAGCAATGCTACCAGAGCGAGAAAGAAAAATAACGTGACCTTTGTACCAAATTGAAAACCAACCAAGATAGCTTCACTTCAGAAGACAAAGAGATAAACTGGGTTAGATAAAAAAGAAAAGGAAAAGTTGAGAGGACAGAATTGTGATTTTCTCTGCCCTCCCTGCCAGCAAAGAAACAGCCAAAATCTGTCAAGTAAATTGTCTTCTGTGAATTATTGGCTGATTTTAGCTGTAGACTGTTTTAAAACAATTCAGAAAATGGCTGTACAGTCATAAGTCTGTCATAATAAGCTACTGAGAAGTACAGTCTGTCACAAACCATAATTTAGTTCTGCAAAATTAGGGAATATTAAACATTTGCCCCTAAATATATAGTATAGAAAGTACCTAAGTTTAATCTTTTCAAGCACAGCTTTCACCACTGAGGATCAGCTGATAAAACAGGACTACAAAAGACTATTAATATTTCTGAATGATCAAGTATTTATGCCTCATAGAAACACTCATCTTCCCCATATATTTATCGCTGTGTTTCTACCTCTGTGTGGAATATACTGTACGTATACATACATACATGCATACATATATAGCCATACATACACATGTGTGTGCTTGCATGTACGTGTTTCTTGTACACAATAAAGCAAACGAAACCCCTTGGTTTCATTCATAAATTTCAATGGAATGCCCACAGAGGAATAGAATGCTTAAATGAAAGCTTATTTACCTTGTATATACAACACACACACACACACACACACACTTCATTTTAGATGAATTAGTTGCACTTTAAATGTACTCAGATATTAACTTCAACCAGACCCAGTCTGGGAGATGCTTAGGTTGTCAGATTAATGTTGGGGTGAGGAACTGAGGAACGTTGAGCTGTAATTTGGCTTCATCTGTAGTCCAACAAGTTTCCCACCTTTGGACTAGAACCAGGGAAACAGTTCCCTAGTTATGTAAGTTATGAAGTAATTTTCTAGCAACCGGAAGACTAACTCATCTTCAGACCTGCTCAGCATGGGAAGGTGAACCCTGAAATGAGCAGACATCAAGCAGTTGGAGATCACCCCCCTGTCTCAACAGTTTCATCTTCAGAATCCATCAAGAGAGACTAGTTGCATTTAGAGTAGTCCTAATAGCATCAGCGAGACTTAGTCATGATTAATTTATCTGCTGGCTCTCATTAGGTCTACTGCAAATGTGAGTAAGTCTAGAGCCAATCTATAGTAAACACGCTGAAGGTTCCAAATGGCTCAATTTGGCCAAATTGGGAAATGGACATTTCATATTTGACTACTGTCTCTCTCAACCATCACCCCCATCTCCAACACAGCCCTCCACAAATACTCTCTGCAAGCAGATGGCAACAGATCTTGATACCTGAAATCAGACCCTGATTTCCTCTCCCCTAGGTTAATTAATCTGGGAAGCACACTTGCCCTTTTCCATCTAGCATTATGGACTGAGCTCAAAACTTGATTAAGATGGGATGTGGTCTGTTATGTAGGCCTCCTAGTGAAATTCCACTGAAATGTTGCTATGTGAGAACATCAGAACTTTCCTTCCTGCTGGTGCATGGCATGGCCCCTTTGAAGCTCAGAGACATGCAATGTTTTCCTTTCACACAACATAAAATGCACTTGAAAACCTGTGGCCTCCAGATATGGTGGTACTTCCAGAAGCTCTTTCCAGAAGGTCAGTGGCAAGGGTTATTGGGAGTTGGCAGTTCAATAAGATTGATCAAATGTGGCAATGATCCAATATAGCTTTTCTAGCATAGCACATTCCTGCATAATGCTACAGGTCCTTGCACTTAAAGAATCCAATCCTCTAATTAATAAAACAGTCAATGGTTTCTGTTTTGTGGATAGGCAGCCTAGAATAAAAATTAAATGCTGCGATATCTTAGGATTTTAAGTTCATTGCTGGAATGGGGTGGGGGGCAGGCTGCCACAAGGGGCAAAATGCTATTGCGAATGGCCATTTTATCTGGAAGACTGATGGCAAATAATAGATGCTTAAATACCTGGACATCTTTGAGGCCTATTTGTAGATAAAATCCTGAGATCTCTGTGCTGTGCAGCTCCCCTGCACACCTGAGGCCTTTCACACTTAGTTTGACAAATTAATTTCAGTGCAGGCTCTGCACAACTTATTTCATCTCTACACAGCAAGTGTATGTTTTGCCTCAGCTCTTTCTGGGGACAGCAGATGCTGTTTGCTGCTTTCATTGGGATGTGGCTGAAATCAGCCTTTACAGTTTACAGGTGAAAGTGGCCTCTCGCTTGCTGCAGGATCCCAACATGCTTCCATAATGATTCACACCGAGATCAAAAAGATTAATCAAATGCAAGTGATCCAGCTCATTTCAAAATGGCATGTCCCTTCCCTCTATCTAGAACAGGCTGCAAATGGACGATGGTCCATATCTCCTTGGGCAACCTAACAGATGGCAGATAATCTGCTGTCGACTGCAGCTACACAAATATTTTTCAGTCATTCATGTGCAGTAGCTCTGAACATACCCTGTGCTGTCCAACAACACAGAATCCATTGTGGTTTGAGAGTAAGGTAAGGTAAAGGTTTTCCTTGACATTAAGTCCAGTCGTGTCCGACTCTAGTGGGCGGTGCTCATCTCCGTTTCAAAGCCGAAGAGCCGGTGTTTGTCCGTAGACACTTCCGTGGTCATGTGGAACACCATTACCTGCCCGCTGAGGCGGTACCTATTAATCTACTCACATTTGCATGTTTTCGAACTGCTAGGTTGGCAGGAGCTGGGACTAGCAACGGGAGCTCACCCCGTCATGCGGATTCGAACCGCCAACCGTCCAATCGGCAAGCTCAGCAGCTCAGCGGTTTAACCCACAGCGCCACCACGTCCCGGTTTGAGAGTAGGGAGACATAAATGCAAGAAGGGTGGTGTGTTAAGTCTATCTTGAGAACTCCAGCCAAGGTCAATTGAACTGGTCCACTAACTCCAGTTGGTTAGCCAAACCAGGCACATTATGGACAGAGATCAATGAATTCTCCCAAGTGAACCGGGTCATGGGAACGGTTCTCCAAGAAAATAAGACTGGAAAGAGGACAACTGAAAAAGTAAGTGCCTCTAATGTAGGGTGCATAGTTGTGGCCTAGCAGCACAGAAGATACTTCCCACTTAATGATTGGCTGCAGCTCTCAAGGTACATCCCCTGCTGCCAGTCTGGCCAATGATACAATGAAAGAAAGAAGTGATATAATGAAGCCTTGGTATAAGGGTACAAGCTGCCTGACGGAGTGAGCTCCCATCAACTTGTCCCAGCTCCTGCTAACCTAGCAGTTCGAAAGCATGCAAATGGAAGTAGATAAATAGGTGTCACTTCCGTGGGAAAATAACAGGGACATGAAGGGAGCCCCCTCGGGCATTCCCTGGGCAATGGTGATGTCACCTTTCAATACAGAAGCACCTTGATAGGTGCTTCTGACACACACACACACAAAACAATCCTTGCATTTACGACCTTCTCAGCATCTCCCAGTCACATGTTGGCCATTATGTATTGTTCTGTGCCTGACCCGTTTCTTCCCCCACAGAGCAGAGAGATTGCCTAAACAAGCTATCTCTTCCTGAGCTGTTTTTCTCACAGTGTGGAGCTTCCCTAAGAAGTGGAAACTGCAAGTTAACACGTTCAGCTCTGTGGCTTTAATTAGTAGATTAGAACCCTTTGCTCGCTGGTGCTGCTGCCTGACACTGACAAGACCCCAATCTGTTTCACACCCCCAGCTTTTGTTTGTCTCCTAAGCAGGTCAGGGCTCAGATCTGTGAGCGCACTAGGCAAACAGCTGTGCTAGCACATTCCTTCCGATGTGTATTCCCCACTGTGTGCCTGCTTACTGTCTTGTAATCCCTTCCTCTCCAATCAGTGTAAATGCAAACATTAATTATCTTCTTGCTAATTATCCCAGCACTGGGGTGAGCATTCCAAAGGGCAGGGCAGTGGGGGAAAAGGGCTATAAGATTTGCCCTTTTATCAGGCTTCCTTGTGCATTAAGTTTCCCCACCATTTGGGCTCACCCAGCTGTTTGGCGTCATATCCTTCTGGTGCTCTAAAGCAAAGAAAAAGCCAAAGCAAAATTGTAAACACAGTTGTGGTCATGTGATTTTCACTTAGCCACTGCTTTGCCTAATGACCAAGTTGCTGGTCCCAATTGTGGTTGCTAAATGAGGACTACCTGTAATTGGCTTTTGTGATCTTTTTCTCTTGCTATGTAAACTAGCTGCCTATGTAATTCTACCTTCATTCTCCCACTGCACTTTGTCAAAGCAACAAAACTCAAAAAGGAAGGAAGGAAGGAAGGAAGGAAGGAAGGAAGGAAGGAAGGAAGGAAGGAAGGAAGGAAGGAAGGAAGGAAGGAAGGAAGGAGAAAAAGATCCAACTACAGATCATTTCAGTGACTTCCTGAACAGGCACATATTCCAAGCTTAGATGATAATTGCTCCATTTAAATGATAATACTAAGATGTTTTGTTCTGGCAGGAGGTTCACAGGGAAGCTACAGTCTTCTTGAAGTGTTTTCTCATGGCTCTGTCCTCAGCTCCAGATTGTAAAATGTGCACATACAAATTTTGGAGTGAGAACAAGCAAAAATACCCCCCCCTCCTTTACTTGACTTACTTTCCCTCCCACACAGAAGTGCACTTATGAAATCTAATCTCCAAAAGCAAAGGCAGACAACTAAAAGGATTTCACTAAATTGTTGGTGCACCAAAATTAAGCCCATAACTTTGCTCACAGCAATGGGGACAGCTCATCTGTTCCATACACATGAAAGGTCTTGTAGTAGTTTCTTTTTTCTTTTTTAATGGCATCATAATCTTTGATTATTCCTAGGAATATTTGGTCTGCAAAAGATATTGCTGTGAAGTTAATGGTGGTTGTAAAAAGAACAGTTCAGCATGTGGAATAAAAAAACTCCAGATGTGAAGTTGGCAACTTTTGGCAGGGTAGCAAAACCCAATGCTAAATTGCTTAGCTAGTTCCCTGGCTTGAATCTCTAACGCTTTCTTCTGGAACTCGCTAATTATATCTGCAGAAAATCTGCAGACATTACAGCTATCTTTAGCTGTTATTGCTTCTGCTTTTCCAGTGGACTCAGCACTGACAGATCTTTGGGCTAATGGGCCCCATTAGATGAATATCGAGCAGAAAGTTCTCCTCCTTCTCCTCTCAGCAGAAAGTTGCAATGACTTGTGTTGGCAGTAGGATTATTAGTTCCATTAACTCTTGTTACCTTTTTTTTTTTAATCCATTCAATCGTGTCCGATTCTTGGAGACTGCCTGGACAAGTCCCTGCAATTTCCTTGGCAAGGTTTTCAGAAGTGGTTTGCCATTGCCTCCTTCCTAGGGCTGAGAGAAAGGGACTGGCCCAAGGTCACCCAGCTGGCTTTGTGCCCAAGGTAGGACTAGAACTCACGGTCTCCTGGTTTCTAGCCTGATGCCTTCTCCACTACACTAAACTGGCTCTCAACTGTTACCTAAGTAAAGGTAAAGGTTTCCCTTGACGTAAAGTCCAGTCGAGTCCGACTCTAGGGGGCGGTGCTCATCTCCGTTTCTAAGCCTTGGAGCCGGCGTTGTCATAGACACTTCCGGGTCATGTGGCCAGCATGACGACTCGGAACGCCGTTACCTTCCCGCCGAAGCGGTACCTATTGATCTACTCACATTTGCATGTTTTCGAACTGCTAGGTGAGCAGGAGCTGGGACGAGCAACGGGAGCTCACCCCGCCGCGCGGTTTCGAACCGCCGACCTTCCGATCGGCAGCTCAGTGGTTTAACCCGCAGCGCCACCGCGTCCCTATCAACTGTTACCTAACATTTACTTAAATATGGGCAATCTGTGAAGACTTTTTCCAGAGTGTTCCACATTCTGATCAGGTTAACCACAATTACCAGCCCGCAATAAACTTTCTGATGCTTACAGGTACCAGTCTAACAGCAATCAATTCTCACTGTGACTACCAGAATTTCTAGCAAGGTCTCACCCAGTAAATGTCAAGGCTATTATTTTGTTACTAACTGACTTTATTTGATGCCCTCTTGGAATGAGACTTTATCCAAAACATTGTGGTTAAAGTCTTGCTTTTTCTGCTACTTAACTTAGGAATGAATCACTGTCTGAACCTCCAAGAGAGCAGTTTTTGTTCATAGTCAGATCTGGCACAAAAATCCAACTCTTTGGAGTACCTGCTAAGAGCTCAGCCAGTTTTTTAGTACTTATGTTAGTGTTTCTGGGACTTCCTGATGCTAGGCAAAAAAAACTTCCTTGCTTATTTTTCTGCCAGACTTTATTTGGTTTGATAAAGGGCAATCTGCTTTCAAAATTTCTTTTGCAGAAGAAAATAAAGTCCAAGAATTCTCACGGATTCAGTTCAGATTTCTTATATTTAATTACTTAGGGGATGGAAGGTTCTGAATGTCCTGATTTTCCTTGTAGGATAGATAAATAGATTGAAGATAGATTAGATAAATGATAGACAGATAGACAGACAGACAGACAGACAGACCAACCCACTGGGACTATTTCATTTTGGGAACTATAGACACCCAGATAAATTTCAGAGTAGTGGAAAATTGGGTAACAGAAAACAAGTAAGCTGGCTTCCCCCTTCCCCATCCAAGAAACGTGAAAAAGACATTCTCAAGCACTCTGAGAATAAAGTTGAAAAACAGAAGCCTCTTTTACAGGGGAAGAAAACTTTTGAGAAAACTGCAAGGCCCTAGGAGTTCCAAGTGAGGCATTGGTGGAATTACCCTGCTTCAAGAGGGCCAAGTAAAGACGTTACGACATAAAAAGGCAAATAAAGAATATCTAATTATCTCTGACAACATTCCCAGTTGCAATCCCATCTCTTCCTTCCAGTTCCATCACTTTCTTCACTTTTTTTCTCTCTCTTCACACATACACAAGAAGGTGGAATAGCTGTGCAATGGTTTTTGATTAGTGGCATTCTCAGCTGTCCATCAGGAAGCAGACATGGTGCTGTAAAGCACTGCTTGAAATCTAAAACTCAAGCTCATGTTGGTTCTCAGCAACCCAACCATATCTAAAGGAGGCCCAGGCTTTGCTCAGCAGCTGTCCATGCCCAGGAGACAACATCTGAAGCCAAGTTTTCCCCCCATCCCTTTCAGATCAAGCTAAGTTGACTAAGGGTAACCTCATCATAAAGTTTGAAGCTGTCAGAAAACTTACAGGATAAACTGAGGAGCAAGAGAAAGATCAGAACTGTGCTGGTGTTAAAAGAAGGGGATCCACTACAGTCAACTTTATACTTTGTACAGGAACACACTTGGATTTTCAGTTCTGTATTATTAGTTAGGGGAGGTTTCCCAGGATCCGTCACCAAGATGGGGATGATATAATTGGCCTTCTTCAAATTGGGTGGCACGGCAACTTGGCTGTGGGTATCTGTGGGAAATAAGGAAGTTATAATTAAGGTGATTATTTTAATATCATAGAATACCCTGTAGTGCAGTATTTCTCAACCTCAGCAACTTTAAGATGTGTGGACTTCAACTCCCAGAATTCCCCAGCCAGCTATGCTGGCTGGGGAATTCTGGGAGTTGAAGTTCACACATCTTAAAGCTGCCAAGTTTGAAAAACACTGCTGAAGAGTAACAGGAGAATCTCAACTGAGTATGTTGAGAACAAAGCTCATAGATTTGAGAAAGTGGCACTGAGAAACCATACATTAGACCAGAGTTTCTTAACCTCAGCAACTGTTGTAAAGTAACAGTAGAAAAAGGGGATGATCAGACTAAGCTATAAGACAGGTGGTCCAGAATTCAAACCTTGCCCCAGCCAAGACAATTTTCAACAAGTCCCTTACTGCTTACCCCTCCTTTATTTGCAATATGAGGATAATAATATTGCCTTATCATAAAATGTTAGTTTAGGGTTTATAACTAGATAGGACCCACCAAACACTTTGAGTGCTTGACAGAACCATGAAAATGCCCACTGGGAACAATATTCTCCATCTGTCTTTTCGTATACATTTAGACTTCTAAGGACTTTGCACAGCATTCAGAAAGAGGCAAATGGAAGGATATGCTTATCTCCAAGGTCCATGAAAATCGTCTACGAGTTTCAGACCAGGACATTTAAGAATTTGCAGAAATCTGAGTCCTAGCCATGTGTTTTTTTTCTCTCTCTCTCTCATTACAGCATGCTTTCAACACGGCACGCAACAAAGGCTTTCCTTTGTTTTTTGTGTTTGTTTTTTTCCCTAAAACTTTATCAGGCCAGAAGAGGTATATTTTTAGGCAACTGAGCTAGTAGAAAAACGGTCTATTGCGGATAAGATCCAATGGCAGGAAATGGATGCCAAAAAACTTTTGTAATTTTTTTGTGGGGAGCAACCAGTAGGTGTGATCCAGTGTTTGGAATGATCGCAATGCGTTGTGCAGTTCGATCTCCTGCAGCACTCATTTTCTGTAGAGGAAATGACAAAGAATATGGACCAGTGCGGTGCAGAGACCTTCCAGAACTGATGGTGATTGCAGCATCTAGCATCTCTTGGCAGTGATGAGCTATTTTGGTGACAAGGCAAATGGAAGAGGTAGTTAAGGGTTGGAGCAGTGCCTCTCAACCTTGGCAACTTTAAGAGGGGCGGACTTCAACTCAAAAGAATTCTGGGAGTTGAAGTCCACCCCTCTTAAAATTGCTGAGGTTAAGAAACACTGCATTAGACTAATAAGATTCTAAGGTACGTGTAAAATTGTCATATAATGCAGGATGAATAGGAAAACAGATGGAAATGTTCTTGGTTTTTTAATAAAAATGGAATGAGGTAGAACTTAGGTGGACTGGGCTAACAACCAAATATATGTGGTCAGGGATGTCTGCAGAGTATGGCCAAAAAATGTCAAGATGATGGCCATGATGGTGTGATTGAAGCTCCACCTGTTTTTTGTGTGTGTCACACACAGGTGAAGCTTCTATCGCACGCTCATGGCTACCATCTTGACTTTTTGGACCACACCATGTGGACATCCTTGAATGTGGTACTCACACAGACAGGACACAGCCCGGTTTATACATGCAGGGAGAAGAGAGACTGTAGGAGAATGAGAACAGAAGGCTGAAAGTGTTGCTGATGGACTTACTGTTGATTCTGGTGAGCTTCCATACTTTATCTTGACCTGATAGCTTGCTCAACTCAAATTTGAATGGCTCTTTATTTGGGTGAATATCCTTATCTAAGGCACCAAAGACAACTTTCACATCCTTTGCATCTTCACAGACACTTGCTACCGTTGGATAAAGAGAAGGGGCATTGTCATTCACATCCTCCAAGATAATCTGCAATGTTCCTGTACCTGTTGCTGGAGGGCTACCTATAGAAAAGATAGCAGACATTTACAAATGGTCCATTTATGTATAATACATTCCCCTGTAGGGTATTGTTAAGGCAGTCATACATCAAGGCAATAGATGTATTAATATTTCATAAAAGAGATGAAGCCCCCCTCCAAAAAAAAACACAACTCCATTGGGTGCCCTTTTTTCAACACCAGAGTATTCCTTCTTTGATGACCAATGTCCAGATAAATAAATAAATAAAATGGAAAGGGACCATCCTGTGAGTCAGAAGTTGACCAAGTAGTCTGATGCACGCTTGCTCTGACACAAGTCTTATTTCCCAGGATGTAAGCAGTGAATTCAAACAAATGCCCATTTTCTGTAGCTGACCCCAAACTAGCCTGCTAGGGTGACTCTAAAAACTGGCTTTATTTTGTATAAAGCTGGAATCATAATCAAGTTCAGTAGTAGACAGGACCCTTTTCAAACATTTTTAATCCGTTCAATCGTGTCTGATTCTCGGAGATTGCCTGGACAAGTCCTTGCAGTTTCCTTGGCAAGGTTTTTCAGAAGTGGTTTGCCATTGCTTCCTTCCTACGGCTGAGACAGAGGAACTGGCCCAAGGTTACCCAGCTGGCTTTGTGCCCATGGCAGGGCTAGATCTCCCGGTCTCCTGGTTTCTAGCCTGATGCCTTAGCCACTACACCAAATTGGCTCTCTTTCAAACATAACATGGCAAATGTGGAAAATGATAAAGCTGTGCATTATGATCCTACCCCTTCCATTTTGTTCTCTCATGCTTACCCCACTATGTATGCTGGAAGCTGGGTCCTTCTAGAGAGCATCATGTTAGAATTCAGATCAAGGGACTGAACAAGTTTTTTCCTGTCATCTATGTTGCAGAGAATTAGCTGATACCCAGTTGGTTTCGCTGTTAGCTTTATTTTTAGAGAGATATCCTCAAGGTACTGCTTGAAACCTTTCTAAGGTAGGCATTTATCTTTTGAGAGCAGAACCAAGGCCAGCACTTACTCCATTTAGATTGACAAGTGGTAATAACTTCTTGTCACTTTCCAAAGTTGACCCAGCTACCTCTATACAGGTGAAAATGTGATTTCGCCATATTTTTTTTCTCTTTCACCATCTGTGTTTTCGATAGCTTCTGCTCCCAAAATGAAAATATAAAACCAGCAACAACAAACCACATATTTGCTTCTAGTAATTACTAGTATTTGTAATAATGCTTCCATTCCAAAAAAGGAAATAGGGGGGAATCATTATTTTGTATTACTCTGGGGAATATGCAGGAATTCTCATTTTGTGATTCTCTCAAGAACCTCCTGAAGCACATAATGACTGCTAACAGTATGGAATCCAGATTTCTGTGGGATCTTAAGGAGAAATAAAAACAGTACTAGGAAGTGTCATGCCTGGGGAAGAATTGACATTGGGGGTGTCGGTGTGTATGTGTCTGTGACTGTGGTGATTGAAGCCCTGCCTTGCAAACATGTAAAAAAGCAGTGATTTCAACCACAATTTGTGATTCTATCTTAATAAAAAGATGGACTGATTGTCATTCTTTGTGGAGATTTGGAGGATAAACCGACTGTAGAATATGAAGTTGAAGACAAAGGCTTTGGTTCTGATTCAGCTAAGATCACCTTGAGTCATGATTTATTTTAATGATGTTTCATTAAGCCATATTTTGGGTCCACGAAACATGCAAGTCCAGGAATGGACCATG
The DNA here is from genome assembly GCF_035149785.1 of Candoia aspera. Lineage (NCBI taxonomy): Eukaryota > Metazoa > Chordata > Lepidosauria > Squamata > Candoiidae > Candoia > Candoia aspera. The sequence continues at coordinate 21,954,848 of NC_086163.1, read as the reverse complement.
TGCAACACCCAAGTCTCTTTTTTCTAGACCTCATACCATGATTGCTGAAAAACAATAGCAAATTTTCTTGCTGTTTTGAGGTGTTGATCTCATGAATGTAGTAATAAATAGACATCTCAGAGTGTAAAAAGAAAAAAAAATCCATCAACCATGGTTTTGTTCATATGGATGTTGTGGGGCTACCCATAGTGTAACCTTTAATTCCAACCTCCCCACATTAAATGTGGCTCTTGGTCATTAAACATTTGCTCACCCCTGTGCTAAGTCATTGACTGTTAACCATAATTTGTTGAATAAAGCAGAACTGGCTGTTCAAGTATCACACCAAGCCATCAACCATAGTCTAAAAGGCACAGGGACTGGGTCTGCCTTTCAAGGTAAATCAGAACCAAACAATGCATCATGGCTTAATGGACTGTGGTTGATGGCTTTTTGTGTCATTTGAAGCACTCCTGTCTGGGAGTACTGCAAAGCTATTCATAATGGTGGAAAAGGGGATGGAATTATCAATTCCAACAGATTCAAACTCTCTCAAATGACAACCCTAGAATGGCTCTGGCAGGCTGGAAGGAAAGAAAAATTAACATATAAAAAAGTAAAAAAAAAACCCTAACAGAAATGTATTCATGGCTGTGGAGTGATAAATTATCCTAAAAGTAATATTTCATCCATTTCCGACACATAAATGCACAACCAAAGTGGAGTCGTCTGAATTCTGGGGTCTATCTGCCTGTTTCTGCCCTTGTATCTGATCTTAAGGGATAACAGGCTACATTCTTATTAATAAAAAAGGAAATTATGATTCAGTTAAGGCTAGGCTAATTGAATTTTGAAAAGGCTTTATGCGTTCCTCTTTTTTCTTGATATATGATTAAGCTGAGTCAGGAAGGAGAAATGGATGAAAGGCCAACTGAATATTTGAAATATGAGCATAAAAATCAGCTTCTGGGGCTCTTAATTAAAACACCATCTTTACATTGGAGTATATTATTTCCACATGATTATCTTACAGTAAGTTGCTGTTTCTGATTCCACTTTCTGATCCTCCAAAATTAAGAACTGGCAGTGTTGGAAATGGGAACGGACTTGCCCCATGGTACATGCAGTACCATTAATTTGGTCTCTCCTTCCCCATGCTTGAGGGATCTCTCAGCTATTACAAACACAATGAGGAACAGAAAATTGCCTCTTGCCCATTCAAGTGACTTGTATTATTTATACATGTGTATTATTTATAACTAATTACACAGAATGCACCAGAATTTCAAAAGAAGAAAACAAACAAGTGCCAAGGTTGTAAACTGAAACTGGTTAACAACTTCACTGTAGAAAAAGCACCAGAAGAGAAAGACAGACAAAGACAGACACGATCAAGGCTGAATTTACCCCCAAGAGAAGCATTCAGAGTTATATTATTCATCTCTTCTCAGGGTGCAAAAATAGATGGGCTCAATAGTGTCTATCTGAGTAGCTTTCCTATGAGGATTTGTTAAATACACAGACAACAGATTAATCAAATTGACAAAAGGAAAGACTGCATGGAGCCAGTGTGTTATCTTCTTAAGGAAGGAAAGGCTGCCACCCTATTGAAGAAATCAACCTGTTTGTTAGAGAACTCAGGCATGATGGCTCTCTGCACATGCATTGTTTATGCTTTGGTTTTTCTGATGTCAGTATAGGACCTTGACAAACACACTCATTTCTTCTGAGACAATCAAGAAAAGTAGGAAGTATCAGACTTTGATAAGCGGGAAAGAGCCCCAATTGATAGGTTACATGAATCAATTACTTGTTTCTCTCACCTCCTGATTAAAATCAAATCTCTTGAGGAACTCCCTATGCAGGGAAAGATGGCAAGGGAGAGAAACATGGAGATCTCATGAGATTTAACCATTTTACAAAATTTCGTGCCCTTTGAAAGCTAACCCTAACCTAAATTCAAGCCCCCTGGGGAGTTCCAGATACATGCAAATGTTAACCCATGCTTCACTCCAACAACACAGAGCTGGCAGTGTTGATAATGAACTTTTCTGAGCACTCATAAAACAAACTTTTTGTCTTCACAGTGACTGACTAAGGCCTCAAGCCTCAGTAATCCAAATATGAGCAATTCAGCAGAGCCACAAAACAGAACTTGGGTTAAACCAGACTTGGTCAGGCTTTGAGTAGGTCTTGTGAAATCATTGGATTCTCAATCCAAAATCCAGAGGTAGCAATCAGGGTTTGGTTAGGGCAAACCAAAATGTCAGAGACAAAAGGCACACTTTTGAGTTCTCTGGAGCTCCTGGCCAGAACCATCCATCACATTAGCCCAAATGTTGGGACTGTTGCATATTTGGTTTAGATTAAATGAAGTGAAAAAAAACAAGGTGAAAGAGACTGGGTGTGCTCAGAATATGCTTACACAGGTCAGTTATGGATGTAGCAGCTGAATTAGTACAATCAAGCAATTGCTAAGCATTGTGTTGTCATTGCTCATGATGGAAAACTGTGGGAAAGAGACAATGTTTAAAGTAGAAGTTGTTCTCTCTGGCAGATATGCAAAGATCTTGTGTTATGAATGGAGAATAGTAATGTTGTTAAGGGAGAGACCAAGGGCCAAATGCTGTCACTTGACTTTCTCCAACTTATCGGTGTCAGAAAAATCCACAAGCAAAATGTTGGAGGAGGAGGAGAGGAGGAGGAGGAGATTTTTTTTTATTTTTTATTTTTTGCAAAAGCTTGTAGGTAACTCATGTGTTCCTCTTGTCCATGTTGAAGTATATGTATCAGCTCAAAAGTTGCATCCCTAAGTGCATTGACTGAAGGAAGTTGTGTGTGCATCTATATGTATAAAAATGAGTAGAAAAATACTTACGTTTGGCAATTGGCCTTAGAGGGGGCACATGGCAAAGCATGTTTTCTAAAGTAATTGTTCCCATTCGGGACAATTCTGAAGTTAGCTAACAGAGGACTTCTGTTTGAAGTTGGATGCAGGTTGATGGTTGTTGAGCCTAATGTGGATTGACCCCACACTTTTTAAGGAAGAGTTTGGTTCTGAGCTCCCTGTAGATTGTGTATATCCTAGCTGTTATGATCTCTTGTCACTTCTTTGAGGAGGCTGTGTGCAACTCCTTAACTTCAACACTGCCCCAAGTCTTGGCTTGGACTGTCTTCCCCCACTAAAATTTAAATTTGTGAACCACATACAACTTTCCATATCATGGAAGTCCAGCTAAAATCCATGAAAATTCAGGAAGTGTTGTTTTTGTACATTCTTAAAAAGAGTGATGGAGGACTTAAACATCTCTCTCTCACACACTTTTACCAGTGTTTTGTATATCTGATCGTGTATGCTGTTCCTCTGTTGGTGACAAAAGATTTTATTATGAATTAACTGGTTTGTATCTAAGAGCACAATAGATTTCTTCAATGGCCTGGGCAAACCTCAGCCCTGACTTGGATTTTTCTCCCCAGCTTCTCTATTCCCCCCTCTCCCCCACTTCCCTTGTCTTAGAGAGATGATGCCTGTACCATCTGTTTCTTGGATGGTATTTGAACGTTCTTTATTACACACACATATACCCAGAGACAGAGTTGAGAAAGGAAGGATCAAGGAAGACTTGAAGGGGACCTTGAGACAGTTTCTGAGCTTGATACACAAATATTCAGCCTACTCATTGGACAGAGCAAAAAGATGATACTTCTTCTAAAAATAACTGATAAAAAGAATATTCATACAAGTACCCCATCTGTGTTTGATGATGGGCAGAATCTCAAAGTGTTGGAAAGGTGAAAATTGTATAAAAGAATGAAACAGTAGGGAAGGAATTAAGTGGTGTCTGAGTCCTGGTAGCCTGTCTATCTAAAAACAATGGTGTCTTCTTGCAAAAAATGGCCTTGATCGGGGTATAAATGTCAGATTTCATTTGCAAGGTTACGCTCATTTATGGTTAATCCTCTAAGGACTGCTAATGATCTTGGGTTCTATAACTGTACTGATGGTATCCAGCTCTGATTCATTTGATGCCTATCTTCTGAGTAGAGATTTAAGGGTCTGTTCAAACTTCACAGAGGAAGCAGCAATATTACACTACTACTCATTATTTTGAGGCAGTGTCTCAAACTGAACATACAGATTTCAGTGAGCCCAAAACAAAGTGACACCCATGTTTTGTAATAATATACCTGCTTTCATAATATTAATTCAAAGTAAACTTTCAAGTAAAATGTGGAAAAATGGTGAAATAGGCTAGAAAGCCTCAGAACTGGGTTAAGTGGGAGCTGACATATAGACATATTCATGTGCCTATCAATTCTTGATCTCAATGAATTCATCAGGTTTAAGAGTTGATTTCACATTCCAGATTCCACTGATGTCTTTCCGTTTCACTGAAAATCATCGAACTGAAATGTATTTTTGTTTCTTTTGCAAGAAACAGAACCATAAAATTAAGCCATGTTAACTCGTTTTCTCTATCCTCCCCTTGTCAACAAATATTTTATTCTAAACTGTATAAAAGACCAAGCTGCTCTTTAAAATCACAGTCTCTCCCTCTCTCTCCTCCTACATTTGAGTAATTATATTTCAAAAAGCCAGGCTCTTATCTCAGAGCTGTGAATGGGTGGCATCCATCTTAAGCACAGTTTGCTGCAAATTAATTTTTCTCCCTGGATCTGCAGTTTATAGTGATTAATTCAAACAATATTTTCTCTGTAATTTATATTTTTACTAAACCTCAAAATGATATGTAAAGGATGAACATTCCATTTATTTTTCTTTCTTCAATTAATACAGCAATTAAAATAAAGGGTGTAAAAGAGCTTAATTGGGTTGCTATGGCTACTAATTACCTGATTTCTTTTCAAACTGTGTGTTTTAGGTGGAATCAATCTGAGATAATTTAATTTCAGGCACCATGATGTCTATAAACAGGTTAAGGCATATGGCAAGATCGTTTTTAACTGAACTTTTAGACAATTTTCATTCTACTTGTTCTGTCTCCATAGCACAGGTCTTTTTATTTTCCATTAATTTTCCTGATGTCGAAAAGTGAGACAAAGATTTATGAGCTCAGTATCTTTCTTTAGAGCATTTTAATCCACTTTTCTATATATGTACAGTATATTGAAAAAAATGTACTTGTGATGATCAGCTGATTCAATCTTTTTTAGCAAGAATAAAAGCCAAGCATGATGATTTTATGAGATCATGAATTACAAAACAAATAAAAAGAAAGCCAGCCAGCCAGCCAGCTACTCAGCATGGAGTATTTCTCTCCATCTGAAGGTTTTCATTGCTACCTTGCCATACTGATCCTAGAATGGAAGAAGTTTCTATATACCATGGAATCAGATCTTTGGTCTGTTGAATTCAGTATTATTGAACAAGAACAAAAGCATCCAGGTTTTGGGGAAGGACATTTCCTTACTCTACCTAGACATCTCACAGATTGAACTGGTATCCTTTGCATGCAAATTATATGCTTGACCACCAAGCCACAGGCTCCCTAGCTGAATTTGTGTCCTTTTATCACATATGGTGAATTCATGTCCAGTTGTGTGTGTGTATCAAAGTTGTCTCATATAGAAATAAATGTTTTGAAAAGGTATGAAGTTTTTAGATGTCAGAACTTAGCCTATCCCAGCCTAGTTCCTTCCAGACATTTTAGACTACAGTAATGCTCTTGGTTTCTAGTTAGTGTGACCACTCTAGATTCTGGTATTTCAGATTCAATATATCTAGAGAATACCTAGTTGATGGAAGAGGCATGAACCTATCATCTGCAAGGTGACCTTGATTAAACTTTGTAAAATCTAAGTGGGGTCAAATTCCAGCTATTAGGAACCTTAGAATGGACAAATTTTAGAGCACCAGTTGAGTATCCTTCAATCCTTAGTGAAAGAAGTTTTAAATACAAGTTTAAGGACTTAATTTTTGTTTTGTTTTGTTTTGGGATAAACAGCAAAAGGATGATTAAAACCTTGATTTTAGAAAGTTACAAATGACTAAGGGTCCAGATAAACTTGAAGTAAGACTTAGGAATTAATATAAAGAACCTGTCCCATGGGAAAATGCTTTGGTTTTGATTTTTTTTTTTTAAAAAACATAAGACTTTAAAAATTGGACACTAGAGGGAACTAGAGGGAATTAAATATTACAATTAAAGGAGTAGAACACTCAAACTTGACTTACAATTACAGAATGAAGCAAAATATTTTAACATTGGACATTTAGAAAGATATTTTTGAACAATGGACCCAGAAGCTAATTTTAAGAGTGTCTGCCTCTATAGATAGACTGTGTCTAAAAGATGTTATGGAAGATCAGTTCTACCTGACAAGATCGAAACTGACTTGAAAGTGGATTTAAAAATGAGAAGCTACAAGAATGATATGGAAAAAGATGCTACACTGGACATACAAAAGAAACTGGCAGATGTCTTAATAATCAAAAGGGATATACAAACAACAAACCAAGAGAGTGACCTGGGTATTTTTCCTATATTGGATTTACAAAAGAGGCTTGTTAAAGTTTTGAAGAATTTTGTGAGAAGGGACAAAAAAGAAAAAGAAAAGAAATCAAGTTCTAGGACATTATTTGAAGGGATTCAAGATTGTTAGAAGTAAAAGGAAGGAATATAAGGTTGGCTTATTTGATCAAAGTTAAAATAGATATGTTACTGTCTCTGGTAACCCTTAATTGACTTTTGCTGACATCAGGACTGAAATGATGAGGCTTTAAGGATTTGTTTATAGATAAGAGATGGGATATGGGAAGAAGAGGTCATTTGTTGTATTTTAAGAAAAGGTAATAAGCAACTAAAATTGTTTATAAAATTGTTTAGAAATTGTGATGAAGGTGAAAGTCATTTCTTTATATATTTGCTATATTCTTATTTTTTCTTTCTCTTCTCTTTCTCTTTTTTCCCTTTTTTTCTCTTCCTTTCTGCACCTTCTACTTCTTCTTTTTATTCTTTTTTAATATTATTTATTTAATAGTAATTTTAATAAAATTACTATTAAAAAAGGAAATACAATGGCTGTAAGTTAGATTAGGAAGTTGAAAAATCATTCTGGAAGAAAACAATGGCAAACCACTTCCATTCAATTGACTTAAGAAAATCTTCAGCTTCAACTGCCTGAAACCTCTAACCTTCTTAGAGTTTTTTGCTTCTAGCGCTCCAGTTTTCAGCCAATTCCCAGAAAAAAAAAAAAAAACATGGTTTGATCCACTTTTGTGGCCTAACACTGCTTTACAGAATTTTTCACAGCATTTCATTTTTGCTTATAGGATTAGAGAGCCTCTGTGTCCATATAAGCCCTTAATAAACTGAAATAAAAATAAAAAAGTACCAGTAGCCTTGACCTTTGGACAAAGCAAAAGAATACTAAGCAAATTAGGACATTTGTTTAAGAAGGGAGGGAGGGAGGGAGGGAGGGAGGGGGTCTATCCACAGGAAAGGTCATATTTTATTATTTATGAAATTAAACAGCGTGATCTTCAAGAGCAAGATTGTTTCCAAAAAGGCTTCGAATGTTAGGGAATGCCAAATGCATTTTTTAAAATCTCCACCTGTATACCATCAATGAAGGAAGGCTAAATGGATTACTTAATAATGGTGGAGGCTTTGGAACGGTCTATACAGCTCTACGTTTTATGCGTGTAAACCTCTCCAGCTCCATGGAGCAGTGATGCTGAAATTTCATGGCAACATGGCTAATTTTTTATGATGAGATATTTCAAAATAAATGGTGGCAATGGGAGTGGGAGGTCATTTTAGGGTGCCGTTTTGGGAGGAGGTTTGTGTAGGGTTTTACCAGATGGGGAAACAGGAATGATTTTCTTCCTAGATGTTTCCTGTTCCATTCTGATCCCTAAACATCCAGAAAAGCACAGCCAATGATGAAAAATCACCCTGCTCCTTCTTGTGATGTCAGTACCAGCTTCCCCAGGTGGAAGAAAGGGGATCATATGGACAAAAGCAGCATTGCACCATCATGAAGCAAGCCACTGTCCAAGGGGTGAAGCTTGTGGCACAACACTTTCCATCAGCAGCAAGATCCTGTGAGTGCCATTAAATGTCACCACCCTTGGGGTAGATTTAGGTTCCAACTCTGACATCTTAGACTTGGACAAACGTTCTTCGTGAACTTCCTGGGGATCTGCTTCAAGCCACTGAAGAAACCCTGGGGAATTATTTATAACTGGTGGCCCTCTAGATGTTGTTGAGCTGCAAAGCCCAGCCGTCCCACATAACACCATTGTTGGTGAGGGATAATGTGAGCTGTTGTTCAGCAACATCTGGAGATCCATATGAACTAGACTGTATCTTAGCTGTGATTAAACTTAAATTCATGGCACTGTCTGTCAATTTGCCAAATATCTTAAGCAGGAGACCGCATATCTGAAAAAGCAAATGGCTTGGACGGTTTATTGTACAGAGTTAGATCATACTTCAAAGTAGTAGTCATAATAATAATAATAGTAATAATTTTAAAGCATTAACAAGACACCACGTTATCCTGTTTCTATTTCTTTGTGATGCCAGTTGTTTCCACCATCAGAGGGCTGAACCTGAGGTGAAAACCAGTATATCTCAATCTATGTCAACACTGAGCAAGTATCTCCCATTCTCAAGACCAGGAGAAGAATAGCCAATTTTTTATTGACTCAAAAAGGTGGGTGAAAAAGATCTAGAATTTAACTGCTGGAACAGACTGATAAACAGGGTTTGATTCCTGGGTTCTGCAGAAGGCAGAATGTCTGCACACAGGTTCTTCTTATTGTGTGTGCAGTAAAGCAACTTATCCAGCTGTGTTTTGACTGTGAGCTTCTGCTGTAAGCAAGTTCTTGAATATGGTTAAGTATCTGGAGAAAAGAGATTTATCACCATGCCTGGGGTGAAGTCTGACATCCAGTGGAAGATTCCCCCCTTCCAGCAGCCTTTCCATCAGCTTTTGGCTAGCTTTCCAATTGCGGCTTTATATAGCATTATGTGCATCCTGTGGCCCACTGGGAACATAATAGTCTTGAGAAAATTAAGCATTAGTGTTGGTTGGGTTGGAAAAGTCTGGTGGAATCGATTTAATCACATTAGCACATGGGGTTTGCCATGAAATTACATACACCACTTTCCAACAGACTCCTAGGAACAAAACTGAGGGAGCAGTTGAAGCACACCGTAATAGATCTTGGGTTCGTCAGATATTGAAGGCTGAGGGAACTTTTTACAGGGCACCAGCTTGCTCCAGATGTCAATGAAACCTAATTTAATGTATAACACTGTAATTATTTTATATAGTACAAGCTGTAACTTGAATTAAATAGCTGACACTTGGTTGTTCATTCCTGACAGTGTGTATATCACCACTCTCATACAGGAGATAAAATTGCAAAGACGGACAAGGTCTCTCTCTGATGGAGAATGATGGCAAGGAATTGTGTGACAATGATTTTAGCTTAGAGTAGGTTCCTCCAACTGCATACACTCAGCACGGGTTGACAACCAAACAGTACATCACATAGTGTCTTCTCAGTCATCATGAATTAAAAAAAAATAATCCGTCTCTATTCTTTATTTATAGTTTTTTGTTTTGTTTCATTTTTAAGATGGACAGTGGCACCAATAATCCCTTATGTTTTATGTAAGCCCCTTTGCTTGAGCCTTCAGCCAGTGCATGGAGGGAGCTAACACTTAACAAATTAACCAAGAAGGAAAAAAGGATCGGATCAAAGAATAACCAACTTTGTTTATTGCTGAACAGTGGACCAAGGAATGTAAATGTGGTGGCATGTCATATGGACACAGTCATAGAGCTCGAAGTTTGAGGGGATTCTAGGCGACTTGCTCCAAGTCCCACACCATTCAGCTGAGTTATCAGCAGTAATACTGCAAAGTGTGGACCACACACATTTATACAGCATTGTGGATCATTTCAAAGGTTGATTGCCCATCTGGCCATTGTGGCCTCTTGGTTAGACAGAGATGGGGTAAGTGGAAGAACCAAAATCGGCCAGTCCTGCTGCCTAAAGGTGACTTGTGCTGGCCCTAGACTGTGGGGAATCGACTTGGCCCGTTCCCTGTTCACAAAACCCAAGTGACACAAGGGAGTTGAGCAAATGGAAAGCAAAGCTATTAATCCTTAAATTGATGCATGGGATACTGGCATACTTCATACTGGCTGGAGATTATACTGTAAAAGCTGAAATCCAATGGATTTGGAGATTATTGAGTTAGGGTATGAACTATATGTTGCCCCGAATACCTGAAAATTCCTCTTCTTAGTAATACAAGCATTATATGCATTGCTTTGCAATAATAAATTTATCCTTATAATCCGATTATAGTGAACACACATAGTATATAAAAGTGGCATTATCAAAACTCACAGAAACATGGGATGAAAGGAATGAGTATGTACGTGTGTGTGTGTGTGTGTGTGTATACGCACATGAAAACCGGTATTTTCTGCAAAAGTGGCTTTTCAAGAGAAATAGATTTATGACTATCCAAATAAGCCACAGCAGCAAAGGGGACCTTCTTTTCTACTTTGCATTTTAAAGCCATGTTCTTGTCAAACCCTTGCAAACGTTCCCTGTGCAGAAAGCAGAGGAAAGAAATATAAAATCACCCTCTTAAAAAGAGCATTTTACAATTCATCGCTGCAGCTAAACCAGCTGCATCTCTGAGAAATGTAAGCATATTAGCTTTTTGAACATTACATACAAAGCTCTTATTTATTTTGTGCCTTTCAGCTGTGCAAGATAAATTCAACATTTCTCTCCATTCTCCACGTCTCTATTTTTAATGTGCTACAAAAAGTTACTTGCAATGAGTCTTCATAACATCCTTCTAATTTAGATTATGTGCAGCAGAAGGAGCTTTAATACACATAATACATTAAAGATATTGCTTTTTAAGTAGCCGTTTTTAATTGTGATCTTATTTGCCATTTACATGTTAAATAGAATAGAGGGTTCTGGAAGGTTGAAGATGACTTATTTGTATAGTGACACCAATAGTTTAATAACCAGCTTAGATATTTGCAAAGGGGAAAGCAAAATTAATGCTGCTCACATTGATCTATTCACCTTCCTGAAAATATGAATGCAGGCTTTGATTTCTTACTAGGAAGATAACTTCACAATTGGGAGGCAACGTCTAACCAAAAGAAAAGAACTAGAGCTCAATGAAAGAACATGTCCTTCAAATGCAGAAGGTCCCATATTCAATATCCAGTTTCTCTGGGATTGAAGAAGACCCCCCTTTAAAACACTGGAGAGCCACTTCCGGACACTCTTGTCAATATATCGTCATAATAATAATCTCAGTCATGTCATCAGCTGAGTTCACACATTGGCTTAAGCCAAGGTCTGTATTGTCATTGTCCATAATTTGTTGAATAAACCACAGTTGACCGGGTCAACACAAGATGGCTGGGTTTACAAAATGCACTGATCAAGAACCAAATGGCATTATGGCTAAGCACAAGGGGTGAGTTGGCCACTGCAAAGGTGCTACCTAGGCTTCCATACATTTTGCATCACTCTAGTTCTAGCACTTGTAAATAGCATAGATTCTATCAAATGCGAAATCCAAAATTCCCGGCCTATTTTGCATGTGCTCAGCATTTAGCCACTTGGTCTGTTTACACTGAAAAGGAATCTTTCCTCCACTGCTGTTCGTAATGGTGGGTTTTGTATGATATCACTGGCTAGGGTCATTTGCTTGATTGATTGGGAGTTGAACACAAGAAGAGCAAAGCACCAACCAGCAAGATTCTCCTTCCTATAGGGACCAACTGGATGTTTCTAAGAGGTCTTCAAAGGCCATGCTGCCTAGGAATTTGAAATCCAACAAATCTGGAAGGCACTACCAGGACTTGGGAAAGCTGCTCTGGGAAAAAGCTGTGTGTATTCTTTGCTCATGGAGGTAAGGAAGATGTGAAAAAGGCCTATGCCGGCGGCCATTACTCACCACTATCTATTGCCAAAAAAGATGCAGTGTAGACATTGTTCAAGACGGACGGGGATTCGCGATCAAGAATGCCCTTGGTGCGAATGGTCCCATTTGTAGGGTTAATTTCCAACCAGTCTGCTGGATCTCTGTCAATGGAGTATCTGCCAAAACGCACAGATAATAATCAATGAGCATGGAACTAAAAGAGACTTTGGCACAGGCACCATGAAGATTGAGAAGCTCAATCCCAGTTTTTGATTTCCTGGATGGAATAGTCCTGTGGTTTGCCAGAGATGTCATTCTGAACTACACAGTTCCTACTGACTGTCCAGCAATGAGCATTTTCCCAAAAGAAGATGGGCAATTAATCCATTAACTAGCCATTAAGCAAGACAGAAATTAAAAATCAATCAATAAACAATAAGCAGAGGGATGATAGTAAACATTTTACAGTGATGGTTTCAGCTGAAGGTCGGCTAAGAAACAGTCAGGCCATCAGCTGACATGGGAATAATCTATCAGCTCATCTATTGTTGAAAATGGAGCACACAATACAATTCTTCACCAGCATTGTCACCTTTGATGATTGATATATTTTGGGCATGTGTGAGAAATGGCATGTCTTCTGACATACTTGCTTTTCATTTCCCAGTGTTTTTGTTACCTTCCATTGTCAACAGTGTTTTGTATAATTTAAACACATTACCATCATAATTTGCAATGTGCATTATGGAAGATCAACTGCAGAAATGCTTCTGTTGATGCAAAGATGTTCCATAATGTGAAAATAAGGGATGGTCCTGTACAATCTTATAGATGTTGACTCAGGTGTCTCATTCAGTGAAGCTTACCTATGGACATATTTATTTATTTATTTAGATTGATTGATTGATTGATCAAATTTATATCCCTCCACATCACACTTGGATTCTTGGCAGCTAACAAAAGAAATAACATCGTATATTATAGAAGCTTTCCCTTGTTCTTTCATTTTCCTACCATAGCTTTGTCCTTTGAGCCAGGGTCCCCCCATTCCCCCCCCAAAACCCTTAATAAATGTCAAACAAGAGGATTCTAAGCAGATGGGCTTGTTATGTGGAATATCCACATTCTCATAAAGCTGAATCATCCACTTCCCCTGTGAAGATTCCATTTCCACTAACAGCCACAATCTTCCAAATTGCCCGTGCTTCATTTCTGACACCAACTCCAGAGGTCTAGATTTTGTTCTTGCTATACAAAACAATTCAGACTTTCAGCTCAATCTATCAGGTAAAATCTTGATATCCAGTTGTCATTCTAACAGAACACTGATCATAGCAATCAGGATGATTGAGTGTATCCTGCACATTGGTTTCAAACCAAAAAGGACTTTATCCCTCCATTTTGATAGCAAAGTAGTATTTGTCTTGGTATACACATATACACCTGCTGTCTTAATCCCTGAAAAGACAGGACATGATCTGCATATACTCTTTAAATCTATATCACGTAGTAACAAAGAGGAGAGAAAATGAGGAACAGGAGAAAGTATGGGGAGATGTCATCAGAATATATTTAAAGCATTTCGCTTCCTTGAAAGGGACACTATCTTTTCACCCAGATTCCTAAATTTGCTTAGCATGTGTTTTCAGACTAGGAATACCCAACTGTGACAGGGATCTATACTTTCATGTTGGGAGGGGAAAGATAGAAGCTATGTTGGGTTTCAGCTTAAATCACCAAGTGCTACCTTCCCACTTGGCATTCTGTGCTGTACTCCTTAGATCCTGACTTAAAAGATGCCTCTTTGTTAAACAAAGGCAGAATCCTTGTCGATGATCCCACGGAGATGTTTGTGACTGTATGACAGCATCCCATTCCCCAAAGTGTCTCATTCACACCAAACGACAATGATGCTATTGGCATATCAGGAATGATTAGAAAGAAACAAAGAACATAGCCGATACAAGCTGTTATGATTAGCAGAATGACACAGTCTGTCAACTCTGCCTGTGCCTCTTTTTCATACCCATTAAAGCATAGATCCACAGAGAAGCTTATAATCCATAATGATGAATACATTGTGCCACAATAACACTGCTCTTAGTTATTCCATGCCATTCCTTTATTCCTTTAAAAAGATAATTCTGAAACAAAGATACACATCAAAACATGAGAAAAGGTAGCTGAACTTATTCCTAGGTGAAGAATATTCCATTAATCCAAAACAATGTGCTTGTGTGATGCCCGTGTGGGTATGTATCCTACACGCACAACCCCCTCCCACACACACAATGCTCAGCTTTGCAAAACAATCAGAAAAGATTAACTAAAACTCCTCATTTTACAAATGGCACTACATCTGAGAAGTGGGCAGTTTTAGACAATCTGGTCCGATTGTGCTGCAGAGATAAATTACACAAAACATAATTTGACAGAGAATAGTCTTTCTCTTTCCCCAAAATTAAATCTTCTCTAAAATTTTACCTATTGTAAGTACATAATACCCCTTAACTAAGGTGATTGTTCCTTGCTGAGATTCTTTGAATATGCAAATGTGGGTTTCTACCACCCAAAGAATAAAAATAAATATATATGAAAAATAAAATCATAGCAACATAGGCTAATGTTTTAGAGGGTGGAGTAGGGAGTGATTCAAGCAGATATATTTTTTTTCCCGTTTGTAGTCCTCTCTACTTTCCAATCTATACACAGATATCTTTCTGGTAATAAGGGTTAGTTCTCAGTTGTGGAATGGATAGGTCCAAATTGGTTTACATCTACTAAGGATAATGCTAGATTCCATGCAAAAGAGAAGTGGGCAATTTAGGGGAACCAGAAGCTGCAGGACCCAGCAGAATCAGACCCAACATTTATATGGCCACTACAACAGAAAGCAAAATGAGTGTGTTAATTCCCATCTCAACCTCTTATTTTGTCCACAGGAACATAGAATCATTGAGTTGGGAAGGCATGTTTAGTCTATCAACCCAACTTGTGCTCAGTGAAATACTGCATATTGCATCCCAGAATGACAGTTGTCTAGACTCTACTAAGGCACATCCAGCAAGGAAAGCCCACTATTTATTTGGATTGCTGGCTCATTGTTGAGCTGCTCTTAGTATTTTTTTTTCCCTCACATTCAGTTGAAATCTGCCCTCCTGTAACTTAAATCCATTATTCTATGTTCTGCAAGAGAGGACAATTCCTGAAGTTCTTCTCTTCGACCTTCTTTCAGACATTTGAAAATGGGCTATCACATTCCCCTCCCATTAGTCTCTTCTCAAGGCTAAACACGTGCAGTTCCTTGAGAGCCAGTTTGGTCTAGTGGTTAAGGTGCTGTGAGTTCTAGTCCCGCCTTAGGCAAGAAAGCCAGCTGGGTGACCTTGGGCCAGGCCCTCTCAGCCCAAGAGCCAATCAGACGTAGTAGGAGAGTTCTGGTCCCGCCTTAGGCACGAAAGCCGGCTGGGTGACCTTGGGCCAGGCCCTCTCAGCCCAAGAGCCAATCAGACGTAGTAGGAGAGTTCTGGTCCCGCCTTAGGCACGAAAGCCGGCTGGGTGACCTTGGGCCAGTCGCCCTCTCTCAGCCCAACAGGGTGCAATGTATACTAGCCTCCTTGTGGTGCACCCTGGGCAACATGACTTATCACGGCTAAATAGTCTACACATCTGGCTGCTGGACCTCACAAGGATTTCCCAGCAAGAAAAAGCAGCATGAATACCGAACTGCTATGCCGTATGATTAAAAAAAAATGCAGTTCCTTCAAACTCTCTTCATCAACCTTGCTGCCCTTCTTTCAACCTCTTTCAGACAGGTGAAGTTGCACCACCATTACTCAACTATTCTGCCAAAGTAATGTGGGAGTCTCTTTAGGGCTTTAGAGATGGGGCTGGAGTTATGGGTCCTACCTGAGATTCTTTGGAGTAGAAATACTGGAAAAGGAGCTTGACACACAAATGGTGTGTTTTACTCCACAGTAACGATCCTTGAAATGTTTTTAAAGAGGTGTTTAAAGTTTTCCAAAACCTGGGGAATTCCTGCAACCTTTGAATGCTATTTCAAAGGTTCAATGAATTGTAAATATGGTACCTTCATGTTGAATCTTAATTCTAATGTCCCAGAAAGAAAGGGGAGATGACAACACATACGGTTCCCTTCTTTGCCATTAAGACGAAGATAATTCTTACATTCTAATACACTTGCTGATACAATAAGCATTCACTTACACTATGTGCTAGTTGTCAGAGATACCTAATTTAATTTTCTTTCTGTGGTTGAATAGGGGCACTGCCAGACTCTTGGGATTTCTTATTAAAGCTTATTAAAGCTTAAGGCACCCTCAAGCAACAAAAAGAAGGCAAGTTCTTATTTAATTTTAATGCCATTTTAATTGATTTTTTCTTTCTTTCGCTGAATTCACTTTCCCTGCACATGTGCAGATGTGTTATCATGAGAGTTACTTTCTGTAAACTCATCAGTTGTCCATTGCATGATACGTGGTGCTTGGAATGGATATTGTCCCTCCTTGTAATTGCTGAGAGATGAAACCCAAGTCATCTAGAGGCATTAATCGAGAATGGTGGTTTTACATGAATTTACATTAAAAATTCCTTTTTAGGACTGAACAAAAAACTGTCCCTTCCCCCATTTTCTCTCCCACTGCCCCAGAGTGTATCCCCCTCCCCCAACACACACACCTTTCTATGCTTTCAGTAACCATCAGGAACAGGGAGCACCACTTTCTGACCTGCTTCTGCAAACAGTTGAACCATTCCACACAAAGAAATCATATTGATGCCATGTGAGTACTAGTCCATGGGAAAGAAGCCAAAATTAACTCTCATGCTTTGCAAGCAAATGCCCCTGGTTTTATTTTTGACATTGCTGGTAGGACTGGGATACTGTACCGTCTGAAACCTGAGGAGTCTCTGTCAGTCAGTCTAGACCAGTGTTTCTCAACCTCAGCAACTTGAAGATGGGTGGACTTCAACTCCCAGAATTTCCCCAGCCAGCATTTAGGTCCACACAACTTAAAGTTGCTGAGGTTGAGAAACTCTGGTCTGGACCACTGATGGATAACCTGTGGCCTTCCAGCTGTTGCTGAGCACCAGCTCTTGGCATCCCTCAAAAGTTCATCAGTAGTATCTGAGGACTACAGGTTTCCCATCTAATGAATGGATGGAACTGAGATACATGTCCTGGGTCAGTTCAAGGCAGCTTTCTACATTTCTAAGAATTCTTGCTTTACCTAGTGGTGTTTTGCGGCTTTATGCAATTCCCTGCATCCCGAGTACATCTTTTGACGCAGATGGGAATATCCTTTCGACTTAACTACCTGAGTCAAGGCTTACAAATACAGAAAAGTTCCAAACCCAAATGGAATTGCCCTGAAAAACCTGCATTTTCTGCCTTGTTCTCTCTTTCTTGTTCTTGGAAAAAGGACACAATGAATGGTAAAGCTCTTGTCTTTAACTGGACAAAGGTTTGTGCTCCAGAAAGGTATAGGCGGGCCCTGAAGTCTTGGCTCTGCTCTGTTTGCCCTGCACCTAATCTCCTGCCTACGTTTGACTTTTCAAATGGGAAGCCATAAGCTGCTGACTAGTTTTTTCCATTAAATATTTGATGATAGAGAATGCAGGAGTCTGCATGTGTTAGCAAAGCCATGATAATATGTGAAATGTGCAATGGGCCATAAAAACACTTCCTGGAATGCGGAGAGGTTTCAGAAGATATCAAATGAGTTTTTTCTTTTTTCTTTTTTCCCTCTGCCCTCAGGATCCAGGTGAACGCTGTACTGAGATGTGAACTATAATAAATAACAAAACTTAAGTATGCTATTCTTTTACAAAGCAGGAAAAAAATCTCATAACGTTCCAATTTAAACTCTCCTTTCAGACCACAAGGAAACTGGATTGCCAATTGTCACTATACACATTCATTTAAAGTAAGGTCAGCAATACCTAAACATCAGATGTTTGGGCTTTTTGTTACTGGTGGATCCTTAAAATGACATTTTATTGCTATGGACTTATTTTAAAATGTAACATGCTTGGTTGTTTAATATCAATTTGGGCTGATTTTACATTGTAAGATGCCTGGGGAAAACTATTAGTCTTGATAGGCAGCTCACAAATATATTCAGCGCACAAACCATACCACAAAGATTAAGATAACAGTATAAGTGTATCTGAATGGGACAGAGCCTTACCACAGCCTCCAAGGGGCTTAAAGTAATTCCCAGCAACCCTTTTTTGGAAAACACCAAGGTAACAATTTTATTTTTGTTTTCTACTATGCATTTTGTGTTTTTATTTGTTTTATTGTAAGCCGCCTAGAGTCACATAAAAGTGAGATGGGTGGCTATATAAATTGAGCAAATACATAAACAAACAAACAAACAGATAATGTCTCTGTCCTTTCATTACTGCATGACTAGGGAGTTTCCTGGGGATTTTATCATCTTAGGCTCTTATCAGGATTTGCTACATAGAAACCTCCAGCTCAGTAGCTTACAAGATCAATATGAAGTTGCTTTAGAGTTAAATTCAGCTCAACACCCATGTAGTCATCTTGTTGAGATTACAAGTTGGTTTCCCTTAGCTTTCTTCTCATATACTTTTTTGACTTTCCAGTCCAGCCTACAGCCCAGAAATTCATCTCCTAAGGGATAAACCAAGCCTTACTCTGCTCACCTTCCAAGTCCACACAAGATCAGCCAGGGTCTGGCATCTGCTGAGATTTGGATAGGTACGGGGTGAGTTAAAATTGGTTTTGAGAATCTGAATCAGTACCTGAGTGTTGGTGGCTGAAGCCAGCTGTGGCTTCAACATCTACCTACACCTTTCTCCAAAAGGTGGGGTGGTTGGGCCTTTGACCGCTATGAAATGATCTCCCCAGAATGGGAACTGGAGAGGCAACAGAATAGCAGAACACTCTGGACATTTTTACCACCACCCCCACCCCCAAATCTTGAAAATAGGACACTTTTCCCTAGTCAGAAGCTTGAAAAATAAGGTTTCTTCTATAAAAATTCTCTGTGTACGTTTTAGTATTTCTGAAACCATTCTACATCTATAGAAAAACATGTTTGGTGTTCTGTCTCAATTTATCACACATATCAGTCAAGATATTTAGCAAGCTGTCCTTAACCATATTATTCCGGAACATTTTTTAAATACAAGAAGGAATGGAAGATAGGAAAACTGGCAATTATGCACATTCGTTATCACTGGAGGATACATTTTGAGGAAAATCAAAAAAGACATTAATTGTATGTGCAGAAATGAAAGGAATGTGTGTGTGGGGAAGGGGGCACAACATACCTCGAACCTGTGGCTTTGCTGTGAAGCGAGATGTGAAACCAAATGTAAACATTCCCTTATCAAATTAAAAACGGCCAAGTATTAATCACAGGGCTGATAGCTACAATAACAAATCAAAGGGAAAGATTTATATCCTTCTGTCTTTCCCTGCGTCACTGTTTTCCAGGTGCTTGAAACTGCCAGAAAGCAATACTATTATCATTTTTGACTGCTCTGAGTAAAAATGGCTACAACAATGAGTCCTAAAGCATGACGCCTCATGTTGCATCCTTCACAGTTGTCTGGAGGCTGACTAGATTCAAAATGTTCTTCAAGAAAGTGAAATGCTGATATATGAGGTGATGATTATTAAAATCTATCCTACTCTCAGCAAAGTCACAAGAGGCACATAAATGCTGCTAGACTACTCCTTTACATAGTGCCTCCTCTAATTATTATTTTTTAATCTGTTCAGTCATGTCCGATTCTTGGAGACTGCCTGGCCAAGTCCCTGCAGTTTTCTTGGCAAGATTTTTCAGAAGTGGTTTGCCATTGCCTCCTTTCTAGGGCTGAGAGAGAGTGACTGGCCCAAGGTCACCCAGCTGGCTTTGTGCCTAAGGCAGGGCTAGAACTCACAGTCGCCTGGTTTCTAGCCTGGTGCCTTCACCACTATACCAAACCGGCTCACCTCCTCTAATAGGGAGTACCATATTCCAAAGGGGGCCTTTTTCACTAGAGTGGCCCCACCAGGAATAAAACATGTCACCACTAGAGCACATAGCACATTCCCCATCCCTGAGCTAAGGATTCTCCCAGGTCAGATAATAGAAAGTTGAAGATCACTTTTCTACTTAGGATGGTTTATAGTAGAGATTCATACATGGCATGAAGAAGCTATGTATGTAGATATTTGGCCTCAGTGGCAGACCAGGATGTGGCCAAATAACCAAGGTGAAAACTGTGTAACACTTTAAAGGTATCAAATACCACTTTGAATATCACTAGGAAATTAATAGGCAAACAGTGCAATATCTTTACCTTATCTCTTCAAGTCCTCCCAGAGGCTAGCAGAGAGTGCATACTGAATCATATACTAACTGAAGGTACCAATACATGTAGAAATTGTTTCCTTTACTACCCACACAACCTTGTAACTAAGTCTCACTGAACATTAATCAAAATTTCTCAGGAGAATTTTGGTTTTTTGATGGTGGTGGTAGGTCCTCTCTGAACTGCTGGTGAATTTCCCTAGACATTCATTTGTCTATTTTCAATATCTCCTAAAGACTTTTCTCTTCAGTATATTTTTTAAGGGTTGTTGTATGGCTGTGTGCCTGTGTTTTAATAAATGCCTATTATTTAATCATGGTTTTTTTAAACGTAAATCCTCTTGAGTGCTTTATTTTATTACACTATAATATTTTCATCGTGTGTGGATATTGCATATTGACCAATTCAACCAATCAAAGCAAATTTCTGCCGTCCAACAATATTTGAATTTATCCATAAATAAAGCCGAAAACTTTTGGAGACTGTTTTTTGTTCGGTCCTTTTCAAAGGATCAAAGCTTGCATTTCTACTCCTCTGTTTTTTAGAGCTCAAACTTTTTTTTTATTTAAAACTTGGTTTCTTGCAAATTGCTCCTGCAGAGGAATTGTGCTCCATCCTACCTGCAAAGGACAAGGACTAATTTGAGAGATCTGTCTGAACAACTAATTGACATTCTTGGGAGGAAAAAAAAAAGCAAGCTAGCTTCAGGGCTATTACAGCATTTTCTTTCTCAACCTGGAGGGGCAAATCACATTGAGAACAACCTTATTGAAACATTTCCTGGGGAAGTACTCAAACAGCTTCCTGAGATGATAATTGGAGTCATTTGGCTTAATTGAGCATCACTTGGACAATTAACCTGGGTTTTTCTTCAGAAAGAGAAAAGAAAATAATATGAGACGTACTAAAAGAATGAGTGAAACTAGATTCAAATAATATGAATTTGAGTTACAGCAGTTGCATCCAAGAGTTCATTTCCGCTTACACAAAGTCCATTGTTGAATGTTCAAGATCATGCAGAGAGAGATGCAGGTGTACAAAATAGTTTAGCGACCAAAGAAATGATCTCCTTTTGATGGAGAAATCTATTTTAGTGGCTCAAGAAATGATCTTTTCCATCAGACCTATGTTAACCTCTTCCAGCGTTTTGCTTCCAGTAGCTTACTGCAACACAGATAGCCATCACTGGCTAGTACTTCTGAATATGGTACACTCATTCTAGATTGAACACTGCTATGCCAGTGCTTTGGAAAAAGAGAGGACTTGGCCATTCGTGTGGACTTTCCAGATCCATCTGTTGAACACTGTGGAGCTCCTGTAGCAAGGATGCCATGTTCTTTGCAGGTCAAGTTGAAGTAGAGGTGACGCAAGAGAGAGATGACTTTGCCTTGTGTAACCACGTACCATCCTTGTTACCATTACTAAAGCATGTTAGTTGGGAAACTGAAACAAAATGCTGAAACTCAGAAGGGGAAGAAGACCACCAAGAGGCAGTAACTAATCAACACAGAGGGCATGGTAGGGCTTGCGCCATTTCAGTTTCAAAGGCAAAATGGTGCTTCAGAGGGTGCAGGAACATTAATGTCTATCACCTCTCTGCAACTGTTTAAATGAACTACATCGTTTCCCAAGATCGTGTGGCTGCTGCCCACCACTCTAGCATGATCCTGGGAAAATAAGCTTTCGGTTTAAAGAGTTGCAGACGGGTGCTATGTGCATGTTCCCACATACTCCAAAGCAGTTAATTGCTTTTGAATACAAGACCCTTCCCAGCCCTGCCCAGAAGCACTCTCATATTCTTAAATGCATGCCAAAAAGCTTCAAATCTGCTATTTGTCCTGAGAAATTGATCTGGATATGTATACTATTCCTGATCATAACAGTTGTCTGATACACCTAGTTAGCCCTAAGTAGGGGCGTCTACTTAGCTGCTACTGCTTAGTTGCTAATGTGACAGTCAGTGAGAAGAATCTAATCTCAAACTGCAGAAGTGCAAACTGTAAGCTTTGCAACGGAACTGTAGTCTTGGCTATAATTGGGCTGCATCCAGTACAAAGAAAACATTGATCAACTGTTTAACACATGAATCCATATGAAGTGGAGATGGTAATGATGGTGATGGATCTATTTATATGGTATCACCCACAGAACAGGCACTGTACAGAAAAATAAGAGAACAGCTCCTTGGTTCACATTCAAAAAATGACCCAGGACAGAAAGAAGGAAATATGATTATAGACATACCAAAAATCCCCCCACCCCTTGTGGGTGCATAACCATGAACGTATTTCCTTCAACATCTTGATGGTTAAGGAGTTGGTCCAGGATAGCCGGAAGACCAACTCTTCACACAACAACTTGCCTCTCAAGGCTGTGTGAGGGTGTGTCTCTGTTCTTAACTCATGGCTAAGATGCAACTGGTGAGACAAGCCATATGCAGGTTTCTTGGTAGGGTAGCTACAACTTGTCCCAAGATGCACAATTGTCTGTTTGTCTTTCATTGGCAGATGAAGGCATTTTTATCCACTTGGTAAGTCACTGTTGCCTTATGCTTAAGTTCTATTGTGAGTCCCCCTCCCCGCTTAGAGCATTTTAAAAGCTGTTCATTGTATTTCATATGAATGTTTCTTGCATTTTAGATATGCTTTATATGATCTGAAGAGAAAACAGAGTATATTGTCAATGACAGATATATTGTCATTGCTGCCAGCTACAGTACCCTACACAGCTAGAAACACCCAGCCATTGGAGAGCTTTCTGTCATGGCCAATGTCATGCACTCACCTCTACAGTAGTGGATGGTAAATATAAAAAAGTACCGTTGGCTGAAAGGCTTTGCCCCTTTGATTCTGGAGAGGTGGAAACTACAGAACATGTTCTTCTTCATTCCCCCTTTTATGGAGAGATTTGAAACAGATTCATCCTACCTCTGATTAGACATCCTGGTCAATCAGACTCAGCCTATGCCCACATGCTGCTGATAGACAAACTGCCTTCTGCTACAGTGCAGCAGCACCAAGATCTGCCAAACCCTGATGGGCCAATTTCCCACTAGCCAAACACATTTTATGAAACTAGAATCCATTTGAATTTTAGATATTATCACTTCTTTGTAATTTTAGATGTTATTATACTTATGTCTTTTTTAGTGTCTATTTTATCATTCAAATATAGACTGCACTCTGGACCTCACTCATAGATGTTAGTTAGGCTGTTTTATAAACGTATTTTAATTTTGTCTTAAATTTTATTTTGTTTATTATCTATTAAGATAGATTTATATATATTCACTAAGCACTCTGCTTGTACTGGTCTACAACCATAATAAATAAACTGAACCGGTATGCTTTATTTTACTTGATGACACAGAGGTATTAGATAGTTACTGTGATTGTAGAATCAACACCATAAAGCTAATTAGAGAGGCTGCAAGGACTTGGCTCTGTTGCATTAGAACACTTGTAACCCAGGAGTATTGAAAGAAATTATCTACGCTTTTTTCCTGTGATCTAAATGCAAGCATGCACATGTACAGTAGTTATTTCTCATTTTTGCAAATCTGTCTAATGCAGTTCATTGAACTTATTTTCTTTTTTAATCCACTAAGCATTCTTTATATTTTGGTGCACATTTCTCCAAACATCCACATTTCTGTTGGATTTTCCCCCTAATGTATTTGCTATTTGCAAACAGATTTCTATGGGGGATTACATTTTTGTCATTATTTTCATGAATATACATCTTTTTATGCAGGTTTTTTCCCCTTCATAAACTTTCTTTTGACAAATTGTGCTGCAAGAAATCCCGAAACATCTGAACAGTCATGTTTCAGTTTGCTTAAAATTCAAAATGAGCTGAGTTTACCTCCAGCCATGAATTAAATGAAGTGCTCTCCCATCCCTAATGCACCAACACATCTACGGAGGAGAAAGTGGGTTATAGTTACCCAAAATAACCTTATAGGAAATTATGCAGTCTGTCAGGTTAAATGTGGAAAAACAATGGGTAACCAAGAGCTAAAAATGATTAAACTTAGATCAGGTTGGAAGCTCAGCTAAGCTAGAGCTTGACAAAGAAAAGATGCCTTAAATATTGGCCACAATTGATCCAAACAGGTACAAGAGGGGTGATTTTTGAAGTGGTCACAAAAGCTCAAAAGCACCAGGTGCCATAAAACTGGTTGATGGTTGTATTAAGTGAGCTCTGCGTGAATGCAATGTTTCATTGTTCTAACAGGTGGCCATGCAGAGGTGCTCTTATTGCCATGGGGTTTGTCTCCTGCACATAGTTCCTGGCCATTGAATCAATGCTAGAACCACAAGTTTGTTCTCTCCACATGCAACGGCCTTATTTAACGGAAGCCACAAGTCTGCAAGCCTTTTTCTGTCATTTAACGGACTACTCTTCATTATGAAGAAGAACAGTTAGTGCAGAAGAATGTGTTTAAGGAAGAAACAGAAGATTTATGCCACAGGGACATGTAATACAAATAATAGTTTTGTGATTTTGCCACACTTAATGGAAAACACATTGGAGTCAAGGGGACTTATCACCACTTGTGATCATCTGCTTTCAGGTATGGTAAGACTCTGTCCAGACATGTATTGAAAGATGGATTAAGATTCAGCCTAATTTCTTTTTGTGGGAGAGATTCAAACATTCGAAAGAGGGATTGTGCGGGGATAGCACAATACACATCTCAGCACCTTCAACTATGAGTGTGATATCACCTAGAGGCAATTAAAAAGGGGTGGATTTGTGTGACTGCTTACATTAAATGGCACCAGTTTTATCCTTAGCAACCACGTTCTCTCTCCAGATTTGCCAGTGGCACCTCCAGCTTCTAACAGCCTGAGGAGGCATTCTTGAAAGATTATCTTGTTTCTCCAATTTGCTCTTTTTTTAAAGAAAAACCAGAAGGGAGACATTGTGGGGAAAGGAGAAGAAATGGTCATGGTTTCATGTCGCAGAGGAATGTGCATTTCTTTGAATTACAACATCATGTGTGATAAAGAACTCAGCAGGATCAGTCAGGTGGGAAATTCCCAGTGGGTATGCGACACTGCAGGCTTCCAATGATGCTTAAAAGCTACAGGCAGAATTAAATGTTGGCCTGTTGAGATATGTAAACTTTTCTAAGATTACCCTTCTTCATATATGAATCATTTGAATGGGAAGCAAATCAATGCATTTCCCACTTTGCCTTGGAGGGAGGAAGTCAATCCTAACACTGTGTTGCTCTATTTCAGTGGGGATCCTATAGTGGATATAGAGGATAAAATTACTCCTACCACCTTCATAGTATAGAAGCTGTAATAACCATATGCAATTTCATTATAAATCTGTTATCCAAAATAGATGCAATCCTTTAAACTCAAACAAATTCACTGAACTCAAATGAAAGCAACCCTTTCACCCAGTGTCCAGACTTTGCTTGAAGACACGCAATGAATAGGAGTTCTCCGTTTCCTTGGATCAATAGGTCCTCAGCTGGCAGTTTTAGTGTGGGGAGGCCCATGTTTCTGAGAGGAAAGGCATGCTGCTTCCATAGTAGAAAGAGTAGCCACCCCACACATGCCTAAAATACCTCCCCTATTATCATACAATCCCATGGCTACCTCTGTGGGCAAAAAATGACCTGCCTGATGGGGTCAGAGTCCCCTCCCTAGGATCTCCAGAGGGATTCAGGAGCTAGTTTGTGCTGACTTCATCCAAACATCTTTACTAGAGAATAAGCACCATTGAAAATAATTTTTTGAAATGTTTTACCTAAAAAAACGAAGTGAGCACTCAACTTCATGGGCAAACCCATACTGTTTAGGATTGACCATGTTTGTGCTTTCCCATATTTTCTCAGCATCAGATCTTCTTTGGAAGCTCTACTTCAGAGGTCAGTGACTGGCCTAAGGTCACACAGCAGGCTTTCATGCCCAAGGCGGGACTGGAACTCTCTGTCTCCTGGCTTCTAGCCTGTTGCCTTACCAACTAGACCAAACTGGCCCTCTCTTCCTGTTGTTTTAGCATTTTAAGATTTTTTAAAGTTATTTTTTGAGGTGTACTTTTAACTGAACTTCACCAGAGGATTGCGATTGCTTTTTAGAACAAAGAAATAATGGACTATTAAAAGCTTTCAAGATTAAGAAGAAAGGTAAGTAGTGTTAACTCTCCTTGCTCTTTAGTATGACCATATAATTCCAGGGATAGATCTTCAAGCTTTTTGGCTGTTGTCCCTATACATTTGCTGCTTCTAGATGCTGATTCGCATCCTCTTTGTAATAGGGCCTGGATCTCATCCCTGAGCATCAACCCCCATTGAACCCTCTTCTTGATCTCTTGATTCCTCCAAGAAGGAGCTGAGCTCATGGCTTCTCCCCAAGTGATTAAGTTTTATGTGCTGGGTTTCCTATCACCTTCTATATCAAGACTTTCTTCATAACTCCACTGTGGATTATCAGCTCTGAAGAAAGGCATTTGGTAGTAATTTATGGTCTTTCTGATGCCTAACAAAATGTGTGATTGCACTGACACTCAGAAGCTATTTCCCAGAAATTGGGCTTCTTATTAAAAAGTTAATAAGCAAACACATCAACCCACCCACACCAATTGAGCTTCTTGAGATATTTCTTCTATCACTATCACGTTATAGAAAGCAGTGGGATGGGAAAGATTTAGCCACATATTCCAGCAGTTTCCTAACTGGACTTAAATACAATTCTAATAGCAACTGCTACAAAGCAATTCTCAAAGGAAGACTAGGAATCAGTGGGGAAAGGACATAAAAAGGGTATTGGGAATGGCTGACTCATTTGAGCTCTACCTGAAGCAGCTTCCCATAAATTCCCTGCTGCTTGGATAATTCTGCAAAGTGCAGTTTCCCTCCCGTTTCCTTCTCTCATTGGCTTTTGGCTCTTTTCTTGCTTACTTATTCTGAAGACAGCTATGGAGACTTCTTTCTTCTTCCCCAAGAATTTTCAAAGAAGGAAGAAGAAGAAATTTTCAAATTTAGAATGTCAAATTTAGAGATTCTTGACTAATTTTTCAAGGAGCTGGTTGCATGCCAACCTATTTACTAATTTTACTAGGCGTACATGCCACACCAGTCTTCAACCAACTCCTAGTGGCTTACATCCCTACCCTGCAGAAAACAAGGGTAAAAGAACAAAAATAAACAATGTGGACAATAAAATATTCCTGTGCTGAGGAAAATAATCCCATATACACATATTCTTCCACAGTAGGGATCTCTCTCCAATCATTTTCCCCTCAAAAGTCTCCAGATGTAGTTTTGACTCTCAACTCACAGCATATTAGATGTCATCAGTAATCAAAAGCCTTATTTCATATTAGAAAGTGTGCTTGTCTGTATGTGTGTCTGTGCATGTATGTGAGAGAAGGGGAGGAGGGAAAAAAGAGAAGTGGGTGGGCTCTTAATTTGGTCCTATAGACCACTCTGTATTTGCTTCAGAATCTGGAAACAACCCTTTCAGTTCTGAAAGGACTATTAATAAAGACCAAATGGCTAACAACATAAAAGCAGGCAGTCTTGACTCATGACTCATTAGAGATTTCTCATTATATATATGTTAAAAAAACTGAACACACACACACACACACACACACACACACACATTCACATGTTTTAAACAAGACTGCTGAGTAGTTCAGCAGCCAATTTATTGAGCCATGCCTGTAATAAAAATAGGGCAAAATTAATTCCTCTGCCGTTATGCCAACAAATGATAGCTTTTGGTTCCCATCACGTTTTGACAGAGGGTGCTCAGCTCTGCTTGATGAAGCTGGCAGCAGAGTATGAAATACATTTTGAGAATTAGTTTCATGATTCACAGCTTATGCTGGTGCTGCAGACAGGCAGCTGGTGACTGGCAGAAAAAATAAGGACAAGAAGAGCGAGCAACTTCTTGCTCGGCGCCCCTGACTTCAGTATAGTTTCAGAAATACTTGGGAACCAGAATGAGGAATCATTTCTCAAACATAACTTCAGCCCATCAAGGTCTCCTGAAAATGCTTTCAGGAAATGTTTGCCTCATTGCGTTTGTGAATTATATACCCCAATATTGTTTTCCTTTTTAATGTTGGCTTCACCTTGACTTTCTTCCTGCTACCACTGGTGATTCCATAAGACAGGTCATTCCAGTGGACAAAATCACAGATTCAGAAGAAATATTTTGGCATTATTATATAAAGAGGAGCCTTTTATCACCCTGAAATACCTTTGCCTTTCTATCTGAGAACCGCTTCTGCTTTAAAGCTTGCCTATAAAGCAACGTGGGTTTGAAGCAACATGGCTGATTTATTTATTTATTTATTTCAAGATGACAGACATAGGATTAGCTAGACTTTCATCTATTATGGTTTAAGTCATAACGAAGACCCAAGTTAAACTTTTTCCAACCTAGTGTCTTCTTGATGAATTGATCATAGTCATCTAGTAGAAGCTACAGTGATGTCATGGCATGCATGGCATGTGCATCATTGCACAAAAGATACAGATTACTTAATTGTGTCAGTCAGGGATGATGTCATGGTGTGTGTTGCATCACTTGGCACCTTCCACCCCTGATGTACAGTAGATGTTTGGAACTTCACCAGAGGATTGCTATTGCTTTTTAGAACAAAGAAATAATGGACTATTAAATGCTTTCTAGAAGTTCAACTCTAGAAGTTGAAATGCCAGTATACTTAGATTGGGTAAGATTGGTTTAATGTATTACTACACTTTAACTCATAACTGATATTTCTCATCAAATCACTTTTTAGGGATGTTTTTAACTTTTAAAAAGTGATGGCGTGAAACATGTTTGCTTCACATATTAAAATCAACTTGCTTTGGACTTCTAAACCACGTGCTCCAAATTCTGCATTGCAGCTTTTCCAGTCAAAAGATAAGACAGAATGAAAAAAAAAAAAAAAAACCCTTGGTGAAAACTCTGGGGCATTACAGAAAAGAGCTTTCAAAAATGTATCAGGTTATTTTTTTTTTAAAAAATATTCAGTTTAATGGGAAAATGAGATGAATGTGGAAAAGTGAGAATTTGAGAGACACCAGACTTAACAGTTTCTTCTATATTTTCAAATCACCCATAGCAGTCCCATAACACTTAGTTGGAGATGATAGATAGAAAGATAGATAGATAGAGATGATAGATGACACATAGAGATAGATAAATACCTCCAAGTTTCTGCTGCCAATTTGGTTATTTAACCAATTAGGCATGCTTCAAAGCCATAATCAGCCTTTCCCCCCTTTTGCTGGAGAAAGAGCCAGTCACATTGGTTTCCAAGAATCAAAGTTGCAGTCATATATTTACATAAATAATTAAAACTCCAGACACACAGTAGGTAATAAAAATATATTACCACAATAAAATATGAAAGCAAAGAGCATTGCTTTAATTAAAAATTACCACTGTAGTGCAGTAAACAACTTATTTATACTTAGTTCTGAAGTCAAACTGTTCTAATCTCTGAACTTGTTTGAGCCTGAAGTGGAACGGCATACCTTGAAGGATCTTTCCACTGAGATAAATTTTGGAGCCAGCAAATATGTTTAATCAAGACTTACTGTTAATAATGGATTTTTGAGAATTAGGCTGTTCTTTAATTTCCCATGATAGAAAATGTTATTGCATTTGGCCTTGAAGTTCTCACTGACACACACACACACACAATCAAATACCAAAAAGTTCTGATTAAAATTTCAGGGCTGATGAAGAGGCAGGCAGATTTAAACTCTTAAATCTGATGCAATCTCAGATTAAGCAATCAGAGTTCACCATGACCTATTAATTGTTAGTCTGGATTAATGGTTAGATTATAAATTGTGACATACTAGTTTTGTCTTGTTTTGCCTTGTTTTGCCTAGTTCTAAGAAAACATAGCAACTACACAATAAATTGGAATTTTAAGATTAATTTAACCTCCATTTCAACAGCAGATGGAAACCCCTTATTCTAGCTCAGGAAGCTGGGATAAATTTGAAACTTGAAGCAGACTGTTGGCCATGTTCTTTAGGACAATTCACCCTGACCTTGGAATCAAATTTATTTTACAGTTAAGCTAGAAACAC
Organism: Candoia aspera; assembly: GCF_035149785.1. Lineage (NCBI taxonomy): Eukaryota > Metazoa > Chordata > Lepidosauria > Squamata > Candoiidae > Candoia > Candoia aspera. The sequence continues at coordinate 21,924,485 of NC_086163.1, read as the reverse complement.
AACTCTATAAGTGAATATGCATGAACAAATTAATTTATATTCACGTTTTATTGAAATCTTTTCAAAGCCAGGGACATCTCCCACCCTCCAATTTCAGCTTCAGGTATTTAATTTCAATCTAATGCAAGCAGATATGCTTAGAAAATGTGCATATTTTAGTCTTAAATTTTAAATATCAGAGTAAAGTGCCATGACAGCAACACACAGAATCTCCTGGTTATTAAAAGTGTCTGAATATTCTTCTTTTGGATGAGATAACCTTCTACTACAACCACGATCTGAGGCATCCATGGGGGAGGGGGAGTCAAGATAATGGTTGCAACCACACAATTGAATCCCCATGCCTTTTTATATGTATCACAGTCTAAAAAAAGGGTAAGACTTCAGTTGTGTAGTTGCGGCTGCCATCTTGCCTTTTTAGACATACCTGCTGGTGCTCCTGACCACTGGGCTTTCCAGTAACAGCCTGATCCAGCATCTCCGTAATCAAGTAAATATTTCCTTTAACTCGCTAGTGCTCAGAAGAATTAAATTCTCATCATGGCAATAATCACAAATTTTCAGTAGTTGTGGGGGAAAAAAAATAGAAGGCATAGTGACTGGGCCTCCCTCCCTCCCTCCCTCCCTTTTTTTCTTTCTTAAGATCTATAGGTTTCCATGGCCAAATCGTGGGGCTTCCATACTAATTGGAAGATTGACTTTCTTTAATCAAATTAGTTATTTTGCCCAAGAACTAATTAGCCAAGTAAGTACAAATTACCTTTATAATTACCTTCAAAACATTTGGTGCTAGCTACTTGTTTCATTGAGCCTTTGCTGACCAGAGAAAGATTATCATTGCTGTTTTCCAAGCTGGCTGATTAATTATCATCCTCAAATTTTTCCACAGGTCCTTCCCCATTACATCTAAATATTAACAGCTTCTGAACTGATCAAAAACTCCCTCCTCCACCTTCTACAGACAGACAACAGAAGAATATTTAAGAGTTTGCTTTTCAAACCTCCTCTCTTGGTTCATCTGTTATGGCTACCGAGAGCAGAACACTTTGGAGAGTTACTAACTGCATGCTTGAATAAGTGACCAAGTCTATGGAATCAGTTTGAAGTGGAAATGTTATTCTCTCCTGGAAAAAAGTCACCGAAAGTCCTCTTCCAATTGCTGTGCAAAGTCCTGACTTTTGAATAATTGCGTGGCTTTTTAGGGGAAAGAGATCACACACTTTCTGAGGTGTAGATTAAAAAAAAAATAGAGCAAAGAAATTTTGGAATGAATTTCTTCCCAGTCTCCTGATTTTAGCTTATTGAGAACCACAGGAACAGGGACCATGCCAATGCTGGGAAAAAAATCTATTATCTGGAAGGAGTCCCCATAGCAAATAGGGGTAGAAATGAGTTTGTTTATTGTTTGTTTGTTTATTTGAGTTGAACTGAGAGGTTGGAATGGGAAATTTGCTGGGAATATCTGGAAATGAAGTGAGTCAACAGATGTACTGTTGTTGAAGGGGTTTCGTTTTATTTATGATCAACCTTGAGATTTGTAAATAAGGCTCACTTTTCAGAAGTATCAACATTTTCTGATGAGCTCTTTTTCCAAAATAAATCAAATTCTCACCAGGAATTTCCTCTACATGGGAAAATGGGGTACATGCAACAACCTGAAGCTACTTTATGGTGGCTAAGATGATTGAACCACAAGCTTTGAGTGGCAACAGCCCTCCAGGTGTTTGGTAGACATCTTTCCAATCTCCTGTGACCTGATCCTTTTAACAGGAGATAACAGACATCAAACCTATGACTTCTTCATGCAAACAACATACTCAGGTAAAGGCTACACCTACTATGATTAATTAGAGCAGAACAGAACAGCATGTTCTTGTGATGTTGGCTTAAGGCTCCAGCGCAGTCCAACACCATGTATAGTTTTCTTGATTTCTTTCATATTCCCACTACTTCTGTCCTCTCTGATTGTGCTCTTTGCCTTAGCAACTTCATTCCCTTGGAAGTGCTGTCTGCCCAAACCTCATGAACTTGTTTTTCATGTTACAATCATTGCCCCTTTCTAGATGTTCAGCCCGAGAGAAGCAAAACATCATCTCTGGGGAAGGAATGGGGAAAAAAAAATCATTCCAATTTTGGTGGTACAAGCTGGTCTAAGCAGCGTCACGATCCCTGAGAACGTTTCTTTCAGCTTCCATCCCATTGTTGTTCAAGACTGCTAACCCTGTGCAGAACTCAACTCATGGTACGCAGCCAAGGGGATTTCTGCCTTTCTCTCTGACTGGGCTATGTTATTTGCGAAGCACATGAGCGCCCCTGACATTCCACTAATTTGCATCTGCAACATAATCATTAAAAATTATTGGCCCTGGCTGGGGGAAAAAAAGAGAAAGAAATGAAGATCTGAAATTTGTGACAGGTTTAGAATGATAATCAGGGCCAACAGATAATATTCCTTTCCCCACACCTTCTCCTTAACCCATTTCACATCTCTTCCAGTGCAAAAGATCAAACACTGCAAATAATTAATGAGCCTTATCAAAGTAGCTCCCCTGAAGATAGGTGCACCTGCCAATAACGTTACCACCATATTTCCTAATCAAAAGACCAGGAACAGTGGGAGATAAAATATTCTTTTTCCATAAAATCCAGGCCTTAAGTAATTCACCTAGGCAGAGTATACGTGGTGTACATGTATGTATGTATGTAATACATATATATAAACACACACACATCTGTGTGATATGGTGTGTGTTCACATATACACATAAATGTGCACACAACCCCTGCTCCCCACTGCTCTCCCCCTTCAGGGGAATGACACCAATTAAGAGCAGAGCTCTTCCTGACACTGGAGATTCAAATATTCATATTTGGCTTTAAGTAGGAGAAATGGACTCTAATTAGCACCGCTAACCTTTTTCCTCTTGAAGTCTGAATGTTCCAGCTTACTTATGTCGTCATTTGCATCTGTTCTCCTGCTTTACCCATTTGATAAAATGACTGGACTATTGTTTTTTGTTTGTTTGTTTTAAGGAATACTAGGAATGTTTGTGCTCTCAGATGGCTCATAGGTTTCTAATCCTGTTCTGGAAACACCTTGCCCATCTTTAGGAGATGGGCAATCTTAGGCTTAAAGGGCAGCATGATCTGTCCTCCTATGGTCTTTTGATGAAACCGAAAGTAGAGTTACATTGAGAGGTGAAGTATTGCTATTCTATGCCCATGTGAATGAGAACTAATTCCCCCAGCTCAGAAAAGGAAGCAATGTGGCAATGGCGTCTGTTGCATGTCCAACTGATCATGACCGAAAACATTTAGGGGACTCATAGACTCTCCAAACATTTGTTCCTACTTCCCTACCCTATTATTTAGTATTACATTTCTATCCAAATTTGCTTGAGGCACTTCAAGGTGGGATAATTTTCTCCCAGCAAAAATGTTGTAAAATAAGCTGGGCTGAAAAATTGCAAGGGCTCAGAATGATCCAGAGAACTCCAGTCAAACAAGCTAATGACAGATCTATGATGGTCAAGTTCTACTCCCCCTATGGACCTTCCAGTACAACATGGAAATGAGGCCTAAAGGCTGAAAGAAATGAGCGTTACGGACATCCATTGGTTACATGTGTTATAAACACAGAAGACTTATGCAGACTGAATCTTGCAGGGCTTCACTGAGAATATTTTGAAGGTAGAAGGAAGGATGGAACATAAAGCTCCTGAGTAGACCAGTGAGACATATGGATACAGACAAAAATCACTTGACTCACTGATGAGCAACCCAGGTGTATGGTGTACAAATTTCAAGATCCCCATTGTTCTTCATTGGGCAAAGTATTACAGAAAAGAGGGGATAGGGAGAATTTCTTTTTAACCGCTGAGAAACATCAGGCCCCAAAGCTGTGTAAAGATGCACTGGCTAATATTAAAGAGAAACATAGCCCTCTTTTTCTGTTTATCTCATTTGCCTTTCTTTTTTGACTAGAAACAAGGATGAAGGTCAGATTTGCCCAAACGGAACTTCTCAAAGATTGTGATTGCCTTATGTGTCCTCTCCTTCCATGCAGTGCCTGTCATTAGCACCAATTTCAGTACAAAATGCCTTTGGTGTCACTGTAGGATTTCCTATTTATGACATCCTCATGCTATCTCCATTTCAAATAGCCAGTTGATTCATAATACACTTGCGTGCATAAACTCACACAATTTCTCTCTCTGCAACTAGGTAAGAATAATCCAATAGATTCATAATGCTACATTCTGAGAAGATGTTGAACAGGAATCTATACTGGTTTGACCTGAAATGGCAGTTAAAAGGATTCCCTATTCTTTAAACATGCCACAGCCCATGAATTTAAGTTTGAAGTACCCTTGGAGTAATGACCAACATTCAGAAAACCATTCTGATACTACAAGAGAGACATCTTTCTACTGGGATGTGCCTAGGTCACCCAATTCCCTCCGCACACCTCCAAACGCCTCCTCACAAAAGAAATCTTGATTAATAGCAACTTATTTCCATGGAGTGCTGAAAAATTGGAGCAGGTTATAATTGTTTTACAAGTGAGAACTAAAATTAAATAGCATTTATGTTCATGTTCTTGGGGTTTCCCACTTCATGCTGATGAAAAACCCCAGTGCTGGTCATAGCAATGGTGAATGGAATCAAAGCAATTCAACAGAAGAACCAATTTTCTTTATCTCAATTTCTTCATATATTTTCATGTAAGTATTCTAATGTATACCACACAAGTTTGGGACTTACTGTCCTTCATAAACGAGATGTGGAAAGTATTACAGATATTTTAATACAAACAACAGATCTATTTCAACAAATGAAGAAGCACTGTACCAAAGGGGGAAAAATGAGAATTGTAAGGAACAGGAAAATAAAGACTCTGCACTGTTTAAAAACCAGAACCCGGATGTTGAAACTGGTTTTTTCAAACTTAAATTCTCAGTCAATTTTCATCTGTTGATTTGCAAATCACAGAGTCAAGGTGCATATTTCAGCAATATCCATATTTCTGTCTCTTGTGTTATTATCTGTATCTCTAGATATCTATCCTAAAACATTTCGCTTTTTGAACTGCATGAAACACAAGATCTTTGATATTTGGGATGACTTTTACTTTTTTTGAAAATAAGTTTAAGAAATAGTAAAATGAGATTGCAAAATATTCTACTCACCTTATAGTTTGATGCTGCAAAGTGTCTGGATCGGTAGCATTAACTGTTAATACAACACTGCCAACAGGAATATTTTCTTGTTTGGTGACAGTCATTGGATTAGGGTGGAAAATGGGCCCTTCATTAACATCTAGAACTGTGATCTGAACAGTTGCTGTGGAACTGGTATCATACAATACATCAGGAACCAACAGATCTTCATTTTCTACTTTGATCAGGAGTGTGTGGAAAGCTGAAATCTCATAATCCAAAGGCTGAAAGACATGAACATATAACAACGTCCACATTCATATATATTAAATGCTTGCAACACAAATTCCTTCAGATAAGGAAACTCTTTTATTCTTATTTACTTGTGGCTACCTAGAGACTATCCCATTTATTTTCATATAAGCTTTTATGGATCCTAATCCATTTCAGATACATGGAATGAAATCACAAAGAAAGAGACTTTTTATGTATGGTCCTTGGTTGTGGTAGAAGGAGAAAACTGAGCAATGGTGAAAATCAAAAGGATGTGAATACTGGGCATTGTTCAAAGCAACTTTCCACAGTGACACCTGTTGGCTGGGTTGATGGAAGCTGGAACTCAAGATATCTAACAGGACACCAGCTTGGAGAACTCTGGCCCAGAAGAATGAGGAACAACATATGAAATTAAGTCCACAGTCTAGCTGCTAAAAGTTGGTGCCTTGTTAATTTTCATCCCCCTCACCTTGACAACTGACAACATCCCTTCATTATTCTTTGCATTTGTGTGGATTTTGAAGCTCTGGGCTGGATTGCCATTGATGATGGTGTAAACTGCCTTCCATGCTGCTGTCGCTGGATCATCTCGATCTTCAACCGTTAAATTCACAATCACACCGGTGCTGCCTTCTTTCACTGTGGCTTGGAACTCAAAATTAATAAACAAATAATGAATATTACTACCATTACTCAAATCACCACCACCATAACAATAAATTTGTATAAGGTGCTATTAATTATTCAGTGCACCCAAAAGTGGGGTAGGATACTGAATTAATTAATTAAATAAGTAAATAAGTAAATCAATGAAATGAAATTCCAGAGTAAAACTGAAATTCTAAAGCTAATAAACACATCCCTGCTTTTGAAAGATTACAGAGAAAGAAAACTGTCATTGAAACTGGCTTTGTAAACTCCAGTAAGCAATTGGTCTCTCTTTCTGTCATCTGTGAATATAGGAAATTCAATATCCAGAATATAAAGGTACAGTACTTGGGAATGCAATGGTTAGGAATGAAAATACATTCAGATGCATTTGAAAATAGGGTGTTTTAAAGGTGATCTTCGTTCATCTATTTTGTGTATGTGTGTCTATCTTCTAAATCATAATATCTCTTCGTTCTTTTTGATCTGTGTGGATGAGGGTGTCTTCTGTAATGAAATAATGGGAAATTATCCTGATGTTTATTTCCTATGTTATTGCATTCACTTTCCATTTCGCTTCCTATTTAAAATACTCCATCAGGTTACAGTAAAATCTTATGGGAGAAAGTTAATGCTGGAATTAATTAAGCAGTGTTTCTCATCCTTGGCATTTTAAAGATATGTGGACTTCAATTCCCAGAATTCCCTAGCCAGCATGCTTGCTGGGGAATTCTGGGAGTTGAAGTCCACACATCTTTAAGTTGCCAAGGTTGAGAAACACTAATTTAAGGGATAGCTAGTAAGGGTGAATGAATCAACCAAGATTCAATGTGAATTCAAGATCTGGAGGTGGCAACATCTAAATTTGAGATTCAGTTCAATAAATGATTTGACCATTGGCTATGTAAAAGAATCAAAGTGAATGCAACTACTTCATCTTCAAGCTGAATGAGATGAAAATAACAGGAATGGTCTACCCTTTAGAAGATATTAAAACCTGCACAGTTTCAGCCAGGTGGTTTGAAGGGTTTCACAGCAATATAGTTTTGCAATATCTCCCCTGCATCTTCTTTCAGGCAGAGGGGAGAAGAGATGAGAAAAGGATAGCACAACAGATCTGAACTGTCAAGAAAAAATCTATAAAGAAATAGAGCTAAACTAATGTAGAAAGTAGTATCCTATTCCTACCTGAAAATATAAACAATTGAAAAATAGAGTTTAAAAATAGCCTGAATTGTTTGATCTTGTTCCTGTTTTTAATTGCGTTTTGTGATTTGAAGTTTTGTTGCAACTTCCTTGGGGGATTTCATTTGCTGAAAGGTGGCTTATAACCACCCAGCCTCAACACCATCACCTCGAGTGCTTTTCAGAATCTTTACTATCAATTGGTACCAAGTCTTTTTTCATTACAAATACATTTTAACAACTGTGTTCTACCAGTAGAATTGTGGGCTTTTCCTTGGACCAGATGTGGATCTAGAACATCCAAAAGGGAAAGGAGCTCCTGATTCTTATTACTACATATATATTAAGGCTGGGCATGCTTTGAAAATGATTTTTAACAGGTATTTGGAATGCGTAAGAGAGTGAGCAAAACACCTCTTTAAAGCAGCTGCGTCGTTTCCCAGGCTTCTAGATGAGCTTGAAAAAAGGTGTGGTTGCTTTAAAAAGTCAAGTCATTAAAGTAGTGTCATTTGTTAATACAGCTGTGTCTGTTTATATAGTATTGGATCACATGAACTCCATGCCTCAAAGTACCATACAACTGTCAGTGTGGAACAGGTACAACACCCTCTTTCTAGTACACAAGTTGCAAAAAGGAGTTAGACTGAACTGAGACCAATCTCTAGTGATATTAGAGATGATTAGATTATGCTTTAATTGGTCGTATTCATCTTTAATGTCTACATGTCCCAAAGCACCACAAACTAGGGAGAACAAAATAGATGAGGCCAGATGTGTATTTAAGCCCTTGTCATCAAGATCCATTTAAAATCTGTCATTCAGCCACAGAACACCTCAGGTCCAACCCTCAGAAGACTTTAACTGGGTCACTTAATACATACTTGTCCACTTGTCAACTAAGAAACTCTTTCTATCAAGTTGTGCCACTTAAACAGAACTATTTATTTCACAGCAAGCAACCAGCTGCGAGCAAAAATTTCACATCTGAGTCAAATTCACAAGTGCAACTAAATTTAAGAATTGCTCATCTGAATCTGCATTTTGAGAACAGTGGCCTGAGTTAAGATAGGCACATGCCAAAATGGAAATAGAGTGCCCCTTCCTTTACATCCAACCTCCATCTTTGTATGCAATAAGCCTTAATATATTGAGACTTATTGCATACAGAGATGAAGGTTGGATGTTAATACTATTATATATATGTATTCAGCTAATCTATCTATCTATCTATCTATCTTCATTCATTCATTCATTCATTCATTCATTCATTCAGAGAGTGCCTTGGACTGCAAGAAGATCAAACCAGTCCATCCTCCAGGAAATAAAGCTGGACTGCTCACTTGAGGGAATGATATTAAAGGCAAAACTGAAATACTTTGGCCACATAATGAGAAGACAGGACACCCTGGAGAAGATGATGATGCTGGGGAGAGTGGAGGGCAAAAGGAAGAGGGGCCGACCAAGGGCAAGGTGGATGGATGATATTCTAGAGGTGACGGACTCAACCTTGGGGGAGCTGGGGGTGGCAACAACTGACAGGAAGCTCTGGCATGGGCTGGTCCATGAAGTCACGAAGAGTCGGAAGCAACTGAACGAATAAAGAGCAAAATATATATTCAGCTATATTATGTATGTATGTATGTATGTATGTATGTATGTATGTATGTATTTATATTCAGCTATTCACACCAGTGAATGCTCTCTACCTGTCTCCTGAGGTGACAGACTGCTTTGGGCCCATTCCCTAGACAGAGGACAGATGCCTCCTTCAGCCCATCTAATGGGAGAGAAGTGGGTTTGCATCCATTTAAAGTGACTGTGTTGCCACAAAACATGTTCCAATTGTTTCTGACCAGAAATAGACAGCTACAAGTCAAGGAAATGTTCCCAAAAGGTCAACTCAGCTTCTCACAGCAAATCTGACTCTGGAACCTTTTTGAAGGAGAACTGCAATGAAGCCCAACTGCAACTAGGCACCATTCCAAGTCTTCTTCTGTTGAGTCTCCTCCAGTCCTACACTTAGTTTGGTACTATTCAAACACTGGAATGGCAGGACCAACAAGAAAAAGAAGGTGCATTGCTCCACCATTACCTCCTTTACGTGCCTTTTTGCAGCCTTCTAAGCCAAACAGTACATCAATCAGTTAAAAACCTAACTTTATGGCAACCGAAGTCGGCCATTTTAGATACTTTCCTAATCTGCACTTGTGGCATGAGATTAGAGAAACAGTTCTACCCATCTCTGAAGGATTTAATTTCTGCCTCAGACTTTGTTACCTATGAAGGCAAAAGTAAACAGTCCCTAATGTAGCACAAGAGGAAACACGGTTTGGATTGATGAGAGCCAAACCCATTCATGCATTAGCGTTCCACCTGCTGAAAGTGCTTGTTGAACCACAGAACTTAAAACACCTCCTCACTTTGCATAAATCTGGGAATCGGTTGCTTTTGTTGTTTCAGCTGAAGGGTTTGGTGTGTCCTGTCACAGTATTTGTTTCCTCTCAGTGGGCTTACAGATGATGAGAACTGGCAATGCAAATAAGAATAAATTCAGCTCCTAAGAGGAAGCATTCAAAGTGCCAAGAAATATTATGCCTTCCACTTTGGGCTACTGGCGTACTCACTTTCTCCCTAACTAAAGAAATGCGGCTTTGAAACCAGTTCATACAAGGAATGATCAGGGAATTAAGTAAAGCCATGCCAGTTTGAGTATTACCAAGTGGATTAGCTCTTTGGATTCTAGGAAAAATATTTAATTAAATTAATTAAATTACCATAGTTTAATGCGTTGTTCCCCCAAATGGTTCTGATCTATATTTGGAAGCAAAGTGGCAGCTGGGAGAAGTTTTGCCGTATCCTATCAGTTACTTAGGTTCTACCAAAGGAATTATGAGATTGTATCTATGCTATATATTCACACTCTTCTTTGATTTCCCCTGAACAATTACCTGTGTTTTAGTCAAACAGCAGCAGAAAATGGGTTGGCGATATGATCACTTTTTTTTTTTTTGCTGTGATTTAATCAGCCTACATTAGTAATTGAGATTTGAACAAAATTCGTTGGTTAAATCACAGTGCAAAAGAATTAGTTGCAAGCCAACATTCTACGCAAGTGACAAGTTGTGTGTCACGATGTCATGATGCAAACTTTGCCCTTTATGTAGTTGCAAGCAATAATGTGACTCAGGTTTTCGCTCTTTGCCCCCCTCCCTGGTCACTCATGGTTGCCCATGATTATTCCTTTCTTGAAGTCATTGCGCAACCGTAACAAGAGTTCTGTTTGCATTGGAAAAGTGTAAGAAATAACTCTGTCTCCATTTACCTTAATATAATTTTATTGAAAGTTTCAAAAACAAGAGTAAAAATTAACACAAACTAAAGTAGAGCAAGAAGGAAAAAAGGAAAAAGGAAGAAATAAAGGAGAAAGCTGAAATGCAAAAGAAAAAAAAGAGAAAAAGAGAAAAGGTAGAATTCAAATAGAAAAGAAAGAAAAATATATAAAGAAGCCAGTGATTGGTCACAGGCTAGCATATTGACCCAACTCTTGGCCTGGAATTCCAAGTGGGATGAGATACTAATCTGCACAGCTAATTTCCAGAGCTATGGGTTGTCATCATTGGAGACAGAATGCTAGACCAAATGGAGTTTTGATCTCATAATATGCTGTATCAGCCTCCAGAAGGCCTCAGTGCTGTTACACAAATCAACACAATTGCTATTTGTCTTTCTTTTTCTACAAGGGGATTCTTTTTCCAAAAAAGAAAGCAATTCCTAAATCAGTTTGGTATTTATTTCTGCAAACACAGACTTATGCCGAATCTTTCCTTTCATCTCGTTTTACGTGGAAGGATGCCAGCTCGATACTCATGCCAGAAAATGTTCATTGGAGTAGAAGCATGGGCTTCTTCTTGAATAATGAAACTTGTCGATGGGGAAGGAAAAGACAGAAGGGCTAATGGCCCATACCTTTCATTGCCTACATGAGTGTTCGACATTTCCACATGAAAAAGCTTCTCTCTAAAGATTTAAGATGTCATTTTTCTCCTATGATTTAAAATCATCTGATTTAAAAAATACTGTATGCTCAGAAATAAGGTCCTAACTCACATCCAGGCAATGTTCGCTCATCATGAGATGCTGAGCTTTGATCTCCTTAACCGTACTTGTCGGTTAAGCCACAGTGGTCTGGGTTGCCATTTGCCCTGCAATGACAGAGTTTATGTGATATATGCTGCCAAAATCAAGCAAATTGATTTAACATTTAGACTAATGTGTGAATGGGCCCCTCTCTTAAATGGGGCAATTGCTTCAGAGGGCCACAAGGCAAAAATCAGAAGGGCACAAGGCCTTTTGATGACAGCTGCTATTTTAATTTTCCACCCTTTCCCAGGGCAATACCATAGTGGGGGGCCAGGACAGCTTTCAACTTCAACATCAGCAACCTGATGATGGGCAAAACAAGACTGTGGCCCACCAGACCACTGTTCCCCCCACTAAACCATGACAATAGAGTCATACTCCTACTACCATGGACTAGAAGTCCCCAGATCTCTTTCTCAGGAGCCATGCAAGTCAGAAGTCAGACACTGAATGGTGTAGATTTGTGGGCATGCTTTAGTTCATCCAGATCCAACTAAGCCTGCAAAAATACAGTTTCTCTAAGTAAAGTGTGTGCATGTGGGCATTTTACAGAGAAAGCTTTACTTTTAAGATCAAATATCCTTTACATTCTCTTGTTCTTTAAAAAATGGAGAAGAATAAAACCTCAGGTTTTCCTCCCTATTTGTAAAGAAATCTGTGGATCCTATAAGTTCTTATGAAATCCCTTCCCATATCTGTTCAATGTATAATCTCTTATTGGCCTTCTGATTCCTCCCTTTGATTCCTGGGAAGGTTTGCATAAATTCACTAGCCAAAACCAAGATGGGTTTTGTCTAATCTGTGTCTTCTTAGTGCTCCCCTGGCAAAGTGCTGCAGCTGAGCTGCATTGTTTTGTTCAGAAATCATGGCTATTTGAAAACCTTTGATCCTCCCTCTGCCTTAGAGGTTTTGGAAATGCTGAGTAATTTTGGTCAAACATGGGGCAGGGGAGGGGAGGGAGAAACCAACACAAAGGCTGTAATACCTCTTTTTTTGGGAGGGGAGGTAACATTGCTAAGTCCATTCCCCCAGTTATCAATACACCAGTGATTTACTGCTAATGGAACTGGGCAAAAAACAAGTGCTCTCCCTCATCCCTGTTCCCACATTTTCCTTTCAAATGCATGCCTTTATCTGTAGAAGCCAACATTTACTGCGTTTCTTTAAGCCTTTGAGCGCTTGCACAGTTGATATACAACTATGTATTTGGCTGAACGACTGAAGATTACAGGCTTATATAAATAAGGATGGAGGGAAGCATTCTTCCTTCCTTAAGGAAATATTGAAGGTGAGCCATGCTGTGCAGCAAACACATTCTCCAGAACCAAGCACCTTCCGGAAAGTAGGGTTGCTTATCACCTTTCAAAATTAAGGCCACTGTGCAGAGAATCAGCGGAGTACAGAATCTCACTGTTCGTAGTTGATAATGCAACAGATTAGCCCAAACAATGGTTCCTCCTGAGAAGGATCGTCTTTGCCCTTGAGCAAAAGTCTCCTGTTTCTTTACATCCAAGGCTTTGGGACTACATAATCCCATATCCCTGGCTGAGGAGACATCCTCGAATGAGGAAGAGGACCACAATGCAATGTGCTAGAAGCTGGACACAGAATGCCCCAAGTGAAGCAACAGTGGAAAGTGTCTCAGGCCCCACCATCCCTGCTCCTAGCCTGGTTGGCTCAGACTTTGAACCAGAGGTACCATCCAGCCCATAAAAATGCTGTCATATTTGGTGGAGAGGCAGACAACAGGCAGGCGGAGGGGTCCAGGACTACAGGATTTCTTGGGAGTAGTCTGGCACTGGCACTGGGACTGCAATGCTGTTTGTGCTCAGATGGTGGCTTGGAACCGCCTAATTTAAGTTACCCAAATTCATTATAGAGCTAGAACAATGCTACATGAAGCATGACCTTGAACAACAAGGGTCTAGCTCCCAGCCAGCTAACCATTTATACATTGAAATAAGTTTCTCCTCTACTGTCCTTGCTGCTAGTATTTCTCCTTTCCATAGGTTGGGTGTTTAGATTTACTGCTACACAGCCCCAAGCCCAGATAGGAGGCATTCACAAGTAGCACAGCATTGCTTTTAGAGTGCCCATCAAAGAAGGTCTTCTAACTGTGACACAATGCGATGAGGACGTATTTCAAAATGGAAGAACTGCCTCCATGGTTCATCGTAAGAAGGTTGTGCCAAACATTTCTTAAGAAGTCTCTTAACCATTCTCATTTGATGATGATGATGATGATGATGATGATGAGAAAAAGAATTCGCTTAAGGTGGAAAATTCAAAAGGGAAGAAAAAGTTGGTGAAATTCCATTGATGGGCCAGAGGTTCCTATATTTACTTTAGTAATTCAGCATGAGATTCTGTGAATATCTTATCTTTCATTATACAATAATCTCTGCAGCCTCCAGAGCTGTCAGTGCTTCAATTAAAGCCCTAGGCTAATGGCATACAATATCTTTCCCCATGAAGCCTTTTCAGGTTTGTAAGCTGGGCAAACAGAAGAGGCTGCAGTGATGGAAAAACATGTAGTGTGGGGAAAATACATAGCAACTTTTTACCATTTTGGCATAGGGTCATAAGCTCAAAACCATCATCAAAAGGAATTCTGAAGAGTGTTCAAGATGAAGCAGAAATAGGGGGAAATCTCATTTGGAAGAGGGTGAGGAAAAAAATGGAGAAACTGGAGGAAGATTTTAGCACAATATTTAGCAGAAAGACCAACCCAGTTCTTTGCTTTGTGGGCTTAAGCCAAATGTCCTTGATATGTCTCCAGCTGTGCTCAGATATGATGTCTCTGGGAAACTCAGAAGCAACATACCTTGGCAAACCCCCCTCCCATGGTTTGCATCCAGCATCTGTTAAATCCATCTTTGGAAGGATGAAGAAGACCATGGCTCTTACACTCTTGTATGATAAACAGAAAAATATAATGCAAAGCAAGTGATTCTTGCAAAATTCTCGCTGATAGAGAACAAGGACATCTTTCCAGAGATCCCACTCATAGCTGACATCAACACTGCTGGCTGATGGAAGGATAATTTTGTGTCATTGCTTGTTATCTCTTCCGTGTTCCATCTTGAAGGATTCATAGTGTTTCCTTGATGCTAACTCCATGATACTGTCATTTCTCTTGTCGTTGCTCAACTCAGTTCCTGAAGTTTTCTCTGCTGGAACTTCTGCTCACTATCAAAGGCTCTTTCCCTCTTGTTTGATTTCTGCTGTTAATGATCAGCCTACCATTACATTCAACCGGGGGAAGGATCGTGGAAACAGCAACTCTATGGCTGCTCTTATATGGTATGGTGAATTGTCTAGCATTCTTCTTACGGGATTCATCTGAATGACATGCGAATTTCTATGCAGGCCATTTCCCAAAAGGGTGGGTTGAGCACAAACATTCTTGTAGTGATGGGTGGATTCTAGATAGAAGACTTTCAGCTGGAATCAGAATTGTTTTGATTGTCAAGACAAAAAAGACATTGGTTCTAAAACTGATGTATGATGCCTGAGTCTTTTGATTAGGGCAGGTTATGAATTATGTCAGATAAATAATAAATAAAATAAAACAAAATAATTGTTTGGGGAGGCAATCAGTTAGCCTCCTGGGAGCAGGAGGATGCTGGTGTGCCCCCATCTGTGTAAGCCTATTGCCTGCAGTTGATCAGCCTTATCCAAATGCAGATATTTGATGCATGTTGCTTCATTTTTCATTCAAGGATCCTCCCTCATTTAGATCCTATTATTAACTGAGCCCAGTGATCTCTCAGAGTCATTTGCAGACAATAGGATGTTTTGGGGGTGAAGGGTGGGGGTGGGGTTCAGAGCTGAGATTGATACAGTTGAGAAATAATCGCTCATGGCTGCACATTTATTTCTTCAGAGTTCTTTGATCAAATGTATTTTGCAGGGAGGAAATGCTTAGCATACACATCATGGACAACAATAGCTTTATCACACCATCTTCGACTTTTCAAGACAATAACAAATCAGGGTTCTACTCCAACATAGGGCAAATAGGAAATCTAATGAACTGTTTCTGTTGCTCTATATTTTCATCAGAATGGGGTAGAAGAATCACAATGAAATAGACGCAAAAAGAAGGAAACAAACTAGACTATCCGCCATGAAAATAAGTAGATTCGTGAAGCAATTTCTTTTTCAGCACACCCAGAAGGTAATTTCTACTTCCAAATTGATTTGTCCCAGCAAATTTGTGATCAGTAAGGCTGGGTCTAAGTACTTTCCATGAAGTACATAATGCTGTTGCAGAACACACTGGAACAAATTGGATTAGGAGGGACCCGCCTTGTTTTTTTCTAACATCTCCATGTCCATATCCTCATCAGGAATCAAATTCATCTTAAAGGAAATTGTATATTTTATGGATTTTTCATCACTAATAATAATTTGCCCTATACTCTCAAGAGATTTCAACTGATAAATATATGAGATCATACATGTCTGTTCCTGTGTGTGTGTGTGTGTGTGTTTCCGGTGAGGAAAGTCTACTTCTTTTCCTCAGATAGTGAGTTCAATTTGTTAGAGACTGCTGTCTGATAAATTAGAAATTCAATCAAACCCCCTTAGAATACTTCTTCTCTCACATGAACAGCTTGGTAGTCAGAAGGGAGAGATTCTAAGTAGGTCATTGAGGATATTCTATCATCAACCTTAACCACTGATGTTTTTTATCATCGACATTTCCCTTCTCCATCTTCTTTTATCTTTTTCTTGTTGGAAGAGGGTGACTTTTAACGTTATCATCCATTTCAAAACAGAAACAATTTCATTTATTTAACAAAGCAGAACATCTGGAGGTCTTGCAACCCCATCAAGCCAAGGGAGGTTCAGACTGGAGGAAAAATAATAAATGTAAGGATCTTGGTGACCTTGACAGTTGATGGAGAACAGAAATTTCCTAGGAAGTTTGCAAACTTCAAGATCTATGAGTTGTAAATTTTTAAGAACTTATTTCACATTAGGGATGCAGCCACTCTACTTTGGAAACCCCAACTTCATTGTCTCCCAGCATCCCTTTCAAAAGCATGAAGGTCAAGGCTGCTGGCAAGGTGATTAAACTATCCTCAGCTGGGTCTTCATGGTAACTAGGGATGGGTGAAATTTTTAGTTTCTTTGTCATTCTCACTGTTTCCTTATCTTCAATTTAGTTTACTCCATTTCTGTACCAGTTTGATTTTTTAAGATTATGTTCAGTGGACATCAATATATATTTCATACATTTTTGTAGAGGTTAATTTCCCACATATAGCCCAGAATTATACACGCCTTCAAATAATATATGCACTGATGTCTCCCAGTCCTGTGCCAGAGGGTATCAAGAGTTAGGAAACAATTACATTTAATAAAACTTCTAGTGACTGGTTCATAACCAAAACATTGTGCCCATTACCCAATGGAGGGAAGGGGATGTGATTCCTTTTCTTTAAAGCACTACAAAAACAGCAAGGAAGAAAAAAGAATAAGGAAATGATCATTAAAAGAAAAAGAAAAGCTGCAACTATGAAATGTTTGCTTATGCTTTAAAGGTGTTGCGCCTTGGTTTCAAAAAACGGTACAGATCCCACCCATACAAGTGCAGTTGAAGGTGTATCTCATGCATTCATTCCTCTGCCTGCGCTTTAAATTGCCTATCTTTTAAACCTGTACATTGGGTGAGTAGGCTACCTGCTTCTGGATAGACAGGGGATTTGCGGATCATCTAACTTGTATAACTGCACTGTAATGGTCCTCTGGTACTTCGGCCTTTCCATGACATCCTGATTAATACCAGTGTAGGTTGTCTGAACCCAGTCATGTCCCTGAGCCTTCAAAGTACAGTTCATGCTAGGGTAATTAGCCTCTTGATTATTCCAAGTAACTGGATGGGTCAAAGGTTAGCCAGCATCACGAAGCATATTTAATTCAATCAATTTAGCTAGCGATGCAGTTCAAGAAATGTATTCTGATAACGTCACCGAATTGAGGTGATCTGCTCAGAATTCTGGAGCTGTGGCAGATGAACGTTTTAGCTTAATTTCTAATTTACTATTCCAATGGAGTAGTCTGCTTAATTACTTGTGATCCTTTCACTCAGGAGCTCAAGGACTTGGGCGGGAGGTGGTCAGGAAGAAGGAAAAGGGAGTCAGTGATGTGTGAGGCAGAAATAAAAATAAAATCAAGCAACCCCCTTTTCATGACAAAGTGATCTTGGCCTGCTAGCAATAGACCTTAGAATTCATTTCAACACACAAGATCACACACACACACACACACAAGACATAACACACTGCTGTGATTGCCTTCTTTCTTCCAAATGGTTGAACAAGGCTTTATTTTGAAGAGGCAGAGCCCCTACCCACCTCTTCTTTCTTCAGTGGCCTTTTGGCCTTCCTGCCTGACATGGAGTGGGTTGAAGATGAAAAAAGAAATATAAAGTCCAAGCATTCAATTTTCAAAATGGCCTCCTAATTTCTCTTTCTCACTCCCTTAAATATATATTTTTTAAGTTTGACAAACTATTGGTGACTTTTTTAAAACCAAGGCACTTACTGGTCTAAAAACCCTCAGAACTCTGATGTCCTGTTTACAGAGAAAGACATAAGCCAAATATGTCTTGCAGGATGGCCACAATGGAGAAGGTCCAACTCCATTTACTCATACACACTCAGATGGTGATATGGAGATCACAGGTTGGTCCTCCAAAATGATCTGTTTGAGGGGACAAGAGAGTCCTTCAGCTAGTAATCTTTCAACCTTCGCAGCTATGGGTAACTTCTCCCCTATCCAGAATTTTGCTTCTTATAACTGAAGCATCAAGTCATGACTTAATGTTTATGTAGCTCCAGTAGGTCTTGAAATCAGGACTCAGTTGAGCTTATCAGAACCTGCCCTGTTTTCTCCACCAGGAAATTCTGAACTGCTGTTTTTCATTATAACCTCAAGCCAAACCTCCTGTTATGATAACCTTCGTGTGAAACACATTCCCCGTAGAAGTCTGATATCAATATTGCTATCTTCTCAGAGCCAAAGCACACTTTTTCTGTCAGCCTAGATACTTTAAGCTGCATCTTTCTGCCATTCAATATATTTTTAGTTTACATTTTATTGGTTTCATTGTATCTTATGCTTACATAACCAACGAAAAGGAAGTTCTGTTGATTCCTTGGCCATCTTTTGATGAATATCGTTCATATTCAGTTCATATTCATATTCTGCAGGGTTACTGTGAGGACTATTCAAGGCATCTCTTGGGTACGGATATTTACATTGGCTCGGAGTTAGACTCCAGGTGCTGAGAATATGGTCAGGCTACAGCTTCAGAGGGCCTTGGAGGAAGTGAATTACCTGGACCCCTTTCTCCTGGTCTTCAGACCTGGATATAGTATTTATTTATTTATTTTATCAATAAATCCATCTCCCTCCCAAGGAGGGACTCTGGGCGGTTTACAATAAAAACGAAGTTGAAATCAGAACAGTTACAAATACAATAAATACGGAACTAAGATATGATGGAATCTAGATGGTTGAAAGTTCTTATCAGCCCATGAGTGTAATAGGTCCATCAAAAATCACTCTAGGGCTCCAGCCATCCCCAAGTATGGCTATTCCTCCTTCCATTCCAAGCCTGCTGGCAAAACCAGGTCTTTAGTTTTCTTCGAAAGTCCAGGAGCAAGGGGGCCTGTCTCACCTCTGGGGGAAGGATGTTCCAAAGGGTGGTAGCTACTGCAGAGAAGGCACGCTTCCGGGACCCCGCTGATTACATAGTATGCTGATTACATTGATGACACTTGTGGATGATCTCTGGAGAGACTAGGATGGGGGTAGGGTATCTACTATCACCTTGGTCTCTTGGTGAATTTTGATACCATTGATCATAGTAATCTTCTGGACTGGGTCAGTGGATTAGGAGTGGGAGACACAGGGAATTTTACTGTATGTATGTATGTATACACACACACACACACACACACAGAGTATAAATATACTGTATATATCCCTTCTCACCCCTATGGGTGGTACGTGACTTCCTCAACCTCAGGTCCTCTACCAGAGGCCTGGGAGTTTGAGGGTTCTGCACAGTATCTTGGCTGTTCCTAGCACTGCACTCTTCTGGATGGAGAACTCTGATGTTGTTCCTGGGATCTGTTGGAGCCACCCTCCCAGCTTAGGAATCATGGCCTTGAGGGCTCCTGCCACTACTGGGACCACTTTGGCCTTCACTTTCCACATCGTCTCTAGTTCCTCCTTCAGGCCCTGGTACTTCTCCAGCTTCTCATACTCCTTCTTCCTGATGTTGCTGTCACTTGGCACTGCTACATCTATCACCACCACTGACTTCTGGTCCTTGTCTACTCCCACAATGTCTGGTTGATTGCCCAGTACCTGCCTGTCTGTCTGGATCTGGAAGTCCCACAGGCTCTTAGCCCTATCATTCTCCACAACCTTCTGTGGAATCTCCCATCCAGACACTGTGCAGATGTTCCTGTACACAATGCCAGCTACTTGGTTGTGCTGTTCAGTGTCTGCTGTTCCTGCCTGCATCTTACATCCTGCCACTATGTGTTGGACTGTCTCTGAGGCCTCTCTGCACATATATATATATTGTGTGTGTGTGTGTGTGTGTGTGTGTGTGTGTGTATATATATATACATACACACACACACACACACACACACATATACACTGTATATATATGTGAACATATACACTGACCAAAACAAATCAGGCAAAACGACCAAAGAGGCTCCATAGTCACCCTATCTCCAGGGTGAACAACCAGATCTTCAATAGTCCTCCTTCTGTACATTTTCTTCAGTTAAGAACAGATGCTATGAAATGTTTTATCCCCACTTTCCTAGCATGCTATTGCATTATTGGGTTTCTTCTCCCCACAAAGCTCATGAGAAAGATGGGAGCAGGGAGGGGTGGATTTAAGCTCCCAACAACAGCAGTAATTTGCCATTATCTGCTAGTACACTCACATTCAAAGGCTATACTGTAGTCAGCAGAAATTAATTCAGCCAGCTGTATTCTGCACACCTGCCTTTTTTCTCCTCCCCAGGGATGAAAGTATTGTTGGAAATGTTTGTCAGGAAACTTAAATCGGAGGAAAGCTCTTGTGGGCATCTAGGCTAAGTTCATTTGACAGTTATCCTATGATGAACGCTTCAAAAGGCAAACACATATTTTGTTTAACGCAAATCAGAATACTGGTTTTGAGCATCACCAACTTACTTCTCTGCCAAAATATAAAATACAGTGTGGCAAATAAAGTCAGGGTCGTAGGGGGTAAGTGAACCATTGTAAAGTCAGTGTCATAAGTTATCACACATTATCGTTTTCTATCAGAGTTTTGTTTTGTTTGCATTTTTAAGCCACTGAAAAGTCTGCTCCTCTCATGAACAACTTTTCCCCATATACGGAGTTTAATTTGCAATCTTGTGCAATACTGTGAATATTAAAGAGGTAGGTGAACCTAAATTATGATAGCTGTTTGGGAGGTATGTTTCTAAGCTACAGCTTCCTTTTCAGATGCATCTTTCCCGAGTATTCTAATTTCTCCCTCATTTGTTCCCATTGGTCTTCATGGTGGATATCTTCTATGTTCCTACCAGAGATGTCCATAAGGTATGGTTAAAAAAACAAACATACATCAAGATGTCAGCCACAAGAGTGTGATTGAAGCTCTGCCTGTTCTTTTTATGTGTGATGCATGTGCAACACATTAAAAAAAAAAAAGAATGGGCACAGCTTTAATTGTACCATGGTGGCTGCACCTTGACTTTTTTTTCACCATACCTTGAGGACACCCTTGAGTCCTATTGTGAATTTACACATCTGGCAATACCAATGATCTCTACTTCCATATTAAAAACACTTTGTTTGACAGGGGATGTGGAGCTACAAAAACCTCATTCCTGTGGCTGATGTAGAGAGAACATCAAACAGACTTTCCTTCACACATTTTTGTTGACAATAACACGGTCCCTGGGTTGTGCGACTTCATGGAACAAATCTGAGCTGCTGCTTAGAAATGTTGGGACATATTTAAATCCATCCAAGACTAATTTGACAGAAACTGTCAATCTATCTTGCAATCTCATTCTTGCTCCGAACTGTCTCTCTTTAATAGTTGATGTTAGGGAGCAAATTGATTGATTCTACATTTTTTAATAGCAGGAATTGTATTTTAGGTTATAATGATGCTATTATAGAATTGTATTAAATAAAAGCACAACTTGCTGTGTTCTTCAAAAGTGATTGCTACATATCCTGTATGCTGGCTTTATTAAAATAAATGAATAGCTGTACTGTCTTCCCTCACTCTTGTCAAAGCACCACCCAAACTGATAAGGTGAAATCTGTGTTCATATCCCAATTTAATTTATATTTTTTTAGGAGAAAAAAGATAGAAATGTAGTCGCTCCCATCCATCACTCTGGGGACATAAAAGAAAGATGTAGCACTTCATTCTCTTTAACTTAATAACCCTGGCATGATTTAAATGTTTCTTTTCAAACCTGTTCAGCAAAAATCAATGCTCTGAAACTTCCTATGATCTCTCCTGAAAGGGTGGAAGATATTTCCCATGAAGTCGGGCACCCAACCTTGTCAATGGAATGACCTGGGTCATCAAACGATGCCCAATTAATTTGACATCACACATTGAAAAAAGCCTGGTGCAATTACTAGCAAATGTGTATGGTGTTGTGTGTGGGAAACCAGGGGAAAAACAAGGATGTTTTCAGGAGAGGATGAAGATTGGTGTTTTTCAACCTTGGCCACTTTAAGATGTGTGGACTTCAACTCCCAGAATTCCCCAGCCAGTATTCTGGGAGTTGAAGTCCACACATCTTAAAGTGGCCAAGGTTGAAAAAAAATACACTTAATTAGATGGTAACTCAAGCTTCATAGTGAGATTTGTTATTCTTTCACAGGGCCAAGAGAAGGCTGGAAGGAAAAGCAAAAGATATTTTCTTTATGGAAGGACATTTTATTTATGGAAGAACAACCTGCCACAAGCACTTCATGTGCTTTGCCAAAGCTTTGCAGTGCAGAGATGGCAAAATGTCAGCATCAAAAGAGGCTTAAAATGATTTTTGAAAATCACCTCGCCTTTGGGAAAATCCTGCATTAAGATTCTGACTCATACATCTTCATTCAGAACTATTTGGGGCAAGATCTGTTGCCTTGAATATGGTTGCTTTATATAACTTCCATTATGCTGAACTGTGTCCTGCTGGGCTGTAGCAATATTTCCCACCATAAATGTTTCGCAAGAGTGCTCCCGGGATGTGATGTGGACTTAAAGTTACTGTCAAGCTTCTCAGCCCTGGGACATTTTTTGTTCATTCAACTCCTATTTCTAAAATGGAAATTTTCTCTGTGATCCACATGATCTTCCCCACTCCCCAATTCTCTACAGATTCTCAGGTAGTAAATGGCTGTGGTGTACTAGCTTAATGATCTTCTAGTGTTGAAGTAACCTTGCCTTGGGTTTCTTAAATAGGATGCAGGGTTACTTGCAAAATTTTATTGTATCCCTTTCTAGTTCCTTTGTCCCCATCACTTAATCAGCTCATTTCGTATTGTAATAAAGATCTCTGAAACACTCAACTCTCTTCAAATTTACTGACATATTCCAGTTGTTTGGAATGGGATTGCATCAACTGTTTTGGGTTGGTGAGCTAGCCACATCAGATCTGGCTTTCATTTAGCCTGCTGGCCATGATCACAATGTTTTTAATTTACTTTCTTTTTTCTTGTTCAAGCGGTGCTTGGTTCTTGGGTTTATTGCCACATATCAGTTATACTCAACAAGGAAAGCTCAAGCACAGGAGGGAACATTAGAACTCCACACTGCCCCTTGAAGTGCAGGACTAGTGGTACCCTCTGGAAATTCAGAGTTGAATGAACACAAATTGAATGGAACTTTATGTCCCTGTAATTTTTTTTTCCCAGTTGGGGGTGGGTTGGGGAGAAGACTATTGAGACTTTCAGCCTGGGTGGCTTCCTTCAGCCTTTATTAGGCAGCTCTCAGCAAGAAGCAAAAATGGCTTGAATAAAGGCCACTGTGATGTGTACCCACACACACACACACATGTACACACACACAGAAAGGTTGTTATTTCATAAAAAAGAGATCATGGCCTTTCCTTAATGTTACATTTGTGTGTGGTCCCGTATGCTTTGCATGTGACAGGCATGGCTGCCCAAGGAAACACAAAGGTTATTATTAACCAAGGCTTGATGGATGCATTTGGAAAAGGCACCTTGCAATCTTCTCTCTACAGCTTTGCTAATGGAATCTCTGGGCTGCAATTAGCTGTTGGCCATGTGCTGAGCAGGAGAAAGGAAATAAAGGACTATCTTGCACAGAGAAAAATACCAACCAGTTCCTTTCTTGTTAAGACCTTTGGGGCCTCCAACTTAGGAGTGGTTGCATTGAATTTCAACTGTAGGTACCATCTAGATCAGCATTCTGCCCATAGGTGCCACCTTAGCTCCCTCAAGAATGCTACCAGCAGGACAGCAGGCACTACTTGTAATGTTCTTGGGAGAACGAAATGGGCATTTTAGGGATAGACTGCTGGTTGACACATTACTGGCTCTCATATTCCTAAACATTGCTCTTGAGAAGCAATATAGCTTTCCTAAAGTGAAGAAAACTAAACCATCACAGCAAGTGATAACTTCACTCTTCATTGATTCATTCCTTTTGACACAAGAAGCTTGTGCCAAATTTGGGCTAAAGAGCAAATATTTTTCACACATGGACACACACAGCCCCTTTCATTGTGGACATCACTAATGCTACTTCTGTACAGAAAGGACAATATCTACATTTATTGGTGATTGGAAACCCCTTATGGAGTTTTTGGGTAAACATGAAAAAAATGAAGTTGTGATTTATGGCTTTGATGATTAGATAGGATACATTGTAGAAAGAAGAGAACCATGACGTAACTTAGAGAGACAGGTTATAATATAATTGTACTTATAACTGCTGTGAAGAATATTGCAAGCCACTTCTTTGTATCTTTTTTCTTTGTCTTCTATTTTTCTTTTCTTGCATTTTTAGCTTTCCCTTTGATTTCTTTCTTTCTTTTTCTTCCTTACTTTGTATTAGTTTGTATTAGTTTTTATCTTCCTTTTTGAAAGTTTTAATAAAGTAACTGCCTAATACCACTTGTTGGGACTTCGGGGCCAATGCTGAGATTTATTACACCTACTTTTTGAGGCTTCCATGAAAGTTGGCTGAAGCAATTCAACATAGCATGAAATCTCCATGAAGACGACTTTTTTTTTTTTAATGTCAATAGCTCTCCAAGATTTTTATCTAAATTCCTTTGTTTGATCAATTAAAACGCATGGAGAAAATCTACCTATGTGGTTGCTAAGATTCAACAACAACTTGATGGCACATAATCAATCAATCAATCAATCAATCAAAATCATAAAACAGGAGAACATCCCTGTTTGGTTGCACTAAGATCTCATCAACAGCTAATGTGTCCAGATGTGTCATATATGTAAGCACTTCCCCCTCATCTTTCTCTAGGTGAACAACTTTATCATAACTAGATCTGTTCTATCCAGTGGCAAATTATGCTTCTGCTGGGCCAGTCTTTTGTTCCAGCAACACAGAGGGAATCAGAGGTGGGATTCTGAGAAATCTCATACAGTATGGAAAGCTCAGGCAAGAGAGTTGTAAGAATCTGCTTGCTAAGTGGGTAGAGCATATAGGGGAAATCCGTTGAGACACCAAATGATTCTGGGTGAATATTTACTGTTGGTTGAAACAGCACAGATTTACTGAATTTAATCATGGGTCTAGAAAGAACATTGTTTCACATGCTGGCCATGTATTAAGTTAGGCTCTGAACCAGACTAAATGAGATAACAGGAAACGATCCAAACTGCATTTTCTTTGAGGGGAAAGCAGTGGTGTGTGTGTATGAGAATTAGACTAGGACTACAGGTGCTTTGTTTTGTTTTATTTTTGCAAGAGAACAGTTAGGGATATTAGTGGATAAGCCTGTTTTGCCATGGCTCCCTAGAACATGCCTCCCCTGTTAGCATGTGTCCTCTCTTTCCATCTTAAGGGTACCTCAAATCCTTTTTAATCCAGTGTTAAACAACAAGCTTAATCTTGAAACTATTATCTAGCCATCCCTGGTAGGAAATCTGATTGAAGGGCTTGCAAATTATTTTAGGAAGCGGAGAGAATGTTAAACAAGAAAGAGACGAGGTTCAACATTCCCAGAGCATCATGAGGCTTATTAACTTGTGAATTAAATCATTATTTAAAGGCAGAAATCTTGAGAAGGTCAGAAGCAGAAGGTGAAGAAAACATGTCCTTTCCTATGTCTTGCAATACAAATTTCCCTCCAGCATTGATGTATAATATTGAATCCATTAGTCAGATGCTACAAGATTTGTGGTTACAGTAACTGCAAAAACAAAAAACAAAAAACCAGAAAGCACCAACAATGAAAGCAAAGACTAGCAGCATCTCATGATGGAATCTTGAATAGGTCCTTATGATGGTTTTTTAGATCTTTCTTGAGCCTTCCTATTTACTTTAGAGATTTAAAGCCACCACTGTCCAAGTGCTAAAGGAAGAAATTGCCTGTAATTTTAGAATGTCTAAATAAATAATAATGACAACAGCAGCAACAATAATCTGGAAGTTCTGCAGATCTTTGAAGGTTCACCTTTGCTTTAGGCCAAACAACTGAAGTGGACATTGCTTGTGCCAAACCAGCAAAACAAAAACAAACACAAAAACACAATTTGATGAGAAAGCAGAGCCAGGAAATTCAGCACAATCTTTTCTTTGCCAAAAAAGCCCAGATGTGCTTTAGCCCCTCAAAAGTAGCTTCTTTATACAGTATATTTTGGTTCAAAGTGAGCATGAGGTACTTCAAGGGATGAGATGAACAACTGAAGTCTTTTAACCAACAACAACATGAGACAAACAGGGCTGAATACTTAGTTAAATAGGATGCCTCTTTTGCCATTTCTGCTGCCCATCTTGTGAATGTGACCCAGGGCAGTTGACAATATATTAAAACAATAAAAGCATTATTAGCAAAGGGTAAAGCCTATAATGGTCGATGAGAATAAACCCAGGCAAAACAGTTGACAAAGACCACTCAGTGGGCCAACTAGCCTCCCAAGCTCCAGGCCCTGGAGCACATTTGGGTCTTCAGCACTTTACAAAAGGCAGCTAGGGGTCCATCTAATATTGGGGGGAGGGGTATGGTGTTCCAGAAGGCAGGTGTGGCAACAGAAAAGCCATGCTTCCAGGGTCCCATAAGATGACAATTGAAGGGACCAGGAGTGTGCCTCTCCTGTTGGATGTGGGATGGGTAGAAACAACCAGGGAGAGACCGTCCCACAAATATTCTTATTCTGTTAGTGCCACATTGATTTTCTTAAGTCATTAAGAAAATAATTGTAGATAATTGTAGTTATTAAATTGCCTTCTTCGCTGAAGGGTTTCTGCTTGGTCATGCTTGGTTTAATCATCCTGTTGAGATAGATAATTTTCAGATTTTCTGATATGGGCATCAATGGGTTTTCTGAAAGTTTTCATTCTAAGACACAAGTGGGAGCCAAGTATAACTTTGGTAATGTTTTGTATTTGTTTTGTTGTGGGTGGGAGGAAGTGCATTCAGCTGCTGTAATTTTCATGCTGACTGAGGAATGGCTGAAGGCCAGAGATGCATATGAATTTTATCAGCTCCTTGGCATTCTTCCCATCTGTCTTGCGCGTTAATTTTTATCAATTTGTTGGCAATGGTAGATCAACCAAGACTGAATAACATGGAAGGATTCCTCCATCTATTAAAGCAGATTGATGGTGGTGTGGGATCTGGAGCTTCAAAGATGAAGAATTTGACAGAGGAGCAGAAGAGGTTTTTAGGAACAAGCCTACTACATTTGTTTGCAGATGAAGTTATACTGAAAGAGGCAAATATAGAAAGGGAAGTATTGATGTGCAAAGGTTCAGTGCAGAAAAGCAGTCTAGTTATTCCAGGGAGCAAATTTAGGATGATAACCTGGACATCAATAAGGAAAGAAAAGAAAAGATCAAAGGTACCTCTGAGTCAAAGAAGGCAGACAATTCCTATTTATCTTTGGTGAGTCCAGATGCAGGTAATGGAGGGAGAGAACAATAGGTATGAAAGTGACACAAAAGTATGCTGCAGACAACATCAATAGCAGGACTGGCTTGCACATTTCAGAAGAGCTCTGAAACATGAAGGGTTGATAACACTGGGAAAGATTCAGAGAAACTCCTCGGTGCTATGATTTACCTGCAAACACTTGTTTATTACATAAGTCAAGTTGTATTTAAAATTGTGGGTGTGGGTATGGATGAGAGAGAGAGAGAATGAGAGAGAGAATGCTGGATTAATCCTAGCATGCTTTTTCTGATTCATGGGATCACTGTTTATTTGTTTTGCTTTCCAAAAGCAAGCAGCCTGCATTTCTCATAGTGCTGGATATTAAAAAGTGAAGGTGGTACATGCAAAAGTCCTTGGGCAAAAACGAGATAGTATGGGTCTCTTAATGGCCAAGGAAGGATTTGGTTAATCTTCGGAAGTCTCAGATCTCAGCCAGGTCAGCAAAGATGGTGCAGAACCTGGTGTTTAGGTGCTTGACCCCGAATATCAAAGATCATCACCTTTCATTCAGCCAAGTTAAGGTCAGACGCATCAAATCTAAAGGCAGCCAAATTAAATCTCACAGCCTCTCTTTTCATCCTTCTTGCAAACAGAGGGTATGAAACAGGTTGAAAGAACTAATGCATTGCTATCCTTTCACAAAATATAAAACCTGCTTAGGCTGTGTTTGTTTGATCATTGTTTATTTGTTTTCCTCAGCTTCCCCCTCTGCTCTGCCTCACATTAGAGCTGGCCTGGTTGCATTAGAGACCCCAAAGGGCCTTGATTTGATCTCTTCCCCAGAGGTAAAGCCCAGCTGATTTTCAATAAGAATAACTATGCCTGAGATCAGAATCCTAGGAACAATAACTGAATTCAGATTTTGTGAGCTGTGAAATAGGGGGAGAACACTGAATTGTAGCTCCTGAGTTGGTCTCAGTTCCATGTTGCACTATGGGCATAATAAATACTCTACAGGATGGCTGTAACGGTAATTGAAATCTTGCACTGAAATTATGTAAGACTTCACTAAATACAGAGCAGATTATGTCACTATTACTATAAGCCATTATTCTCTGTGTGTGTTTTTATTTTTTTGCCACGATTGTGCATGTGTATCCCATTTCCTGTCCAAGCAGCAGATGGGCTGGGAATTGAGGAGAAAGCATTCATAGCAACAAATAAATATTAAGTGACTGTCAAGATGGAGAGCTCAGGATTCAGCTACCCTTGAAGCAAACAAGCATCTGGGCTGCAAAGCAAAACAAGATGAGGAACCAAGCCAAAATTGAGACAGAAAAGATTCCAGACATGCCACTTGGCCTAAAAAGTCATTTTTTCCCCCCTCACCATATCAGGAACTTCTATTGCTAAGGATTTTTCATGATACAGGTCTAATTAACCTGCATTTTTCTATGTCAGATGGGAAAAAAAAAATCTGTCCCTCTATGTTGTGATTTGAGCTCTGACTGGATAGTCCTGAACATCTAAAGGTGCCTCCTCTTGAGAAGGACCAGAAGTCCATCTTGTGACATCTCATGCACTCTAATTGCTAACAGCTACTCCATTCTTGGCCAGAAGTCTGTACCAGAAACGGGAATCTGAGACTTTTTCTTTGTTGATGCATCTATAGTAAGAAGACTTATGAAGTGAGAGGCTAATGAAGAACAGCTTCACTATGCTGAGGAACTTTAATTGGTTCCTGGTAAACAGAGAGATATCTAAGCTTATGTTAGGAACACAAGCCAACAGAGTCAAGTATCTGCCTATCTCAGATACCTATGCTGTATCAAGAGCCAGCAGAAAGATGGTAACTATTTGAGTATTTGGGAAAGTCATGGATTAACAGGTAAAACCATATATTTCAAGAATCTGATTGTGTGAGATGTGTCATAGTACTAGAATAAACAGCTACTCAAAACATCTAAATCAATATGGACACAAGTCTTGATCCAATTGGTGGGCAGAAGTTCTGGGAAGATAGCATTACGGAATTTCTCCACTGGAAGAGAAACTTCCCAAGAATTTCTTAATGTCACGAATGGATTTCCTTTTGGCAAAGACAGAGGGTCTGCTACTGAAAAGTCCTACCAGGAGGTTCCTTCAAGGTGGGGTTTAATGGGAATGTGGGAATCCATGCAGGATCCGAACTGCTGAAGAAAATCAGATACATTGAAGGACAAGATATTCCTCCACACTCTTTCACTGTCTCATCAGTAAATATGCACAGGACCAGCATACTCTACCCATGAGCATTTCTCTCTCTGGTGCTACATCTAAATAGGAAATATATATTCCTAGTAAAACATTTCAATTCAGGAAAAAAAAAAATCTGATGCAAAGGTTTGTACCTGGGTGGGGTGGGAGAGCAGGGCTGACCTCCAAGCCTTTTTGAGCATCACTGCCGATTGTTCACCGTTTTACTGACCTTCCTCATCTATCAAAACTTCCTTTAAAAACACAGAAATGAAGGCTTCCCATCAAGGCAGATGCAGTGTCATTTTTGCAGCCTGCTAAAATGTTTATCGGGAGATTACAGAGACAACTTTACAGAATTGGTGACCTTGGCTGAGACTGGAACAAAAGCATTGCAGATGACCCCAGCAAAGACGAGATAGATTTCCAAGACTGTTTTGTTGTATATCCAGGTTTAATGATGGGATAAGTAGAAGGAGGATTGATAAACAGCCATCCATCCCATTGCCTTGCAATACGCTGTTCTATTGAGTAAGCAGTTGTCTAAAGAAACCAAATTAATATGCAGATGGAATACATCTGGAGAAGTAAAAAAAGGGACCGCAAAAAAGCTCTCTTCAAATCCTATTGTTAACACTTATTTTCTCTCCTCTTTTCAAGTGGATACATCGGCGCTTTGTTATTTTAAGAAATTTTGCTCTCCTCCTTTGCAGAAAATGTATTCTCCCCAAGAACATCGCTCTCATTTTTGTGATTTGATATTGTTTAGATGATTTTGAGGGACAATTTGTTCCTGATGTCCCAGGAGGAGCTAAAATGGCTTTGAGGGCAGGGAACACTTCACCTTATATTTACAGCATTCTAAAACTGGAAGGGAAGGTACTTGTCACAAATTAAAATAGATCTCCAAATACGTGCTGTTAGAATCGGCATCAAAAGGGGCCTTTGAGGGCCATCTGGCTCAACTCTCTGTTTCGCACAATTACAATATCCCCAGCCTCAATGCTTCCAGTAATGCATTCATTTCTCCCATTCCACATCTCCTACTATTAGAAGTTCCTACTAATGTTTAGTTGAAATCTAAAACTCCATCTCCATCTATTGCTTTTCATACCTATTTGCATGACTGCGATGTACAATACCTTCTTCGCAAGCCATTTCCCTGCCTCTTAGGTGGCTAATCTGAGAGGCGGTGGTCTAACTCTCCATTGCGTTCAGAACTTATTTCTGGACTCATGCATCCTGTGAAAGTAGTCACCATTTCCTCCTTTTCTCATAGGATGCTCCTAAATTCCTTCCTTTACTGTGGATATGAAGCCCCAGGATGAAAGGCTTGCTGTATGGAACTTGAAATTAAGCGGTGAATGCTTCAATGCTTGGTGAAGGGATGAGTAATCAAGATGATTGATTAAAACCCAGAAGGAAAAATTAGATATAATTTTACTCAGTATGCTGACCATTGTTCTATTAGTTTCTCAAAGAATATGATTATTGAAAATTGCCTGTTCAGTTTCAATTCAAACAGCTATGCAAATGAAGAAGCGTGCTCCATCCTTACATACTATGATCCAGCTAAATAGATGTAGATAATAATCTATCCTGAAAAAAAAAGTCTCTTGCTTCACCCAGATCATTATATTCTTTATTTTTTTAAAGTAAGGTTTCATCAGATTTGCCTTTATTATTATTATTATTATTCTTTCCCACCCCAGAACAATTAAAATACATGCATATTTAATTTACAGAGAGAGGAACTGATAATTCCAGTTTGAATGCAGACTTTCTTCTGGTGGTTTTGCATTAATAGCTGTCAATTTCACTAATAGACATTTTGTCAGTGACATTAAATAGATGCTTTGTAAGTGGATTCCAGATGCTACACTTCTGCCTCCAGGATTATGACCCAGGCTTCCAGATGAAAGGAAACAAATTAATGATGGGACCTTAATGGTTCCATTTGTCACATAAGGAGACATGAGCAATTTGGAACTATCTATCAAAAGTAGAAAATAACCTAGTACAATGGTCTCTTCTTTGAAATGCAATATTTTTCAGAAAATATTTTTTTCCTATCTCTTTCTACCAGAATATTTTTTAAAAGAACTGTTAGATGCAGAATGTGGTTGCATCAGCATCCCCCCAAAATGAAGTTTTACTTCATTTCTTGTCCTCCCATCCCACCCTGAAGATTGCTGCAATATTGTCCCTCAGAGAGAAGCACTGATTGGCTTATCCTGAAGTTACCATTAACCCATCTTCCTTCTTCAGTCTCTGGTGCAGTTTCCTTGTTTTTATTTTTGTTTTAAAGATTCCTTCCTTCCTTCCTTCCTTCCTTCCTTCCTTCCTTCCTTCCTTCCTTCCTTCCTTCCTTCCTTCCTTCCTTCCTTCCTCTCTCATCTTCCTTCCTTCCTTCCTTCCTTCCTTCCTTCCTTCCTTCCTTCCTTCCTTCCTTCCTTCCTTCCAAAAAGGATAGAAATATTTGATATTTGCTGGCCTGCTCTTCATGGCTCCCAGATCACCCATCCTTTCTCAGGTCCCAAAGACCTGGCTAACTATCCTGCTGAATTAGAGCAGAAAATTCTGTGAACTGCCCAGACTTGGTTGGAGTTGGGAAGCATCAGAATTGAATAAGCAAAGTAAACAAAATAGGCATCACAGCTCCTTACCACTTGGGGTTGGAAATATACAAAAGGCTTTAAACTAGAGGAAACCAGGCCAAAAAAGTAAAAGACTCTGAAAATCTTGTTTCATCTATTGCACAGTGCAGCCTTAATGCATCCACATACCAACTATAATATTTTATTGAAGCATTTATTTGAAAAAGCAAAGCCACACTATTTTGAGAATTCCAGGCATGGGATGATGGGCAAAATTGAGCCACGGTGCTTGGGATCCTGGAATTCAGAATTTTGTGAGTGCCAAGGATTGGGGCTGCCCTTGAAGAGCATTCAGAAGCTTCCACTGGTGCAGAATGCAGCCACAGGGATTGTAAATGGTGTCGGGTACTCGACACATGTAACACCACTGCTACATGAGCTGCATTGGTTGCCGGTGTGCTTCCAGGTACAATTCAAGGTGCTGGTTGTCACCTTTAAAGCCCTTCATGGCTTAGGGCCAGGTTACCTAAGGGACTGCCTTCTCCCAGTTGTTTCTGCCTGTACAATTCGATCAGTAGGTTGGGTATGCTGCGTGTCCCGTCAGCCAGGGCATGTCGGCTTGCAGGAACTAGAAGGCATGCCTTCTCCTCCATAGCGCCAGACCTCTGGAACATCCTCCCTCCAGAAATTAGGATGTCCCCAACCCTGTTGGCCTTTCGTAAGGCCATGAAGACCTGGCTTTGTGCCCGGGCCTGGGGCCTCGAGCGTGTGAATGGTCCCATCTCTTGGCTGTATTAACATCCATACATTGCTCACTTAGCAGCCATGTATATTTATTTTGTATTTATTTTATATTTTAACTGTTTTAATTGTAATTGCTTTAATTGTTTTATAGTTTTATTGTTGTAAGCTGCCCAGAGTCACTTGCTGAGATAGACGGCTATAGAAATCAAATAAATAAATAAATGTGCAGAATATCACCTTTGATATTATATCTGTCTTCATGTACAGACTGTCAATCTTCTTTCAGTGTTCAGCAGGAGCAAGAAAAGATACTGAAAGCTCTTATAGCTTATACACAATTCATATAGCCAAGCCGCTATGCGAATCCCATGGAAAAAGAAAAGAAGCTGAGAAACGAATCAGGAGAAAGTTCTCTCAACCTCACCTTTTGGGTTGAGTCAAAACAGAACAGAACAGAACAGAACAGAACAAAACAAAACACACTCCTGCAGTATTGCTCTGCCTAATGTTTTCCAAGCCAGCTGCATTCCTGGTGTAACACATCTGACTTTCCAAACACAGAAGTTTTCAGCCTTTCCAAGAAACTTAAAGCAACTGCCCCCCCCCCCCCAAAAAAAAAGAGGTGGGGAGGAATCCAAAGCTACTTTCAGGCAGAACTGTGTTGTCTGTTGACAATGTAGGTCAGATGAGCAGAGGGAGCTGGAACGAATATCTTGAAAGAAAAGTAAAGAAGTGCAAAAAACAGAAATGAAAGGCAGAGAAAATCAGAGACTCCTTTACTCCATCTGTATCAAAAGACAAACAACCAAAAGGGAAAGAGATCTATGTAATGGGACTATGCAAGGGAGCGAACCAGTGTTGGCTATTTTAGCTTTGATGACAGAGCCCCATTTTGCTGTGTGGAAGCACAACCATAAATATACTGGGAGTTTCATGGGAGTTGGACCTCTAATATTTTCTTCCAAGAAAACATATCTGTATTTTGGTGCCCCTTGTCAACTCCCTGATCACCCTCTCCCTTCTCAGGTTGTCAGAACCTCAGCTTGCAAACTACGATCCCATTTTAATGGAATTTTACTTAGGTTTCATTAGAGGAAGTGGTTCTTCTTCCAAGTTGCCCTGTATCCTGAACTTCTGGGATGGATTAGACATCAAGAACAACCAATCATGAAACAATGCAAAATCCTCGGTTTTTGCTACTGGGGAGAAGGGCCAAGGGAATCTAAGAGCAGGAGAAAGTGCTCACCTGTTGCCTGCTAACATTCTAGAAATGTATTTCCTAGTGCCTGTAATTACAACTGAAAAGGTTAAACCTCTGTTTCTTTAGTTAATGAGACTAATTTTCTTTCACAGGCTATTTTTAGGCTTGATTCTTTTCTCAATTCTCACACTTTGACTGGAAACAGTGGCCACACCTGGAGGCAAATTCAATTAATGGCTGATGCTGCATACATTTCATGTCATGATTTAATTTCCTTTTGGTTAATTAATTCACTTCCTAGCACCGGCCCTCATTCCACACCAATCAACAGCCTGTGTTAAGTACCATCTGCTTGTAACAATGTTCCTATGGGCTAGGCATGCGGGCATACACATTCTTATCTCCTTGGAAAGCTGGCACTGAAGGTTCTCAAAATGGGATTGGCTCACTGCAATGCAATTTAAGACTTTAGAAGAAGCTTTCTTAAAACCATGGCATGGGGTCTGATTGCTGATTTAGGAAGGAAAACTCACAGTCCCAATGTCCTCCCTCCTTCTGGAGTCAGCAATATGGAAATGGTAATAAATCAATACAACTGCAAGCTGGTAGTAATAAATGTTGGGATTGATCTGCCTTACAGAATTGTTGGGGGAAAATAAGAGGAGAGAAAGAGTAGCCTTGGCCAGATGTAAGGGCATGGATCAAGATTTGACCATCATGTCCCAGCTCAAGAATAATTTTGTATTATTATCAGAATCAATTTAAGTGGTTGCCCAAAATCACTTGCTTTCAGTGGGCAGTCATATAGGTTGAATTAAATAAATAAATGCAATCATGTTCTGTTTCCCTTCTCATGGACTTAGCTCCTTCCATTTTCCATAAAAATTAACTGTAACTTGCCAGATATCCAGACTGGACAAACTCTGGTTACCACAAACCATAGTTTATACACAGATGTTGCATGAAATGGATCTTGGATATTGACCTTGACTGAATATTAGGGACTTTGTGAGAAACCTGCATGGTTAGCCTGAACTGCCCAACCATGTCATTGCCAAGGGTAACTGATGGAGGTGGGAATTGACCAAAAGGACAGTATCTAAGATTCCCACAAACTCAGGGATGGCCATGTGCATCCACAGGTGATGTAAAGGGAAGCAACTGAGGTACAGTGTATCATGATGCTATTGTGCAAACGATACAAAATGATGTCTGTGATGTTATTGTGGTTTGTAGTAATACCTTTATTGACTATTCTAAAGGCTTTGACTGTGTGGACCATAACAAATTGTGGCAAGTTCTTAGTGGTATGGGGATACCAAGTCATCTTGTCTGCCTCCTGAGGAATCTGTATAACGACCAAGTAGCAACAGTAAGAACAGACCATGGAACAACAGACTGGTTTAAGATTGGGAAAGGAGTATGGCAGGGCTGTATACTCTCACCCTACCTATTCAACTTGTATGCAGAACACATCATGCAACATGCTGGGCTTGAGGAGTCCAAGGCTGGAGTTAAAATCCCTGGAAGAAACATTAACAATCTCAGATATGCAGATGATACCACTTTGATGGCTGAAAGCGAAGAGGAACTGAGGAGCCTTATGATGAAGGAGAAAGAAGAAAGTGCAAAAGCTGGCTTGCAGCTAAACCTGAAAAAAACCAAGATTATGGCAACCAGCTTGATTGATAACTGGCAAATAGAGGGAGAAAACGTAGAGGCAGTGAAAGACTTTGTATTTCTAGGTGCAAAGATTAGGGCAGATGCTGACTGCAGTCAGGAAATCAGAAGATGTTTAATCCTTGGGAGAAGAGCAGTGACAAATCTCGATAAATTAGTTAAGAGCAGAGACATCACACTGACAACAAAGGTCCACATAGTTAAAGCAATGGTGTTCCCTGTAGTAACATATGGCTGCGAGAGCTGGACCATAAGGAAGGCTGAGAGAAGGAAGATCGATGCTTTTGAACTGTGGTGTTGGAGGAAAATTCTGAGAGTGCCTTGGACTGCAAGAAGATCAAACCAGTCCATTCTCCAGGAAATGAAGCCAGACTGCTCACTTGAGGGAACGATATTAAAGGAAAAACTGAAATACTTTGGCCACATAATGAGAAGACAGGACAGCCTGGAGAAGGTGCTGATGCTAGGGAGAGTGGAGGGCAAAAGGAAGAGGGGCCGACCAAGGGCAAGGTGGATGGATGATATTCTAGAAGTGACGGACTCGTCCCTGGGGGAGCTGGGGGTGGTGATGACCGACAGGAAGCTCTGGCGTGGGCTGGTCCATGAAGTCACGAAGAGTCGGAAGCGGCTAAACGAATAAACAACAAAAGTAATACCTATGAAACTAGGACTTAATTTTGAAGCAGATTTGTTTTCTGTTCTTCTAGAGGAAAGCCTAAAACCAATAGATGGGATTTAATGGGAGATAGTGTTCATTTAATCTCTTTATAAAGAACCTAGAAAGATTCCACTATTCTAAAGACATCTAAACTACTGGCCATTTCCACAGCAAATATATTATTTAATTATTATTTAGTAATGAAGGATGGCTAAAAATTCTCACATAGAAGGCATTTCATGTTTAAGTTTATATTGTATCCAGTTTTATACAACAAAACATTTTTTTCCCTCTCCCACTCATTTCCCATTAGGGAAAACAGAGCTGGTACCACAGAATCTATCCTTTAAGGAAGAAAATGGACACTAAATTTAGAGGCTCTGATATTGGAAAAGTCATTATGGTACTGTCAAAATGAGCCACTCTCAAAGTGAATTTGTTTGCTGGGCTGCTGACAAAAGGTGATGATTTCCATCAGGTTTCACGCTGCAGCTTTTGACTCAAATGAAGGTGTACTCCAACTTAAAACAAAAAAAACAAAAACCAGGGAAATAAATTTGGACTGTGCAAAACAATACCTATCAGCTTGAAACATTCACGCATTTCAGGGAAAATTAAATAATTTCAATTAGTTTGGTCAGTATTAACCACTGCTGTTATTTATTTAGAGGTGAGTTTTCTATTTCCCATGTCTGTCCTACAATCCTGCCTTGTCCCACCCACGTGGGCAGAGAGCCATAACTGAAATTCTCAATACATATTGATGTCATTTCCTAGTCCTTGGTAATTAGTATTTCAGAAATGTATAGTGTTAGGAATGTCTAGCTAATATATACAGACTTATTTAACTGATGTTTACTTAATAATACCTAATGACTTTTGAAAAAAGCAAATAGGATACTCATCAGGGTGAGAAATTGAACTCTTTTATAAGGCTAGCATTAACATTATCCCTGCTGTAGTTTTGATTCATGTTTAAGCCAATCACCTCTGAAATCTTATGCATTTTGAAATAAACATTTACCTCTTTCTTGGTGAATTCTGGTGCATGATCATTTTTATCATCAATGACAATTGTTGCGGT
The DNA here is from genome assembly GCF_035149785.1 of Candoia aspera. Taxonomy (NCBI): domain Eukaryota; kingdom Metazoa; phylum Chordata; class Lepidosauria; order Squamata; family Candoiidae; genus Candoia; species Candoia aspera. The sequence goes on along the minus strand of NC_086163.1, from coordinate 21,886,736 downwards.
AGTGGTCCCAGTCAACCCAACTTCCTGTCCAGCCATGTCCTTTGCTTCTATGATTAGCTCATATTTTGGATTTTCCATCGTCTGCAGAGATGAAGAAAGAAGACAATTTACTCCAGGAATGATACATTCATCTATTTGAGATATCCCCATTATTATCATAGAAGGGCTCTTAGATAGAACTAATCTATGGGATCTGTTTCCAGGTAAGGTGCAGCCACACAAACAGTCTTTGAGAAAATGGGAAACAACATGCTTGTTACCAAAATGACAGATCTCAACAATATAAACACCAATCATTTGGCTTAACTCATGATGGAACCCATATATACTTTCAACCTGCAGCAGTACAGGCATCACATATTAAAAAAAAAAAAAAGTATGTTTTGTATTGGGGGTAACAAAAATATGTGATGTGTTAGAAAAAACCATCTATAGCCTATGACCAGGGCCAGTTTGTACAAGTCCTAGTAAGAAGAGGTATGATGTGAAGGAGGCTAGTGAGAATGATGATGTCTTCTGGAAGAGAGAAGTATAAGAAATATAGCAATATTTTAACTGTTTAAGAAACTGTGCTAAAAATAATTAAGGGGGACAATGCCCCTGTTTGTTGAGTGTGGCTGCTGAAGACCAATCTTTAGGGAGGCCTCATCAACTGTATTGCTAAATGGAGAACACAGATAGCAAAGATCAGGCTACCATTTCCAGTTTTCTTAAAGCTGGGTGCTAAACCATTATATCCACAGCAATATTTATTGCAAAGATTTTAGAACAGCAAGAGAATCAGTCTGGTGGATTGGTTAAGGACCCAGGCTAGAAACTGGGAGACCATTGGTTCTAGTCCTGCCTTAGGCACGAAGCCAGCTGGGTGATCTTGGGCCAGTCACTCTCTCTCAGCCCTAGGAAGGAAGCAATGGCAAACCATTCTCTTGTCACAAAAACTGCAGGGACTAATCCAGACAGCTGCCATGAATGAAGACTGATTCAAAGACATAAAAAACAAAACAGCTTAAAAAGGGCATATCCAAAGAAATTTCATTAAAACTATGTCCTATCTATTGCCTGCCTGCCTGCCTGCCTATCATCTGTCTATTGCTTTCCAGTCAGTCTTAACTTCTAGCAACCATATGTACAAGTCTAAGCTGCTTTTTGTAACATTTTTCAGAGGTGGTTTGCCATGTAATTTATGAAAATATTTTTATTAGCATTGCCTGTTTGTGACAGTGGATTATGCCAATGGGATAACAGATTTTTTTTAAAAAATCATATGGCATAGCAGTTCGGTGTTCATGCTGCTTTTTCTTGATGGGAAATCCTTGTGAGGTCCAGCAGCCAGATGTGTAGACTCTTTAGCTGTGACAAGTCACGTTGCCCGGGGTGCACCATGAGGAGGCTAGTCTACATTGCACCGAGTTGGGCTGAGAGGGAGGGACCGGCCCAAGGTCATCCAGTTGGCTTTCATGCCTAAAATGGGATTAGAACTCACAGACTCCTGGTTTCTAGCCCAGAACCTTAACCACTAGACCAGACTGGCTCTCAATGGATAACAGATGATGACTGCTTACTAGGAACATTTAATTTCAACTGTGAAGTGTCTTGATAATTTTGGAGGGGAAATTTTGCAAAGATTAAGATTGAGGTGGTCATATTTGTTCATCTCCAACAGTTCTACTAAGCCTGAAATGTTATGACATCTCTCAATAGCTACCTTACCCATAGCTATATTGTGAGTTTTGCAGCACCAACTGAAAAAATAAAATAGTCCTAAAATAGTAGGTAAAGAAGATCAATGCCCCAGTCTCCAGGAACAACAGACGTCAGATTTGGTGATGTGGTAATATCACATAAAGGAAGAGAAATCAATTCAGAATGAAGCTGCTACTTTCTGAGCAAGTATTGACATCTTTCGGATTTAATTTATTTTGCTTTTGATGACATCATCAAGTACAAAGATTAAGCTGGCTATGTCCCAATATCCTAGAGAACATACCCACTTTAAACAAAGCTGATATCATGCTAAGAGGAGGGATAATAATCTTAATGATTAGGCATTAAATCATGATTCATCTGGTGTCCCATTTATCAGCTCCAGCTATGTCCAAACACAGCACTGACAAAAGAACTAGTATAATTACAACAGAGAAACCTTTCATTATCCCATAAATTTGCACTTTGTCATTTAGCTGGCTGCATGGCTGGAATTATCGGCGATCTCAACAAAACCAACCAACCAACCAAACAAAAAAGGTAGGCAAATCTATAACCTATTTGCAACATTTTCCTGTGCTAAAACTTTCGGCAGTCAAGAATTTGTACTCTATTATGTTTAATTTCTGCAATTTGAAACCAACGTTCATGGTTGTGTTGCTGAAGAGCTGGCTTGCAGATTCCTCCCTTCCTCCAGTTTGAGAAATCCTATAGAATTTGACTGACTGTGGTGATGACAGATCTTCATGATTTAAAGCAGAGATGCAAAAGGAAGACTCCCAGTGTGGTAACAGTTGGTCTCCTCTGAGTTAAGCCCAATTTCTGGTGACTTAATGGACCCACTCCTCTAGCTTTCTTGGGAAGAGCATGAAAGGGGTTTGCCATTGCTTTTTTTCCAGGATCAACTTCATCTTCCCAGTCTAGTCTTTGATTCCTTGGTGATCTCTTTACTTAGCACTAATGACACATGGCCTTGTTTAGCTTGGCCAAGTCAGCCCGTGCCTGAGCTGTAATTTTTAATTTCAGAAAGAGGAACATTATTCAGTACATGACTTGAGAGCATTTATATTAGTTTATCATTACTTTTAATTAAATTCAGACATCAGTGAAGTCAAATTTAGGTTTTGTCTTGGCCTGACTCATATGGAGGGCAGCACCCCCATATTTAATGGAGCTATGGTTCTCCTATATCTACTTCTCTGGGATAAGTTTAGCCACTGTTGAAGAGAATGCTGGACTGGACCAGTCCCTCATAGTCTAGCAGGTTTATGTAGTAGGACAGGAGAGGAAATACAGGAAACAGTCATTTTTCTATATGTTTCAACAGCTAACAAAATTGTAGATCACAGAGGGGGAGGGACCAGCTCATTGCACTTTAAATAAATGAAATGATTCTTTTTAATGCAAGGAGAAACAGCACAAGAGATGGTTTGCACTGAGTTTAATCTCTAATGTTTTCACTACAGTTCCAGGAAGGAAAATGTCAGCTTTCCAATATATAAAGAAGTGGGTTGCAATAACTCCATAATGCTCCATATTAAAGCACTGATACCTCAATAGCTGGGTTGAATATATCTATCACAGGTTTGAATAGAGGGTTTGGCTAATGGAGAATTGAGGTCTGCCAGAAACAGAAGAGAGAGAGGACAGAAGCTTGAGTAGATGTTGGGTTTCCCCTCCTTCCTGTGGGCCACATTTGTCCTCATGGTTCTGGGAAGCATCTACCATAGAAAGGAGAACACTCTTCCAGAGTTTGTCCCAGTACAAGTTCACTAAAGGACTTTTCTGAAGCTTCTTAGGTAGGATATTGCACATATTACATTTCAGATGGGAACACATTTGAATAATGCAATTGAAACTTGGGTCCTGATTCTGTTTTTGAGAAATAGGCAGAATATATAAATGGATCACCATAAGCCAGTTTCACTTGGAGCAGTTCCACTGGATCCAAACTCCTTGCCCAGTTTTATTTAACAAATGTAACCACTTTATCCCCATGGCAAATCATGGATGTTTATCATGAAAATCAGTAATCTCTCAATGTTGGCTGCTTTCCATACTGTATAGGCATGCAATTCCTCTCCTACAATCTGCAAAGAATTCCAATCAGCTTCGTTATGGTCATAAATAATCTTTAAAATACAGCAGTGGAATTGTTCAAGACTTAAAAACAAACAACAATAACAAACAAACATCTGGATATTTTCCCCAAATCCCTTTGCTGTCTGTGAATCAGGGCATATTGATGTAAGAATATAATGTAAAGGACAATCTCTTGATACAAATGAGCAAATCAAGAGGTATTTTTTTCTTGCCTGAATATTTATAATTGATTAGAAAGATGTTTCCCGCTAGGCCACAAGTGGAGAACCCATTGACCTTCAGCTTTTGCTGTACTACAACTCCCATTATTCCTCACAGTGGGACAGGCTGCAGGCTCTTCAATCCTACACTACTTAGTAAAATGCAACATCTTGTAGGAAAACTTTCATGTGCCAAATTGAACTTGGCTGTTTATTAGAAGAATCAAAACAGTAGTTAAAAATACACGCACGCATGCAAAAATGTTTAGAGATGAGGAACACTCAGATTTCTTCTCCTTCAAGGGGAAAACTTTTTACAGCCACACAAGAAAGTAATGTTATAAAGGTCGAGGTAGAAAATGTATTGCTCCATGCCTGAATTGCTTTGCAAATTAGCACCGGTGGTCAGAATGCCCAGAAAACGCAATTACTGAAATTTCCTGGCACCTCCATCTTTAGTGGATAAAATCACAGAGGTTATTTTGAAAATTAGTGCTGTAAGCTGTAAAATATTTTGCAATTCCACTTTTACATTTTTGGTGGGGTCTTTCTATCCTTAAAGATTAACGGCACAGGGCAGTGTAACTTCAAAGTGTTTTCTTTTCCATGCTGACTGGAAGTTGCAAGTTGCAAACGATTGCAAGTTTTCATATCTTATGCTACTTTAAACATTATGATTGGGGGGAGGGGGGAGGAGGAGAGAAGTTTAGAAGGAAGTGTTTTGGTGGAGTATCTGTGGAGCCTTTAATGTCCTACATACTTCAGGGCAACCTGCTAAGAATCTCAGCAGTCTGCGAATTGGTTTACAGATGATTTCCAGAATTCTCCAGCCAGCATGATTTGCTAAGAATGCTGGAAGTTCCATTCCATACACTCCTGGGCAGCCAAGGATTGGGAAAGCTGGCTAAGATCCAAGGAATCTGAGATACCAACTTTCTAACTTTTTAAAAAGATCCGTAAGGGAGGACTCCCCTCCCTTTCAGAGAACAATGTGTCAGACTGGTAGAAAAAGACCTGGTGTTGCTCCAACGTGATGGAATCCCTGCCCAAAACAATGATTGGCCACCCTTCTCTCTTTCTGGAGGAGTATGAAGACCCCATTTCTATAACCTGTCTTTAAATTTGTTTCTGGTGTTTAACAATGATCTTCCCATTATAGTGTTGTTCTTTATTTTGTTTGTTCGTTTTGTATAGTTCTTAGGGCCTGTCCAGCTCCAAGGACTTTGGATGGATTATCACAAGTTAAAATTATATAAATGCAATGATAAATCCAAATTAGATAAACAACAGGAACAATAGTCTGTAGGTTGAGTCATGGCAACTGGATCCAGTTGCCATGAGTCAACCTACAGACTATTCCACCTGGATGACTGAGAATCTTCACTGACAACGGGAACAATCAATCCACAATCATAAATCAATCCTCCACTTAAGGGGTGAACACCAATAAAGCTTAGTTAAGGTTGAAGTGTTTGGAGAACTTCTAAACACCATGGGGGAGGGAGCTGTACTCTGTGGGTAAACAGACTTCCAAAGTGTAGGGACATCACAGAGAAGACTTGTCATCTCACCATGTCCTCCTCAATTCAAAGGCAGAAGAGAGACTTAACAGGCTCTCCTGAGATGGACAGTCTTTCACTGTATGGACAGATTCAATTTTGGCAATGCACAAAAGCACTAGCTTGTTGTGTGCATTGCCTTGATGGTTTCCACAAGAAAGATGGCACAGAATTAACAGGAAAATGAATGTGGGGAGAGGGGTTGTCATTTTTTGTGAAAGCTTTTTCCACCAAACTGCTCACTGATCTTTGCAAGGATTTGATTTGCATTGCAACACTGGACAAATCTTAAATCACTCTGATTTAATTCAGGATTCCTCTGAATCCAATGCATAATCTACACATTTATCAGCTTGAATCTCATCTTCCAGAACAGGAATGTAATTAAAAGAGATAACTAAGTAAATTAAAAGAAAAAAAAATGCAGCACTGGGTTCCATTGTCTGAGATTCTCTTTGAAGCATCCATTGAATTTACAGTTCTGGATCAAATATTCTGAGCAAACCAAGCCATCTAAGGTTGCGATCAATTTTTCTGTTATTTCTTCATGTCTCATTCCCTTTTATTTTTTTTAAAGCTTATCTTTATTTACTGTTCAACTGACAGTAATAATTTCAGGTAGCTTTCTAAAATCAAGCACCCTTCTGAGCATGTAATGAATCAGTAAATGATATCATCTTTGCCTATAAACAAAATATAATTCTAGTGGATGCATTTATGTACAGTATTTGCTGGGTCCTTCCCTGGGAACTTAAACTGATCTAATTCCAAATCAGATGAAAGATCACATAAAATGGATTTTCAATTACACTGCTGATGTATACACATGCATACTTAGAAAATTATGGGGTTAGTGGGAATAAAGGCATCACTTTTATACCAATGATCTTTCATTTATGGGAACATTTATGGAATTTTCCACACTTTAATCATTTGCTTTCATTTGTGTGGCAATGAATCCACCTTGTTGTGGATCATCCTCTCCTTCTCTTTCCTTCCACCTTTCCCAGCAAGAGAGCCTTCTCTAGAGAGCTAGGTCTTTGCATAATGTGTCCAAAGTAGGATCAATTGGCTGTCCATGGTATATTTATATATATATTTATTTAATTAATTTCTATAGCTGCCCATCTCCACCAAGTGATTCTGGCTGAGTGTAACATCAGCATTCAAAAGCATTAATAATCTTCCTATCCTGCTTCTTGAAAGTTCAACTTTCACTTCCATAGCACATCACAGGGAATACCATGGCTTGTATCAGTTTGATCTTTGTAGGTATAGACACACCACAGCAACTGAATATCTTGCTCTGCCAAGTGCTCATCTGTGGTGTATTTCTTGACTGCTTGTTCCTTTACTGTTGATGGTTGATCCTAAAAGGCAGAAGCTATCCACCACTCCAATATCTTCACTGTCAGTTCCAAGGCTGGCTGTTGTACCTGTTTTCATTAGTTTGGTTTTGTTTATATTAAATCTTAGTCCCATTTTTTCACTGGACTCCATGATGGTGATTGGTGATGATGATGATGATGATGATGATGATGGAGCTTGCAGATCCTTTGCATTTTTGGCTATAGGGGAGTGTCATCAGCATAGCACAGGTTATTCATGTTTCTTCCTCCAATTTTAAATCCATGCTCATCTTCTTCTTCCAATCCAACTTCCCTTAATATATATTCAGCATATATTATTCAATTTAAATTCCCAACTTGAGAGAACAAATTTTCTGCAGCGCCAAAGTGATAGCTCAAAGAAACACTTCGAGTTAGCGTTGTCCCTTTCCAGCCAAGCTGTTGCTGGTAGCTCCCTGCTGTTTGGAAGTAAAGCCCACATGGCATTCCATGATTGCAATGTATTTTCAATCTTCACCAACACAAATGTCACATACACTCAACAGTTACACTAATGAGAAAGGAAACTATATGGTGATCTTCAGCTATAAATCCATAACAAGATGTATAGTTCTTAGCCAATGTGTTTAGGGAGTTGGACTCTGACTAGGGAGACCCAGGTTCAGTTCATCCTCAACTATGAAAATGCACTGGCTGACTTTGGAGCAGTCAATCTCTCTCAACCCACCCCACCTCAAGGACTGTTGCTGTGGGGGTAAAATGGAGCTCCCATGAAAGTTGCTGTAAGTTTTTGGAGGAAAAGCAGAATATAAATCTAATATGTAAAATTACATTGCAATTTCTTCATGCTCATGAATGTACCTCAAGTTAAGGAAACAGACAGAATATAACAACCACCCTGGTGGACCAGAACAAGCAAACAAAGAAACAAACATCTATCTATCTATCTATCTATCTATCTATCTATCTATCTATCTATCTACCTACCTACCTACCTACCTACCTACTCTAGCAACTTGCTTTCTACATCAACTAACCAGGTGGCTTTTTCTGTTACCAAATTTTATTGTTGAGAACATGCCCCACATTTTGTTCCAGATCCAGAACTGAAAAGAAATAAGCCTGATTCAAAATGCAAGTTGGCATTACGAATTACAAGACTGCCTCACTCCCATTACAGCAACCTGTCCCACCCAGGCAGGCAGAGAAGCCATGTTATGGACCCCATCCATGAAAGAATGTAGATTGGCAGGTCCCAGGAAGAGAGCCTTCTCTGCTGTTGTCCCCAGCCTATGGAACACTCTGTCCCCAGAGGTGAGGCAGGCCCCCTCTCTCCCAACCTTCCAGAAAGGGGTGAAGGCCTGGCTCTGCCATCTCGCGTGGGGCGTGAGGAGGGATAACCAACCCTGGGCATGGTTAGCTCCCTGAAGATGCTCCCAGAAATTAAGATATTTTTAACATATATGTCTTGGACTATATTTTTTATTAAGAATATTATTTTATTGTATTTTAATGATTATTTATTCTTGCTTTATTGTAAACCACCCAGAGTTGCTTTTTGAGTGAGATGGGTGGTGACTAAGTTTGAAATATAAATAAATAAATACATCCATAAATAAGTACTTTCCATCTGACCTTTGTAAGAAACATTCATAGGCGTTCAAGAAATGACTGATTTCAGGTTAAGTTTGTGTGTGGCTTTTTAAAAATAGATATAACTCATGATCATACAGCACAACATTGCTTCTTCTCCAAAATGAGTGACAGTCATGCAGCTGATTGAAGAAAAAAAGTTTGCAGCTTAGTTGGAATCCCATGAAATACCTTTCAAGAAAAACATTTCTAACACCTTGGCCATTTGTTTCTCTAATGTGATTTAAATACAATTAATATTGATTATTAATCATTAGGATATTGGTTTTATTTTGAACTGTCCAATAAGAAATATGGGAAATACATTTCAACCATCATTCTTTTTTAATTCCCCAAAAAGTACTGTGCAGGATTGTAATTTATTTACAAATCCCATTTCTGAATAGTACTTAAAAATGAGAAACCTGTTTAACACAGACTTCTATTTTGAAGACGCTTGGAGGCCCTCTATTTAGGTCATTTCAAGTAAAGCAAACCTCTGGCGTGAACATAATTGCTGAGTTCACATTCTCAACTTGAGCTCAAAAGGAAAAGTGACTGGAAGGCATGGGGCAAAATAATCAGTTTACTAAATACAGCACAGGAACCTCTGAAAATTATTGCTTTCATGAAATGTTTAATCAGTCAGTTCAGTCCTGCTCATCAATATGAGAACATAATTACTGAAAAGACTGCACGTAGCATTTCTATCAGATACGTATTAACTTATTAAAATAAGACAATAGGGTACAGACTAAGGCAGAGGAGTTTGAGGAGACAGCATCAAAGGCATTCTTCTTTTTTCTTTATTTTGTGGAAGGCCACAGAAAATTCTGAAGGCTTGTCCTAACAACCAGGAAACACACTGAGACAAGGAACTGGTCTCTACTATTTATTGCTAGTACTTAACAGGAATCCTAACAAACTGAAGAAGTGTGGGAAAACCCAGACATATAACCCCCAAGGGTTAAGGCAGTCCCGATCTGTGTCTCTTTGAATGGCTGAACAATTCATCAGTGCTACGCATGCGCTTGACCGTCTGGATGGGAGCCCCCTGCTCGCCATCCTTACTCATGACAAGGCTATCCCAAAATGTTTGCGTGAGATGGGCAGTAACTAAATTTGAAATACAAATAAAATTAAATACATAAATAATAATCCGCCTGCCTTCTATAGAAGACCTGTATACTGCAAGGGTCAAAAGGGGGGCAGAGAAGGTATCTGCAGACCCTTCGCATCCTGGACATAAACTGTTTCAACTTCTGCCATCAGGACGGCGCTACAGAGTACCGTATGTCAAAACACCTAGACATCGAAACAGTTTTTTCCCTCGTGCCATTGCTCTGTTGAACTCCTAATTAATGTAGCATGATATGATTGATAATGTATGGTAAGACATGACTGCTGAGATGTGACCGGTAATGCTCTGTTAAATGTGAATATATATTAGACAACAGATGCAGTATATTGTCCCTTAATTCTCCCTTTAAATATGAGTGTGTTAGTTAATAGCCATAGTATTATTTTCCTTCAGTTCTTTTCCTGATTGTATAGTTTTAGTAAATAACATTATTACTTTACTATAGTTTATTTTTGATGTTATGTGAATATATTGAGAGCTCTTGCACCAAAGTCAAATTCCTTGTATGTCTAATCATACTTGGCCAATAAAGCTATGCTATGCTATGCTATGCTATGCTATGCTATGCTATGCTATGCTATTCTATGCTATGCTATTCTATTCTATTCTATTCTATTCTATTCTATTCTATTCTATTCTATTCTATTCTATTCTATTCTATTCATAAATACATAAATAAAGAGTCTATGGTAAAAGATCATTTCTCACCAACTTTCTTGCACTCATTCATACTTTCTGAATCGAACTCCACTAAGCTAAGATATTAGAAAAGAAATGCACATCAAATGTTGATATACAAAAACTTTATCCTGCAAGTTTTTCTCACGTTTTGTAAGTTAAGATCTTGGAGATGTTCTGGACTGCCTCTAAAAGAAACATTTTATGCACTACCACTGAACTATGACTGTCCTGGATTTCACACCCAGTTCACAAGCAAGACACATGTATATGGAGTCCTTGGTGCTCTCTGAGCTTTGTTGTCTTCTTGCCGACGTTTCATTGCCAGACTAGGCAACATCTTCAGTGCGAAGAGGGAGTGGGCCTTGCTCTCAGTTTATATACCGTGGCTTGCCCTGCTTGTGTTGGTAGGGGTGTTGTTCTCTCCTTGGGAGTTCTTTGATTGGGCTGTTGTTTGCTGCTTGGTTGATTGCCAGAGTTAACAGTTCCTTGATTAAGGTGTATTGTGCTGTTTGCTGGTTCATCTGGTGTTAATCCTAGTGTTGATTTTTGCATATCTGGGTGTTGATTGCTGGCAAGGGAGTGTGCTGGTCTTTTGGCTTTTGTACTGTCTCTTTTGAGTGGCATGTAAATGTTGTTTACCTCTATGTGTCTGTTGATGGCTGCTTTGTACGGATTTCCGCGGATTAAATGCCGTCTCAATTTCCAACAAATATCCCTTGCCATTGATAAAGGACATGTTATCACATCTGGCCAAGGGAAAGATCTTCTCTAAGCTTGATTTAAGAGAAGCCTACTATCGTGTACGAATCAAGGAGGGGGATGAGTGGAAAACTGCATTCAATTGCCCATTGGGAGCTTTCCAGTATAAGGTGTTGCCGTTTGGGTTGGCTGGGGCCCCTGGGGTATTTATGCAATTAATCAATGAAGTTTTGCATGAACATCTGTTCAAAGGTGTACTGGTGTATTTGGATGATGTGTTGATTTATACTGAAACCATGAAAGAGCATGTAGCTCTGGTAAAGCAAGTATTGTGTAAACTCAGATCTGCTGAATTGTATGCCAAGCTGTCGAAATGTGCCTTTCATCAGACCCAAATTGACTACTTGGGGTATAGGATTTCAGATAAAGGCATAGAAATGGACCCTGCCAAGGTGCAGGCTATCATGGACTGGGAGAGTCCCCGCACCCGCAGGCAACTTCAAAGTTTCCTGGGGTTCAGCAACTACTACAGATTGTTCATAAGGGGGTTTGCTGAGATTGCCTTGCCCCTAACTGAGCTGCTGCGAACCAAAGGGGTGGGAGATACTAGGAGAGTCAAGAATCCCGGAGCGCTGTTGAGGTGGACGCCTGCTTGTCAGACGGCGTTTGAGCGGCTGAAAGCAGCTTTCGTCAAAGAGCCCATTTTACAGCATCCTGATCCTTCAAAGCCGTTTGTTGTACAGGCAGATGCCTCCGATTATTCTATTGGGGCATTGTTGATGCAAAAAGACGAGGCAGGATGCCTCAAGCCCTGTGCCTACTTATCCCGCAAATTCTCCGAGACTGAGAGGCGTTGGCATGTTTGGGAGAAGGAGGCATTCGCAGTAAAAGCTGCATTAGAAGCTTGGCGGCATCTGTTGGAAAGGGCAAATCATCCCTTTGAAGTATGGACTGACCATAAAAACTTGGAGGCTCTTAGTACCCCTCGAAAACTGAGCCCCAAACAGGTTCGTTGGGCTCAATTTTTCAATCGATTCAATTTTCAGTTCAAATTTATTCCAGGGAAAAAGAACTTCTTGGCTGATGCCTTGTCAAGGCAACCTCAGGACTCTGGGGCAGCGCCAGATGTGGTAAGCACCCTATGGACGGCGCCCCAATTGGGCATGCAGGCTGTGACGCGAAGCCAAACGCGCGCGCAGCAGCCGCCCACCACAAGCGCTGTTCAGCCAAGTACTTTGTCAATTCCCTCCCAGTTGCAACAAAAGTTTCTAAAAGAACTGAAAACGGATACTTGGTTGCTTGCGAATAAAGACAATGTTACAGCTTCTCTTGTGGGAGGTTGGATTGTTACTTTGGTAATGGAGCACTTGGTTGGTGTGGGTAGCTTTCCTGTAGACTTGTGCTTCTAACTTACCATCATTTCCTCTACTGATGAGGATGCCCAGGAATGGTAGTGAGTTGTTGTTTTCTTCCTCCCTTGTGAATTTTATTCCATTAAAGATGTTATTGATGGTTGTGTGGGTTTCTTCCAGTTGTTTCTTTTGTATTATGACAAAAGTGTCATCTACATACCAGATCCATACTTTGGATTGTATGTGTGGGAGTGCTATCCTTTCCAGATGCTGCATTACAATCTCTGCTCTCAGTCCTGAAATCGGTGATCCCGTGGGTGTTCCTTTGATCTACTGGTATATTTCTGCATATTCACATGCATATTCACCACCTATTTGTTACTGGTTCAAGCAATGACTTGCGTGGTTGATGACTTGCCAAAAATGAATCACAATGAGCAGGTTTGCATAACATACCAGCTATATTTTCTGCTTTTTGTGTGACTTTGATTTTGACTTAGTATTATGTATGAACCCAGCTATCATGCCTGGTTTAATAAAGCAATGTTAAAACAAATGTGGCTTTCCCTGAGATCTAAACCAGCCAATATATCACCCTATGACTTCTCAGAGACATTATCAAAGGGGACCAACTCACCGTTTGGACAGAAATCAACATCAGATGAAAAATCCTGTGAAAAGTAAAGAAGAAGATCTCTGCTACATAAAAATTGGTGCTCTGAGTGTCCTTTAAAAATAATATTTTTTTTCCTAAAAATTCCACAGTTATTAACTTCTTCAGTTACCAAGAGACTACCTTGACACTTAGAAGTCATAGTTTCACCATCCTGAGTTATAGACTCTTCCTTAATATGCCACAGTAATGGCTTTTGCAGCACCATCTGCTCCAGAATTCAACAGCAATTAGAAGCTGAAAATATGTTGGTGTGTGTCTTGATATGGATCTTTGGCTTATTAATATTATTAATTATTTTTTGTTATCCTGTGCTTTCATCTCCTGATCCCAAAGCCTGTTGAGAAGATTAATTAATTGAACTGGGCAACATCATGCAGCACAGATAAATATGATTATACCCATTTAACAGATTAATTGATGAGTTAATTGGCATGCAGATAAGATAAACCATCTGCTTGAAGTTGCATGGGAATCACCAAAGGAGGCTGAAATCTACCACTATCACAAAACATCTGGGGTCCAAAAGACACAGCATTTGTTCTCCATTAATGTCCACTGATTTTTGCCAAAGTTCATATTATCATACATTTTTCTGTATGTCACTGGGCCAGTTTGCTTCTGAATGTATTGCCTTAGAACTTAGTTTAGCAAACAAGCTGAGAATCCTATACATTTGGAAATATCTTTTGCTAATGGAATGTTGTACAGTCCTCATAACAAGTAAGCAAGACAGAATGGACGCTGATTTGCTCATAAAAATGGGGAACTCAGCAACCTTAATAGGAATGAAGAAATTGGTCTATTAGTAGTCTTTATTATTGCTGTATATATTCATTCATTCTGAAGTCTGTTTCCATCCCATTTATGCATCAATTTTCAGTTATAAAACATATGAAAAACTGCAGACTTCTCAATATATTCTCATTATAAATTACATGCTTTGGTGCACATTTCTCCCTAAAATATGCATTTTTGATGCCGTTTATTCTAAAATAGTGGCTGGGGTCCCATGCAACATTTAACTTGATTGTTGAATTGATTCATTTGCAGCCGTAAACTGGGTTGCAAAAACTAACCACGCTTTATCTTATCCAATCTTAACATAGTCTTAAAATGCAGCAGCTGTCCTAACAGTCAGAAATCACACTGAGACGAGGAGTAGGTCTCTAGTGTTTATTACTGCTACATTAAACAGAATCCTAACAAACTGAAGAAGTGTGGGAAAAACCCAGACAGATAAACCCCAAAAGTTAAGGCAGGTCTGATCTGTGTCTCTTTGAATGGCTGCTTAATTCCTCAGTACTACGCATGCGTTTTCCCCCCTGGATAGAGGCCCCCTCCTGCTCGCCATCAGTACTCATGACAGCAGCTACATCTTCAACTAACTTGGCTAAGCATGCTGTGTGCATTTTAACTCTAAAAGATGCATTTTTAAAAAGCCAATCACAATTGGCAAAGAATTAAAACCAAAGGATGACTGTATGGCAATCCAAGGCATTCTTTTGGAAGTGAGATCAAAGCAGTTCATTTTTTTAAAAAAGAATGGATATAGATTCTCAAGCACATAATGTATATAACATTATAGGTAAAGGTTTCCCTTGACATTAAGTCCAGATGTGTCCGACTCTAGGGGGCGGTGCTCATCTCCATTTCAAAGCCGAAGAGCCGGCGTTTGTCCATAGACACTTCCATGGTCATGTGGCTGGCATGACTACACGGAACGCCGTTACCTGCCCGCCGAAGCGGTACCTATTAATCTACTCACATTTGCATGTTTTCGAACTGCTAGGTCGGCAGGAGCTGGGACTAGCAACGGGAGTTCACCCCATCACACAGATTCGAACTGCCGACCTTCCGATCGGCAAGCTCAGCAGCTCAGCAGTTTAACCCGTAGCGCCACCGTGTCCCCCTATATAACATTATACTCCAAGGCAAAAGTTTAAGTCAACGTAAATGTCAATATGGTTGAGCAATGCATGGTGGATCTATAAAGAAGTCCTTCAACTTATGTTAGTATCAAACATATGGAGTGGAAGGGGCCACTATGGGTTCTTGAGGAAACAAAACATGAGTTCTACCATTCCTGGCCTTGTAAGTATATTTCAATTCTTCATATGGAAACCTTAATGGCCTTGGATTATCTGCCTCATTGGTCAAGGCACCAACAAATAATACAGTGGGAAGTACTGGTTATAAAGCATTGCTGTATTTAAATTTCAAAGGCAGTGAAGCTTTTAAGATGAACAACACAAAGAAATCCCTTCTGTAAAATGTCAAGGGCAGCCGATATGTTTAGGAGAAGCAGATGGTGAATTCCTGGATGCCATCTTTTGTTTTCTGGCTTGGTTTATCAGTTCATAGCAACTGCAACATCAATCCAGAAAATGAAAGCCAATAAGCTCCACTCAGCTCCTTTTGACTGTAAGAATGTGGCCAGAACTATTGTAGAAGCTTAGACCTTTCTTCGGCCTGGAGCTGTGGTGAAAGGATGGGCTGGTGGCAGAAGGAAATCCATGGATCATCGGGATCAGGTTTGCATTATACAAACAGTGTGACAGAAGAACAGCAGACTAATATGAGTCTAGGGGGCAGAGAAGTAGGGAAGGCACAACTGAGTGTTACATCAGTGCTTTGCAAGCTGAGCTCAGTCTCTGGCATCTCGAGTTTAAAAGACCAGATAGCAGATAAGGTGAAATGCCTTCTTCTGGAGCCCTGAGTGATAGCAGTTAGACTGGGTGGCACTGATAAAAACAGGGAGACATAATGACTTTAAAGGGATTGGGGGGATCCAGGTTGCAAATTCCAATTCAGCCAGGAAACTCCCTGGGAGATGATCTCTTAGCTTATGCTATCTCACAGTATTGTTTTGAGGTTAAGATTGGAAATGGTGGGTGGTGCTTCCTACTTTTTGTTCTCAGAGAAAAAGGAAGAGGTATAAATGCAACACGCCAATATTGATATTCAGCTTGATATGTCAATAGTTTAAGTGGTTCCAAGCCACCTTCTGGAGAGAAAGCACCAATCCTTGATGGAAGTCAAATCCCAAGTAGTTTTGGCCTAAATTTTTACCAAATGTTTCCTTCCCAATATCCTGGCTCTACTATGATTATCTCTCCCTTCTGCCAATATTATTACTGTGGAAGTCAGAAAGCTTTCTCACTGTGTGTTTTAGGACTTTGGTAATTTGGATTAAAAAAGGAGAGGTCTGGTTGAACACAAAGCAAAATGGAAGACATAAGGATATGCAGGTAGAGATGTAGACCCACTCCATGAAAGCACTGATGGTATTGAGAGCAGAAGAATGACTGGCACTGCCCAGACTGGAACAAGACAAAGATCTGTAAGCTCCATTTTCAATTACCAGAATCTGACCCACTGTCCATTAACAACTACTGTATTTCCTGGGCCAGGTTGCTGCAATCAGAACAATCTTCTTTCCTCCTTCCTTCCTTCCTTCCTTCCTTCCTTCCTTCCTTCCTTCCTTCCTTCCTTCCTTCCTTCCTTCCTTCCTTTCCTTCCTTCCTTCCTCTCTCCCCTCCCCTCCCTATATATATATACACACACACACACACACACACACACACGCATATATATATATATATACATACATACATACACACGCACACACACATACATACATACATACATTGATTCATTGATTCATTGATTCATTCATTGTCAAGGGATTCATCTTAGAAAAGATGATATTTATTTCCCAAAGTAGAGGACATGCAACTTTGAAGCAAATGCCTACTAGGATGAAGAATGACCAAACTGTAGAATTGAAATAGGTCCCAAAAGCCTACCCTCACCTTTCTGCTTAAAAAATCTGTCCTGGAAAAGGTCTCTTCACCTTCCAAGTGAGTTTGAAAAACTTGTACACAGAGGAAAGAGTTTTGGCTAATCTTTAATCTTCTAATATTTATCTATTCTCTTGGAGCTTACCTCCTGGAACTCTATTATCTGTGTAGTAAATTCAGCTACCTGAATTACAAAGATTTTGTTTTTGTAGGCAACATTTTTTTTTTCTCCACCATTCTAATTTACTAGAAATGGAACAAGATCTTGGAGAACAAGTTTATCTGAATGCCCAGTGTGTTCCACCATTATGAAACGGTAGATTTCCAGAACAAGAGGGAATGCCTCTTCTAAATGATGTACAAGCAGACAACAATAATGAATGTTTCTTGCCTCAGAACAACTGCTTTTACCAAAGCGCAAATCCAATAAACTGATTTAATTCTTCGTTTAAGTTTAGGAAACATTGTGATTCTACCTATCAATAAAATCAAATTCAGGGCCAGGTGGACTTCACATGACTAAGTTTCATTGTAGTTTCATTGTACTTCTTATTGCTATTTTCTGAATCTGTTCCAATTTCTCTGAATCCTTCTTTATGTGGGATGTCCAGAACTGGACACAATACTACTCCAAGTAAGACTTTTATTAAGTTCTACCTGATTTCATTAAAACCAGTAAGATCTTAGAATTTTGTCTGGGAAATGGTGAGAGTTATTGGGTATCTCAATTCCTGAAATAAGAAGTACAGGCATTTAAATGATCACCAAATTAGTTTCCTGTTGAAAGAAAAGCTTCTTCCCCAAATCAACTTTGAATATCCTGAGTATTATTTTTTTTTATTCAGTTGAAATAACAAGGAAGGCACTTAGAAAATACGGTATTTTAAAAACCTGGCTTGTATACTTCAAGGCAGGTTTAGTAATACTAATTGAAACTCTTGGGAATTTATTATGTTTAAGAGAATGACAAGCACACCTTTGCCATTCTTTTGAGATATAAAGGCATCAGAAAAGTGACATTCAAGATCTAGGGAAAACAATAAGTGTTGGCCTTGCACCTTTGTCCTTGAAGATAAGTCAACCCTCCTTTCCCAGAAATGTGTGTGTATATAGTTCTTTAAAATAAATTAATTTTTTTAAAGGCCAAACTTGCAGCCTCATTTTTCATTCTGACAGCTTCTGAAATACAGATAGATTTTGTCTCAGATGTTGGCCTTATTTATTTAATTCCAGCTCGTTTGCTCAACCCATTTTATGGCCGCTTGTTCTGGTTCTGTTTGATCTTGTGTCTGAGCAATCAAATAATCTGAAGACTTTTTCAAATTATCTCTGATGAGAAAGAGTTGGCCAAATAAAAGAGTTTAGGGGGATGGCAGGGGACAAAGAAATGAAGTGGAAAGACAGAGAGATAAGCTTTTCCATTTGGACATTCTGACCAAGATATTAATGAGTGGCTTGATGGACATACAGCAATTTGCAGTATTGACATTTGGCTGCAGAAATATCTAGAATTGTCACAAAATGAGAATGTCCTATTAAAGGCACTAAAACCAAAACCAGCCAATGAGTTCCTGAAAATTTCTCTAGCAACCTGTAAATTTGCATGCAAAAATTAGTTTCTTTAAGGAAGGTAGTAATAACTTCTTTTTCCACCATCAAGAACATATTAAAACAGCCTCCCCAATCACAAAAAGGCAAGAAAAGAAGGTAAGACTGCTTAAAGAAGTAAGTGAGTAAGCAAGCAAGCAAGCAAGCCAGGGAATGAATGAATGAATGAATGAAACCTTCTTCCCAGTCTATTGTATTAGGAGGAAGATAAATCTTGCCCCCCCAAATCAAGAAACAGCCAGATAAATTAGTAAGAAATGGAAGACATTTCCAGGTTCCCTTAAATTCTGTCCTTTCCTGTCCTATTCTTTTGCAAGCTCCAGCAAGAAGGCAGGTTGGAGTAAATCTACAATGAACTAAAATGCAAAACCAGAAAGAATGAGAATCCAGTTTGGGGACCTTTCTTGGAGATACCCAACTGCAAATGGCAGAAATTGAGACACCCAACTTTCTGACCCAAATTAAAGAATGATCTGCACAAACATCTCTATACTGGGAAGGGCATCTTTGCACGGGAATGACCTTCCTGTGGAATTCTATCTCCTGTTTGCCAAACAGAGCTGCCTGCCTTTGTAAACCCCCAAGCACTGCAATTGCTGAACTTAATTAACATCATTTTAGATTCAAATTAGCTCCCGAATCACACAACTTGCAATTGCTCGACAGCAATTACAGTTTAATTTTATTAATTTGGTTGATCTTCATCCACCACAATCTCATTTGTTTCACTGGATGCTGATATGTTACACAAGGAACGCCAGCCCTGAAACTGCTGTGGGCCTGGAATGAGAAGCTTGGCTAGAAGAGGAGGGTTGCTATTCGCCTCCCCGAAGGTCTGATGTATTTTGCCATTCTCAGCATGATTTATTTATAAGCCAACCAAGATCATATAGGCTGTAAGTGCATGTTCCATAATAGCATCGGACACTAGTCTATTTGTGCGGTCGCTGCAGACAAAGCGAACATGAGGGGAATGTAAACATCTGACTATAGGTACCAAAGTAATGGAACACTGCTCTGAAAGTGGAAGCATTTTTCATCTGGCTGATCGTTGCAGAAAGATACATTATTCTCCAGAGACTTAAAGGTACTACAGTGAAAATAAAATAATAGAATCTATCATTATGGACCAGGGGAGTTTCAGGAAGCCTAAAGATGCAAACCAAATGCTTGGACTATTCCATGCTGAAATCAAAGGGAGGTTTTCCCAAAAAAGCATTACAAGACAGAGAATGAAAGGAGGTGTGTTTTAAGTCATGTTTTGTAGCATTCAAATGCATGGCCTTTTTATGAACAAACAGATGTTTAAATGGAGAGCAGAAAGAGGCCAGAAGTGTTTGCTAGGATCACAAATGGGGAATGGATATCCTTTTTCTGTGGTAACCGATTTCCAGGGAAGACTGAGAAGCCTATGTGCTTGCACATGGGTGTCTACAGGAAATGCTTTAAAAAAGTCCAAGATGGTGGCCACACGTGTTATGGAATTCTCCCTGAGGAGGGAGGTGGTATGATGGAGCTTGGAGAAGGGAAGGAGGAGATGTGAGGTGTGATTGAAGCTGTTTCTTATGTGTATCATAGAGCTTTGAACACACTGTCATGGCCGTCTTCTCAATTTTGTTGATCATACCATGCCAACATCCCTGGCGGGCGGATAAGCACGAGTTACAAATCCTATTATTTTTCAGTTGCAAGATAGGACTATCATTTAGGTTGAAAACATTATACATTTCCTGTTTCAGAATCAGGAAGCAGTTTATGGATTTATCCCTGAATGAAGAACTTTGCAAAAAAACAAAACAAAACAAAAACTCCATGTTTCTTCTAACATGAGTATTTCCCTCCCTTCCTTTCTTACATGCAATTTTACCAATTTTATTTCATTTCTGCCATTTCTTGAGATTCCCCTTGTAATGCCAGAATATTGGAAATGAGTAGACCATGGGCAAATTATAATGTCCTCAAGCAGATACCTCAACTATTGAAAATGTTGAAAATTTCAGAAATACTCATAAGTCCTGTTAAAAAATATGGGTCCATTCACACAGTGGCCACTGGGGTGAATGTGATTCTACACAACACAACACAGCACTTCACTATACAACATACCATTTCACAGAGTGGCAAACTATGAGGCTAAAATAGAGGGAATTTCCTCTGAATATAGGGAGGAAGCTGAGTTTCAAAAAACTTGAAAAAGTTTTGAAAGGTGATGTTACCTAGTCAGGTGATGAAATGTCTGCAAGCAAACAACCAAGCTCAGAGAGCACCAAGAACTCCACAGACTTACTTTTGTATTCAATATAATATTAGTGTTTCACTGGATTAGGACAGCATCCATTACATTTCCATAGATATTTTTGTTTGTTTGTTAAACATAGAAAACAGAGTATTGATTGATTGACTGTAAAATATACCTCATGGCTTTTTTCACAAATAGAAAGAATATTAAAGAACCAATGCAGTGTTTTGATTAATATTGGATTGTGGATTGAGTACCACTCAGGTACAAAACTCACTGAGATATTTGGAGTTAATTGCTCTTTCTCAACCCTTATGTCTACCTCCTTCCTTCCTTCCTTCCTTCCTTCCTTCCTTCCTTCCTTCCTTCCTTCCTTCCTTCCTTCCTTCCTTCCTTCCTTCCTTCCTTCCTTTTAAATTTAAACTTAATTTTTAATTTAAACCTAATTTTATTAAGTTTAAAGCAAAGATAAAAACTACAATAAAGCAAAAAACTACAAAAAAAAGAAAAAGAGAAAAAGAAAAAAGAGTGAAAAAACAGAAAATGAAAAAAAGCTTTCAAGAGAAAATGTTGGCTATAAAGACAGTAAAACATGTGTGTATGTGCAGTATGTATGCATGTATGTGTAAAAGTTCTGCTTTGCCACTGAGTCATCCTGCAATGTCCTGAATTTAGGGTACTGGGTGCAGTCAAAATACTGTACTGCCTTACAATGAAATTGCCCCGTAATTGTCAAGGGTTCTTGCCAGATATGGCTATAAAAATCTTCCTCTCTCAGGCCCGCAACACAATAAGTTACCTAAGTAGCTTTAGTACAGGGAATTAGGAAACCATGCATACAGACTAATTCTTCATACAGGAGCATGCAGGAAATCTGCCTGCTACATAAGTCAGTCAGATGTTTCAAATCATCATCATCCTGTTCTTCTGGCCATTCTGAGACACCAGACTTTTGACCACTCTTGGTCCTGAATCTCAATGCCATCTGTCTTTTGTTTATCAAATGGCTTTCTCTGGTGTGTGAAGCAGGGGGTCTTGCCTCCCCCGCTTGGCCCCGCAACTGGTAAAGTCTCACAAGGAAAGTTGAAGGATCTGACTGCCTTTTCAAACTGCAGTCCAACAACTGCCCTCCTACAGGAGACCTTGGTATGGAAGACACCTACCATTCACACAAGACGTGCAAGCGGAACAAAATCATTTGCATAAAATAATCCTAAAAAGATCTATCTGCAATACATGGTTAATTCTGAAAATATTATGCACCAAGTTTTGGCATGCATGCCTGCTTTTATATATGTATCATAATGCTTTTTATTTCTTTTCTTTTCTTTCCATTTGGAAGACATGCTGCTGGGTACTGCTGTCACAAATCTCTGTTATAGTCCTCTGAATATGTATAGGCACAGCGGGAGACTTGCCATTGCATGTAGCTATCTCTAGCTACATCTCTATAGGTGGGAAGCTTAAAAAAAAGAAAAGAAAGAGAGAAATTGGAGCATTTCACTGCCATAACTAGCATTAGTATTTTTTCTCTACCATCCAGATAAGCAGTATGCTGACTCAAATGTCTTACTGAGCACAAGGAAAGAAAGAGGCAATATGCTGGGATTCAGTATTAGCATATTATTATTATTATTATTAATAATAATAATAATAACAATGTTATTACTGTTCCTTGTAATGAGAAGCAGGTTTTAGTCACTGCCAGTTTTATTAACTGCACCAAAGAATCATCTTTGCTGACCTAATGGGTACAAATATTACATCATGTTCACATGTTCAAAGTTGATTGCTTATATTCACCAATGGGATGTGGGTTAGGAAAACAGATTGTGCTGCAGGTCATTCATATGGTTGAAGAACATAAGCTGGGACTGACAAGAAGATTGCTTGCTTGCTTGCAGACATGACATTGCACACAGTGCCTTTTACACCATTTTTGTGCTAAGAAGAATTTTTTTGCAGATCACTTTCAAGGAGTTCTATTTTAGCAATGGGGTATAGATGCTGAGGAGTTGGAAATCCAGATTCAAAGGACTGTTGCCCCAGGAAAGGCAAAAACATGAGAAAGAGCCACAAAGAAACTCTGCTTTAATTAAACTAAGTTGAAGGGGAGCACTGCTTTGACAGGCTTTCAAGATTTGGTACATTACTGTACTAGCAATAAAGATACTTTCAGAGCTCCAAGTGGTTCTTGAGTCTTGATTTTGCCAGACTTGCAGGACTCGACAAGATGCCTGCACATTCATGTGTGTTTTGACTAAACATCTCCAGTGCTTGGCATTCCCTCTATGGCTTATTCTTGGATCCTGGAAAGCTAGGATCCTAATTTTTACTGAATCATCCTCTGGATCATCTAGCACTGTCTTCACTGGCTGGGTTCAAACATCACGCACCCCATAGCTTATTCCAGAGTCCACAACTGGCTAGCTTCACAGAGTATAGAACCCTAAACTATGGCTTGCAAACCAAGCAGATGAGTTCATGCAACATACGAAGCCAAACTGAAGCCAACCACGTTGTGGCTTAGAGCTCCATCAGCCAGCTACTGCCTGCAACAGGTTCCAACAAAACAGTAATTTCCAGCCTTACCTGGTGATGCTAGGGGTTAAAGGAAGGACCATTTGCTTGTTTTACTCATCCGAGGTGATAAATATGGAATGAATAGTTTAGCATTCCGCTGCAGAATGATAGACAGATGCTCCTAGTCCAGCACCTTAATAACTACAACATGCCGGCTCTACACGCAGAGGCCAAGCAAATATGGAAATAAGTTGCAAGCATCAAACACGACACAAACACAACAAGAAGGGAAATAAATTCAATCAACATCAGATAATTCAATGAGGCCTCTACTCCTCTACAATAAGGCCTGCTTTTGGTGAACTGGTGGGTCACAGACAGCATTTCATAGAATGCCTTGGGACAACAGATACGTGGAGGCCTATAGATGATGTTTCCTCAGCTTCCATTTTTTGTTTATATGGAAATGTTATATTTTAAACTCTCAGCACTTTAAACTCTTAGAAGACCAGGAACTTCAATTTGTTAATGCATTTGATATAGGTCACTCCATTATCGAATGGGATAAACAAATGAGTGGTGACAAAGTTCTCCCCATGTAAGCATCTAATGAGGCATTAGGAGACCTTTCTTCCCTTTTACAGATCACTCTCCACATTGGAGAGCAGTCTAAGCAGGTCTTGAGTAATACATAGATAAGTTTGTTTTGATTTACGAGCATGAGGCTTAGCCTCTTTGGACAGGATGAACATCTCACATGCTCTGAAACAACCAAATATAATACAGAGAACATTCCTGAAAGAACAAATGCAAACATACCATCATGAGTATGGATGGTGAGCAGGAGGAGACCCCTATCCAGAGGGAGAAACGCATGCGTAGTTTAGAAACTTTGAGCTGTCATTCAAAGAAACCCAGAACAGACCCACCTTGAGTTTTGGGGTTTATCTGTCTGGGTTTTCCCATGGTCTTCAGTTTGGTAGGATTTTCTGTCTACAATAGCAGTTAATAAAACACTAGAGACTTTCTCCTCATCTCAGCGTGGTCCTTGCTTAGTCAGGACACATATATTATTTCTTTTGAGGTGCCAGTTTGTGCCCTTTTTAAAAAAGCAGCCTTTAAAATGTCCATGCCATGATGTCCATGAAAGCTGAAACTATCATATGTTCAAGACTAACAGCTGTATTGCACAGAGATATTGAGGTCTAGAGGCAAGATTCTTTCATGGAACATCCTGTGGAACCAGAAAAAAGGTGACAGATTAAAAAGTGGGGGAAACCATAAACCAATTTATTAAGTAACTTATGGTGGGGATGATAAATAAATACCTGAAACTCAGGCATATTCATCTCTATTTCCAAAGGAGGAAATGGATTCATATAGCAACAATAACAACAACAACAACAACAACAACTGTGGTGTTGGAGGAAGATTCTGAGAGTGCCTTGGACTGCAAGAAGATCAAACCAGTCCATCCTCCAGGAAATAACGCCAGACTGCTCACTTGAGGGAATGATATTAAAGGCAAAACTGAAATAGTTTGGCCACATAATGAGAAGACAGGACACCCTGGAGAAGATGCTGATGCTGGGGAGAGTGGAGGGCAAAAGGAAGAGGGGCCGACCAAGGGCAAGGTGGATGGATGACATTCTAGAGGTGACGGATTCGTCCCTGGGGGAGCTGGGGGTGGCGATGACTGACAGGAAGCTCTGGTGTGGGCTTGTCACGCCAGAGTCGTGAAGTCACGAAGAGTCAGAAGCAACTGCACAAGTCAACAACAACAACAACAATAAGCATATCACTTTGCCTGAAATTCAAAACTCTGTGGTAATCAAAATTAAATTTCTTACATTTAACAGAAGCCATGAACTGTTACAGCTTTTTGCATAAAAATAAGAAATGCTTCTGTTCAATTTTATTGCATTTTCAGTTTTAATTTAAAAATAATAGCACTCAATGTGCTCATCTATGTGGGAAGCTGCCAAATGTCTTCTGGCAGTGGTCACTACCAAGGTGATTTCTAAAATGAATCATCGGTTTTTCATTTAGCCCATATCTCTGCTTATTTCTGGAATGAGTTGCTTTGTTCTTCTTTTGAGTTTGGGGATGGGGTGCTTAATCTCCATGGTCCTCAAGACATCACGAATGGCAAAGGAGCCATGAGTGAAAAACCCACCCCTCTGGCAGTTATTTTTCCCATCCTTTCCACAGGCAAGTCACAAAGTAGTTAAGACTTTTCTATCAAGCAAGTCTCTCCTGAACCTTACAAATAGAATTCCAGGTACCATTGCTGCAATGTGTTTGGCACGGGGCTGCCCTTGAAGACTTTTCAGAAACTTTTGTTGATTCAAAATCTGTTCAGCCAGATGCTTAGCCAGGAGAAAACAGTACATCAGCACCAGAAGTTTTTATCTTTAAAAAAGTTTCAATCACATTTATTTTCAGGATGTATTCAAAGAACTGGCTATTAAATCCTATAAGACTTGGGCAAAGGAACCTGAAAGATACTGTTTTCATTCATACCTGCCTGCTCTGTCTGTCTGTCTGTCTATGAGAGCCTGCGCAATCTGTTGCACAATCTTTATTGAGTAGAAAAGTAGAAACTGGAGAAAGGGCCTTGTCTGTGATGCCTCCTTAGTGAAATGGTCTCCATAAAATTGCAGGGCCTGCACCTTTATTATTTCTAAGCCAGATAAAAATGTTTTTATTCTTTGCAACTTTGAATGAAAGACATTTTAATTCTGCCTTACTACTTCCTTACAGATGTCTAAAGCTGCAAATCCCCCATTGATGCTTTGCTGCAACAGATAATTGCCCTGTGAAGCATTAGAGGATGGGATTCATTTTGATCAGTAGAGTCAAAGAAATTAGCTTCTCTATCTCTGCCAGTTGGGGTGGCATGGGGAACAACTTCATAGTCTTCGTTTTAAGTTAAGGAGGGGGGACTTCACTTAAACATTCACAGAAGCAACACGCAATTTAAAGGCCCACTCACAGCCCCTCTTTGCAGCTTTGATTGCTTTTAAATTGATACTTTAAAAAATGCTGATATTTTTACACTGAAAAGTGAGATAACCTATTTTAAACACATAAATCAGTAATACAACTTTAAACTGCTCCTACTGTTTTATCAGGAGGGGGGAAAAATCTTTAATTTATCCAATTATGTTTGATAAAGTTAGGGCTTTAGTTCACATAGAAGAGCCACAAAAGCAGATGCATTAAAAAAAAGATTGAAAGTGGGTTGAAACGCACCCAGCTTTGCTTTATTATTTATATATAATTTATTATTAATATTTTTACACTGGTTGGCTGCTAAAAAGCTGGGCAGAACAAATCAGGATGTAAAACCATAAAGAACAACAGCCAACCCATCTTAACGGAATAATAAGAAATTGAAAGGAATTTAAAAGGCCATTAAAAATACATGTGCCAGAAACCTTTTCTAAGAATCAAGGTGGGGGGGGGGGGTCAGGTGGAGTTCTGAAGGCACTCCACAGTTTCAACCAACTTGAAAGAAACCATCTGAATTGAGCTGTGCTCAAGAGAACCTCTTTGTATGTTTGCTAAAACATAAAACAGAAGTCAGAAGAAAAGCAATATTGAAAAACTGACCATTTGTTTTGTTTTTGCCTTTGTTTTAGTATTCTTTCACCTCTAAAAAAAAGGCAGTTTGTCCAATCTGTTTGAAATGTGGCAGTTTGGATTCTGGAGGGGGAATTCCAGCATGGCTCCAAATGTCAGTCCATTTGGATGGGGGGAAAAAAGATCAATGTCGTAAGCAGGAGAACACTAGCTACATCTTCCACTGAAATAATGGAAAAACCAAAAGCAGTGTTCAAATTAATTAAAGTGCCTACAAAAAGAAAAAGAAGCACCAAACAAAATTCCCCTTAACACATACTTCAAGTGGCACTAATCCTAGAATCCTAGAATCATAGGGTTGGAAAGGACCTTGGAGATCCCTTTACCACTTGTGGTGATAAAGGAAGGTGTACAAGGGTGTCTTTTCTCTGCACAATGAGGCAGCTGCAACTCCCTGTCATGTGATGAAAACTGACTTACCAAGACCTCAAATAAGGGAGAACAAGAAGTCATAAGGTTAAAAAATTGCTACGTTCAGTACTACTTAATTGAGCCATTCAGCATCTCTTGCTGTCTTTCAAAGTGGACATTAAACATCAACATTTGTCCCAAAATGAAAGCAAAACTGGGAGCTGAATAAAAGCAGAGATAGATGAATTCTGAGGATGTCACTGGTCTTCTATTAATCGGTGCAACTTTGGAAAAATTCAGTAGTCCACTGATTGGGAAATGTCTGGTAAAGAGGAATAAGGTTTGTGTCGCCAAAAGACTGATGAATGTTTATCAATATTAGCAGTGCAACTGAATCTCTTTGCCCCTCTGCAATGCTCTCAAGACTTTGAAATGCCTTGATGAACTGAGTGAGTGAGCCACTTCCTTTTATATTTTAACAGGTACACTGAAGTCCATCACAAGAAAAGAAAGAAACAAAAATGAGAGATGGGAGGAAAGCTGAGCTATATTCAAAGGAAGGTTAAAGTGGAGTACAAAATCAGCAAGTGATCAACTGGGTGAAAGCAAAAGGCCAAACAAGGTTCAGACTGAGGCATGATAAACTGTGGCATGATCGCTGTCCTTCAAGCCTCAGGAAGGGGTGCAAGAAGAAAGATGATCAAGACAAAGATGAAAACAGCAGGAAGGAGAAAAGATGTGAGATCAAGAATAGCTGGAGAACTCCCTAGAGCAGGGTTTTTCATCCAGGGTTCCATGGAACCCTAGAGTTCCAGGAGAGGTCACCAGGAGTTCCCTGGGAGATCACAATTTATTTAATTTTTCTTTCAAATTCAGGCAACTTCACATTAAAGAGGTACGTTTCATTCTTTATTTTCAGTTTAAGAACACTGTTAATGCATCTATACAGGCCTACACATGAAATGAATATAATAATTTTGTAACTTCTGGCCTATCTCTGAGCCTGAATGTGCAGGGGTTCCCCAAGTCCTGAAAAATATTTCAAGGGTTCCTCCAGGGTCAGAAGGTTGAGAAAGGCTGCCCTAGAGAGTCTGGAAGTTTGATGGCCAGTTTCCATCAGATGCACTCAAACCATTAGAAGAAATTGGTTGGAGGGATGAAGAACATCTATCTCCAGAAACCACAACTTTTTGAATGCTGGCTGCAAATACTTCAGAAGAAAAGGAAGTAACAACTATAGAAGTAAGTCTACCCGAAGCTCATTAATAACTCCAGTAAATTTACTACATATTTTGTCTGCAACTATTTCTTATTCTGATCTTATCCGTTCACACAAAACACTGTCTGAAGTATGTCTTGTGCTCCACCACCATCTCAATGGCATGGAACTGACAACCGAATCAGGCTGAAATCCTAGGCCAGACCACCACTATCTTTCTTCTTGAGAAGATTAAGCAGAAGTTGCATGTTAAATTGCAGCTATAGTATTTGTTGAACAAATTCATTCAGGACCCCTTCTCTTGGGAGGAGGGAGGGAGGAAGGGCAAACACGCTTCCCACAATAATATATGAGAGAGAACAGTTCCAAATGCAGATTTATTCCTGGCATGCTGATATTCCAGCAGAATTGTTCTTTAAAGAAAAGAAGAAAGCAATTTTTCAATGTGCTTCATTTTAAAATCCCAAGTAATTCATATTTAATGATTTATTTTGCATTTTGCATTTTGCATTTATTTTTATTTATACTGTATTGACTTGGCCTTTTACCCTCTTGTTAATATTTAAATATAATTCAGCAGCTGTTACATTTTAAAATCAGCGTGTATGGGGGAGCATCTGACTGTTCCCCTATCCATCTCCTGACAACACACATCATACATCCACAGGAGTATCTTCAGTAAACAAGTCATGACTATCCTCGGATAAGATTCAAGTGTGAAAAACAGATTTGGAATTAATGATAGTGTTCCCCTCTCTTTTTCTCTAATCTTAATAACCTCTTTGCAGGTCACATATCCAAAACACATTTTGTGGGCTTGATCATGTATGCAAGTGAAGTACTGTTAGTTAGGAATGAAGCGGTGCACAATGATGCTTTGAAGGCATGCTTCAACTGAATCTTCATCAAATCAAACTATTCCTTTGAAGATTTCCACAGCCCTAATGTATTGTTCATACCATGTTTTCTAGACTGGAATTCCAGCCTGTTGCTGACAGATTTAGATGTTCACAGACAAAGAGATGAAATTCATTAAGCCTAATTCTCAACTATAATAGTGTTTTTCAGATCTGAATAAAGTACCATTGGTGAAGAAGGATGCTGAAGCCTTTTAAGAATGAATGATGCTCAGAATAGAGGCTGAATTCAGTCTTGAGGAGAGTTTGGATCAATTTATAAGTTGTAATGTCCATTCATGATAGTTTTGTTTTGTTTTTGTTCCTTCAAGACAATGCTGACTCCTGGCAACTGCCTGGACAAGTCCCTGCAGTTTTCTTGGCAAGGTTTTTCAGAAGTGGTTTGCCATTGCCTCCTTCCTAGGGCTGAGAGAGAGGGACTGGCCCAAGGTCATCCAGATGGCTTTGTCACTAAGCTGGGACTAGAACTCAGAGTCTCCCAGTTTCTAGCCTGATGCCTTGACTACTACACACCACTGGCTCTTGATATCAATAGCAGTAGAATCCCTTAATCTGAGTTTCCCTTTGGTAGAAGTCAAAAATGCTTGGTGAGAAAGCCCCAAGACTGTTTTAGGTGGGAATTAATGCATGGAGTGACTCCATCTTTATTAACTTATTCCTGCAGGATGGATTCCATAGGAATATATAGATACAGCTTAACATTTGGTATAGGAAACATTCAGTGCCAAGTGCAAAATCTACTGATTCTCTTATTGGGGCAATAACTTCCACTGTTATTCGCAGTCTTACAATATTGTTATTGCCTTTAAAGGAGATAGTTTTTATTTTCCTTTTTTACAGAAAGAGCAGGAAGCATTTGTAGATCCCATCACTTTGTACGTATCCTTCATCAGGGGAAAGAGAGAAAGAGGGAGAGAAAGAGGGAGAGAGGGAGAACAACTCTATCAACATAATTTAAAAGTGTGGCTTAATATTAGTGCTTGGCAAGAAATTATCCTGCTGTTCTTCCATAATTGTTCTCATTTAATTTGTTGAAAGAGAACTTGCTTAACAAATTTCTTTCAAATAGAAGAGAATTTCAGAGGAATTTTAAGAGAATGGTGCTCTTCTGCTTATTTCATTTTAAGAGGCCAAAAACATGTCCTGCCTTCATTGTGCAATCATCTCCCCAGAGGTCTCGAGCCTCCATGGCTTGCTAAATCCCAAGAGTAGACATCATCAGAGAACTTCTCCCTGGAGCTTGTAGTAGCTGGTCCTGGAGTATTTCTCACTGGAGGTCTCGAGCCTCCATGGCTTGCTAAATCCCAAGAGTAGACATCAAGAGAGAACTTCTCACTGGAGCTTGTAGTAGCTGGTCCTGGAGTATTTCTCACTGGAGGTCTCGAGCCTCCATGGCTTGCTAAATCCCAAGAGTAGACATCATGAGAGAACTTCTCCCTGGAGCTTGTAGTAGCTGGTCCTGGAGTATTTCTCACTGGAGGTCTCGAGCCTCCATGGCTTGCTAAATCCCAAGAGTAGACATCAAGAGAGAACTTCTCCCTGGAGCTTGTAGTAGCTGGTCCTGGAGTATTTCTCATTGGAGAAAGCTGCCCAGGAATTTGATGGAGAGAACATCTGTGCCCAGGTCTAGCTTAAACAGTTACGGCAACTTGGGGATCTCAGGAATGAGATGGTCTAATTCTTACATCTCAAAAACTTGAGATTTTGGCATTTGCATTAATTCACGGATGATTTTATTAAACATTATTTTGGGATGCCTACAGCAATATAAGCAAGCATTCCATGAATAGCCTTCTGATATGGGGGTAGAAGTGGAGGCAGATGTCCTGTTTGCAAACTCTCTTGAACCAGCACATTTCAATTGATGCTTCCAGACAATAGAGGGAGATCTGAGTGGTGCAGCTAACTGGGCTGCTATCCAAAAGGTTTTTGTTTGAGGCTCACAGTAGAATGGTCCCTAGGGCGAGCTTCACAGAAAGAAATGCACCACACAGAGAAGCACCATGTTAAAATAATGAGAACATCCAGCAGAGCCAAGCACTAAGCATCAAGGAAAGCAAAGGGAACAAAATTATGGTTGTCCCTTATGTAGTAAATGAGTGTGTTCAGTGCCAGGGCAAGACTGTATTGACAATATTACATGAACCAGGTAAACCCTCTTCCTTACTGCTTTGCCATTTATGGAAAAGTGGTGATGGAATTTCTTACTCATTCCAACCTTCTGCCATTTCAGTCTACAGCAAACACAGACCTGGCCCTTGTGTTCCAGCTCATTATCAGAACCACTGATAGATGACCTTTTCTTCCCTTGACAATGGAGAATAACTTGCCAGATAGTCTAACAGCCACTGATGTCTGCTAAAAATACTTGCATGAGAAGGTGGGGTTGGGAGGCACCACACCATTTAGAAATTCTGGGAGGAAGTCTTGACATCTTGATGCTTGGTGTCACAGCAATTCAAGAAGTGGCCTGGGCTTCGGAGTGTTGTCTCCTCATTAATCACCATAGCTTAATATTCATCCAAGTAGCAACACTGATATAGAATGGAATGGGCCATCTTTTGACGGTCAGAGGGTCATGTCATGATGCCACATGAGGAGGACAGCTCATACCTATGGCTAAAAATAGGAATGCCTTCCTGGATATTGGGGGTGTTTGGGAACCCCACTGGAAAAATGGGATTTACACAGAGAAAACTGTAAATTCACCCTTGATATTTCCAGTTGAAAATCGCAAGGAACAGAAGATTTCAATGATCCTTGCCTGAAGACTAGAAGAATTACCGCTACTTGCTGATGGGAGTAAACAAAACAGTACCCAGCTTTTTAATATAGTAGGATTATAGTACAGTTATTCTTACCCTATGTCCTGACAAGCACGCCTGTCTCTTATTGGTCTCTAGTGTTTTATTACTGCTACAGTAGACAGAAAATCCTACCAAACTGAAGAAGCGTACAGATAAACCCCAAAACTCAAGGCGGGTCTGTTCTGTGTCTCTTTGAATGACTGCTCAAATTCTCGCTACTACGGGTGCGTTTTCCCCCCTGGATAAGGGCCCCCTCCTGCTCACCATCAGTGCTCATGACATCCTATCTGAGTAAATCATTTTATTTTTAAAGAAGGGATTGTATTAAATACATAATAAACACCTTGCTTTCAACATCATAGAGTTAGAAAGGGCCTTTTAGACCTCCGATCCCTGCATAGGTCAGGAAACCAAATTAAAGGATCCTCAGCAGAGTTGGTGTCCAGGGTCTGCTTGAACACTTAAATTAAAAGCCGTTGGTTCCATTGGTTTCAGTATCTTTCTGGATCACTGGTTCCGTTCTCAATCTGCTTTTTATTGTTAGGAAGATTTGCTAATAACAACAGGAATCTGTCCATCTGTATCAAGGCCATTATTCCCTCTGGGATGACAGAGAACAAGTCTTAGCCTTCTTCTGTATGACTCCCCTTCAGTACTTCAAATCCATACTTCAAAAATGCTGTCACATCCCTCTGCTCTTCTCTCAAGGTTCAACATTCCCAGTTTCTTTAAGCTTTCTTCATAGGATTTAGTTTCTAGATTCCTGATCGTCCACATATGCAACTCTCCAAAGTCGCTTCAAGTGAGATGGGCGGTGACGAAATTTGAAATATAAATAGTAAAGACTCATCTTCTGATCCATTACAGCTCCAGGATCTGTTTCACATGGACCAAGCCAGACATCCCCAGCATTTCATTTCTTTTTCCCAAGTGAAGGACTTTGTTTTTGTCTGTATTATCATTTTGAATTGTTTTTCCCTTCTGAGCATAAGCTGTTCCACCCAATTTTATGACATCCACTAATCCGATAAACTGTCCTGCTACCTCTACATCCAGATCATGGATGAAGATGTTGAACTGTCTCAGAGCCTTACATAAAAAATAAAAAATGATGCTGCCATCCAGCACTTAAGCTCAAAGGATACCCCAAAGCTATTCAGCTGTCCCCTCAGAAGCCAAAGGGAATCTGGGGTAACAGAGAACAATCTAAAAATAGCTAGGTGATTGGTGAGGAGATCCCTCAGTGTATGATCAATGAGTATTTTGTGACTGGCCATGCCCATGATGGCATAATGTTTTGAATATGACCACAATTCTGTGACAATTCCACAGCCTAAGCTCAAAATTCCAGATGTGCCATCTACTCCCCCCACACAAAAAAGTTTCCTACTTCTGTTATAAGTCCTTTAATCTAATACTCTGTGAAAAGTGCTTGTTAGGTTCAAAAGCACTGCAGACCTATCCAATATAGCCATATTTTAGGGGATATGTAACAACTGCTTGCATTCTTCACTTAAAGACTTCAAAAGAATACTTTTCAGTTCACAATATCTCATCATGCCACAGATCAAAGGGTTGATGTATTGTAAATGGATTTTGCTGTGATTTAAGAGGAATTTATTAAAAATGGGCTGACGCTTTCATTCTATAAATTAATCTGAAGACTCCTCACTTGAAAAATGCTGAGTTATCTTCTAAACACATTGTCTTATAGATGACAGATAGGCTTCTTCTGTTTTGGGACCACAGCTGTAGCAAAACTGAATTGAGAGACTGCAGATGTGAAACTGTCACTGCTTAAACAAAGGCATTAAGCACCCATGTTTTAGGGAGGGTGCTCTGCATCTCTGGAAAGATGAAAATCTACACACTTGATTGGCCCTTCCACAAGGGAAGAACTGTAACTCAATAAGAGACAGAATACTTTATTCCAGGCTACTAATGTGTCCTGTGAGCCCCCAAAGCTTACATAACAATAAATTAATTTGTCTTTAAGGTGCCCTAAGACTCACTGTGGCTTTTACGTAAAGACGAATACGGCTACTGTAGAAAGTTTAGCATTTCCAGTTAAATGGATCGGGGAACAGGTGAGGGAAGAACCTTGCCTGATTTCCTGGAGAACTGAGAACAGACAGGACCTGTGTAGTGGTACATTCTCAGGCTGGTAGAAATCCAGAAGGTTGTCTCGTGAACAGCCACCTGTAAGCATCTCCATCATCAGTGAAAGGACTCCCCACCTTGTTGCATTGCAGGAAGATTGTAAGAAAGAAATGAAAGAATGCACTAATCGATCTGGAAGTCTATAGGTTCTATACCGCAAATAGTTCAGTTGCTGGAATTCTTGTAACCCCCCCATCTCTTTTGTCTCAATACATGTTGCTGAAGAAAACTAAGTGGGGAATTCCAGCTGGAAAGAGTTTGAGGCAGCTGCAAACAAGTTGGACTAAGAGGTTTCAGGAACCAGGGAGCTTCCCAGGGTTTTATGAAATGAACAGGATGCTATCTTGTTCATTGAGGAGATGATTCACCTTCCATCTTAGGCCTTCAGTGTTCAGATCTTCATCCTTAGTCCTTTTGGCTTGGACTAAGGATGATGGCTTTAGCTGTGAGGTTTTATCTTACTGATATGCTGTTTTCTCTTTTTCTGTTACTGCATTATGATTATTATATTTTACTGTAGATAATTGTAAACCACCAAGAGTCCAACTGGATTGTGGCAGTTATACATTTTATAAACGACCGATCAATGCCAGTTCCACCTGCAGTTTCAGTTGGGCTTTAATACTTTGCTTTCTCTGTGCTGCCACCTTAAGCATTCTAATGATGCAAAGCAAAGATACAAGCTGGACTGTTATCACTTCCACTCAACCAAGAAAAAGAACATGCCTTTTCAAAATTCTCCACCCAATCTGTAGGCAGAGAAACTATTTTTTTTTCCCCCGGGGAAAAAGAGAAACCCTTTGACAGGCAGAAATGTAACTACTAAAACTACCCCATGAGTGAATTGTCCTTGCTATGTTCTCTTGGAATAGTAATGAAATGTAGGAAGCCAGGGAATCTGTAATATCTTGGGGAGAAGATTGTCCAACAAATGACACAGCTTTTGGTCACTTTATATAGAAGGTATGAAGGATGACCTTGATGGAGAGAGGAAAGATCCATTACCAAGGCAATGAATGTGGCTTAAGCCCATAGGATGAAAGAAGTTTATGAAAACATCTCAGACAGCCCCCCCCCCCAGTTCCAAAGAAGATAAAAGAGGAAGGGGGGGAAACACATTCAGACTTGCAAGTTTCTGTTACTATAGCCATTCTTAAAAAGTAGTTTTAGGCCTACATGGTATCTGTTTCTTGGTCTGATCTACCTTATAGGGCTGACACCTTATCACTAAGCAAATGCAAGGCTACCATTCTCCACCCATCAACATTTCTCCCAAATGTTCAAGTCCTTTGAGTGAAATTCTACAGTTTCATTCTCTTTCATAAATTAAATGAGAACTGAGAAGAAAAACTACCGAGAAATTCCTTCGCCGAGCAGTATTTCTGAAAAGTTAATCAAACCAATCATTTGTGGTTTCCTGACGGGTGCTTAGGTTAGGCCACCAGGCTGTTGCCTAACAAAACAGAAGGATGTTTTGCATATAAATTAGCAGCCAATTACATCACTGATGCTCTAACAGGATAGGGCTTGTGAAAGGGCAGCCATGATTAAACAACAGCAACAACAGGAAGAAAAACCACCTGAATTTAGGTCTCTACCACCTACCCTCAAATCTGAATCCAAAATCCAAATTTAAGTTCTTCATGGAGTTTGGAAACAGAGTAAATATTTATCATGTCCTTCAAAGACATCATATTGTCATAGATGCTTACAATGGGGAAGCTTTTCTTTGTTCTTATGAAGAAAAGCGAAGAAAACAAAATGTCTACAGCTAAACTCCTTCTTAAAGACTCTTTAAAGTAGACAGATGTGGGCCGGGGGAAGTATTAGATGAGGGAACAAATTTGGAAACATGTTTTTTGAGCTTAACGCCTGGAGCAATTTGTAAAGCAATTTTCTACAGTAAAGTAGAAAAGTTGCACAAGTCACAGAACAGAAAAACCTCCAAATAAACATTCCCATGCTGTATTTGCATCTTTTTCTTCTTTTTTTCTTGGCACAGCCATGTATTTGTTTTGTCACTTACCTTTTTTTTTCTTCCCCGAAGAAGATAAAAGAAACAGTTTTAAAAAACAGGAAAAACATGAAAGAAAATTTGCAGAAAAGCTTTACAGAGAGGTTTCTCATGACTGCATTAGTTTTAAAATGAGAATGCTATATCCAAACATCTGGGCAGGCTGAACAAAATGACTGGGATTGTTTATATATAAAACTTGATAAATTACAGCCTTTTATTGAAATGAACATATTGTTCAGCTCTTAATTTCCCTCATATTGATTTGGACTTTTGACTGCAGATCAGTTTTATTCTCTTTTTTCAAGGCATTTCGAACCAAAAATCATGGGTGCCACATATCCAATCTACCTATTTGAATTTTTTTTCCCCTCAAGGGAAAATTTCATGGCGGAAGCCCAGTTAACTTGGAGTTGGCAAAGTTTCCTGCTTCAGAATGTTTTAACCTGTCCTGAATTGTAAAAAGAAAAATAGATAAATAAAAAGAACCAGGTTGGATCCAAAAACCCATTTTGTCCACAACCTTCCATCTCACATTTAACAACCACATACCATTAAGAAACCCACAAACCTGGTTTGAGGATCATAATATTTGGTTTGATGGTATCATAATAATTGGTGCAAGCAACTACTGAGCATCCATATCTTTGTTGCATGTGAGCATGATAGTATAAACACAGCTTTCTCAATAATTTTGCCTAATTCTTAGATAAATTACTGTGGGGGCTTGGAATCTAGCTCAATGTGCATCACTATTGGACACATTTTCATCATTGTCCTTCAGTGAATACCTATATTCTCTGCTTTATTTTCCTCCTCATCACCAGATATTTCTCCGTGTTCATTTCAAAACAGCTATCAGATGCTGGCTTCCGTCGATAGCTGTATACAGTTCTTATTTTCAGGCAAAGCCGATTGATCTATTCCGCTCGCTTTCTTGATAAAGTGCTTTGATTTGGCAACAGCAGGAAAAAAGGGGGTTGCCTTAGCCATTTTGTTCATAAAGCAGATATACAGAAATATTTCAATATTTTTTTCTGCAGTGGTATGTGGGCATGACCTTGGGAGACAGGAGGGACAGCCGCAGACTGGACAACCAGCTTGTAAAAGTATCTCAGCCCACAGAAGGAGAGGAGGCGTGGGAAGCATTTCAGAAGGGACCCTCCCTAGTTTTCCAGACAGTAAAAGGAAAGGAAGGGGAAAATACTTTCAGCCTTGCAAGGTTCTGTTCATGAAACTGTACAATAAGGGCAGAGCTAGTATTCCTGGTTGTGCTTCTTGTCTGGACCACCTTGCAGAGCTCACATTTTTACAATGCATCACCAGATTCTTTCTGAGATGGTGCAGTCCTTTTGGGAGGTGCCGGAGATTCAAAAAGCTTGACTTCTTAAACATGTCACTCATATTGCCACTGTTTACTGCAATATTTACAGTAAATATTGATTCCATTCTGTTTATCTACCACAGTATAATATCCCTCCAAATGTAATCCATCTCTCCTGAAAAGGGATTAAGGGAAAATAAAATGCACAGCTTGGCTGAGAAGAGGGAAGCGTCTCTGGGCTGTCACAGGGAAGAAGGTATGGATTTATTCCCTGTAGGGCCTATGGGTAGGACAAGAACCAATGGGCGGAAGAGTTGCACAGAGAGGTCCAGAGGAAAAATCAGAGGAATTTCCTGACTGTGAGAGCTATTAAGCAGTGGAACAGCCTGGCTCCTGGAATCATGGACGCTCCATCACTGGATGTTTTCAAGCAAAGACTGGACAACCATTTGTCTGGGTTGGTCTAGGGATTCCTGCCCTGTGCAGGAGTCGGATTAGAAGATCTCCAAGGTCCATTCCAGATAGGCTGACAATATTTCCTTGAGACAAAAACGGGACATTGGGATGGCAAAATGGGGCAGGGCTGGGCGATGGGCTGGATCGAAAGGCAGGAACGTCTCCGGTTTTCTTGGGCTGGGAATCTTTGGATTCCTTCCTTTGTGAGAGGCGAGGCTGGGCTGGAGAGCCTAGTGAACGGTTGTCCCCAACAAGCCATTCCTCCTCCGGCTGTGCTTTTACGTTCTTTTCTTCCCGCCATTTCAAGGCAGGAGACAATCAGTTTGCCCTTTGCTCACCGCCTATCAGCCGATCCTGTTTCTTCCTTTTTAGGCTTCCCACCGGGTTGAGCTCTGTGGCTTTTTTCCCGCCGTTTCTGCTGAGCTCCCCCTCCTTCCACCCAAAGTCAGACTGCCTTCTGACAGGTTCGCGGGAACTTTCAATTTTTTAAGTAAGGTTTTTTAGAAAACGGGACAAAATGGACATTTATATTAAACTGACAGGACAGTCTGGAAATGTTAAAAAAAACAGGACTGTCCCGTTCAAAACGGGACATATGGTCAGCCTAATTCCAAATCTAGGATTCTCCCAAAATATCATTTACAGCCCAAATGTAAATGTCTGAATCCATTTTGGCTTTCTATCTGGGACTGAGCAAGAAAAACTACAAAAATTACATCTTTTCCTTGGAGATGTGGAATATGAATCCTTATTTGGCTCTGAGTACTAATAACAAATCAACCCACTTTCATCTATTTTCCCATTTCTGTCTAGATAGGCAACTTAGTAAGATTACATAGTTCCTGCAAGAAAGCATTTCTCACTTCGCCTTGTGTATTGATTTAATAAGAACACATTTTTCCATCCCTCAAACTCTTGAGTACAGCCTTCCAAAACATAACATTTTTAATGCAACTACACAGAAGGGGTATTATTAACTCTTACATGAATTCAGTTAATCTGTTTTAATGTTACTTCAGATGAAATCTAAAATTTAAATCTACACTCAGCTAAACCAAGTTGAATTTGTGTCCTGGACCCACCTACTGTACTTTTGGGAATGCAGCCTCTGACAAGCCACTCACAGGTCAAGGGTGGTCTTCAGAAAAGCTGAAGACCTGTCTGAGCAGCTTTAGCTTAGACGTAACTGAAATCCTAATGGCTACAGAAAGACAATTTTTCTCTCCCTATCCAGTTAATTATGCTGGATTTAGCTTTTATTCTGGTTTAACCTTTATTTAATTAATTATCTCCCCATACCTAATCCTTCTTTCTCAAAAGTAGCTTACATCGTTTTCCTCTATTTCCCCCTCTCCTCAAAAGAATAAACTTGTGAAATAATCTTGAGAATGCATGGCCCAAAGTCACTCAGTGACCTTGGTGGTAGAATAGAGAGTTGAATGTGGGCCTGTCTGGTTCACGTCCAACACCTTCACTATGACAGACCTCTGGCTTCTATTTGATGCAAAGGTGTGGGAAAGTGAGCCCATGTGGAGCACATAAAGTATAGGAGAGAGAGAGAAGATGCATGAGGAGCCAAAAAGATGTATCAACTACATCAGGAGTTGTTTATTCCCCATTTTATTTTTGAAATTTAGAGGTTTAATTGTCCTAACAGTGAGACACACACTGAGATGAGGAGTAGTTCTCTAATGTTTATTACTGCTACATAAACAGAATCCTAACAAACTGAAGAAGCATGGGAAAAACTCAGACATATAAACCACAAAGGCTAAGGCAGGCCTGATCTGTGTCTCTTTGAATGACTGCTTAATTCCTCAGTACTACGCATGCGCTTTACAGCCTGGATGGGAGCCCCCTGCTCGCCATCCTTATTCATGACATCAATTTTTGGAATCTGGGATAGTCTGATCTTCTGAATTTCACGATAGATGGTCTTTGTTTTCTTGTAACCAGCTTTGGGATTCCTTTTGCTAAAAAGGAGGCAATTTCCCCCCTCCCCCAAATAAACAGCTTCCTAATTTATTTCCCTCCTCTTCCTTTCACTGATTATTTATCCTGGGTCTGGACTGCAATTTTACCAGGGCAGAGTTCTTTCTCCTTTCTGCAAAGGGTCCTGCTTACCCCATACACCCTATTCCAGACCTCAGCATGAGCCTGCTCACACAGCTGCAGAAGCCAAAGGAGCAATAATATTTTTCTTTTTTTTGTTGTTTTTACCTGCCAGTCAACAGAAAATGCTAACTTCAGAGAGCAGGGAAGACTGAGCAGGTTGAAAGTGAAACATTTTTGGGACATCCTTCTTAGCATTCCATTACCGATATCACTTCTGTCTGGAAGGCAGATGGCCAAGTTTAACAGACTGGGCCCACTGATTTGAAAAGTTTGAAATGTTTACTTCATTTTAAAATAATTATGCCCCCCCACCATTAAGCTGTACATGTTCCCTGCCCACTCTCTCACCCCTTTGGAACTGTCTTGCTGAAAGCCTGTTTAATTGAATCGACTGACTCAGATGTAATAGCCCTTTTGGCATTGAGGTGCTCATAGAATTTCTGACAGATGCTATATAAGGCAATATAACCTTCCGTCATTGCTTCAAGTTAAAAAGATGGTGCTCCTTCAGTTAAAAAAAATGCAAATTTCAACCCACATTTAAATATGCATATGAACAGAAAGAGTTCAGAAATGAGAAGCAGGTTTCCAATTTTTTTTTCTTTTGCTCAAATGAGAAAAAAGGGGAGGGATAAATGAATTCCTACATTTTAAAGGTCATCTTAAAGGATAAGGCTAAGATCAATGGGAAGTGAGGAGGTGGATAGATGCTTTGTAAATGCATCTGTACATTACTTATTTTCCCTCCCTTAAGAGCGAAGAATGACTATAGCCTAGGAAGTTCACATGCAAAGTTAGATAATGGAATTTGCTGCCACCAGTTATGGTGATGGAGAACAATTAAATGGTTGAAATGGCGGCTGGATCAATTCATGAAAGATTGGGGCATCTGTGATTGCTACTCATGAATACTTTAAATTCTAGCTACTGGCAAGCAAAAGTATCTCTCTTCTGGATACGTCCATGAGCTTTCTAAATGCAGCTAGTGGTTTATTGTGTGCAGGTGACCACGACATAATCACAGAGCCCCAAATTTTGCTCAGTGGCCCCAAAACCTGGGTGAACTAACTCCAGCTTTAGATGCACTGATTGCTCTTCAATCTGGACAATTTATTTCTGATATGAGTTGCTTACTGCCTTAGCTCACAGTAGTAATGGGGAAAGTTTTGGACAATATTTCTAGTTCTGGAGAATCTTTTTAGACAGAGTAATACACATGTATTTACGAAACAATCCAAAGTCTTGCTGCATTGTGTGTGTCAGGGTTGAAATGGGGAAGAACGGCAGAGTCAGAAGTAATTTCTAATTAAAATACTTCCTTGTCAAGATGAAGAAAATTAAATTTTTGCTCTAAGAGAGAAAGAAAATTAGCTACGTCATGTTTCATTTCCTTCAGACCACAAGCTGTCACTTCAGCTTTCCTTTGAGGAGAAGTTATTTGAAGATGACGTAATTAAAATATTGGAATGACAGTTTTAAACATACGTGGCAGTTGTTTATTATACTGATACACAACCAGTTGTTGCTTTTTCCCCTCTTTTTTAAAAAAGTCTATTTTCTTTTGGCTGAGCTATAGTGTGTTCTTGATATTATTTATGCCCTCTTGTGCTTGCATGATGCTTCTCCTCATATTTAAATGGCTGGCGAAGTAACTTCTGATAGAAAATTATTTTAACCCTCCAAGGCTTTTTTTCTGAATGAAGGGTGAATCAGTAAATGTGTTTGACAACGAAAAAGAAAGGAGTTTTAATTAAATGAAAGGAATTAGCATATATATATATATATATATATATACACACACACAAATACACACACACATACACACACATACATACCCATACATACACACATACACACACACACACAGTTTTTAAAAGTTTCTGGGTGAAGGGGACACCAGAGGATGATGCTACTAATGAAAATGAGGTTCATCAGGTAGTGCTCAACTAATTGTAGATCCATAGTTTTGAAAATAAGTAAATGAAAAGATTGGTAAATTCCATAGCATTTCTTTCCAGAAATGGTATCCAGGCCAAATGAAAAAGATGGAATTACAGTGGATCATGTTCCCAGAATTCCTCTTCTCAATCCCCAATCCTGTCATCCTGTCATGTTAACAACAGGGCGCTAATTCAGCAATTGGTTGCTATCCAACCTGGAAGATCAGAGTTCTCCTTCAAATCCACCAAAATAATGTCTGGTAATATAGCCTGCGGAAGCAGTAAAGTTTGGTCTTATATAAAGCTCAGGTGACCAAAGTGCTTCCAGACCATTTCTCAAAAAGCCATGAGGAAACTCAAAGAGATGTTTGGTCTCTATTGTCCTGTCAACATACCCCATTAGATGTAAACATAATGCCAGATTGAAAACTCCTAGACACAAATAAGGATCCAGTTATTAAAGCTCTAGTCCAAGAAGTAGAAGACAGTTCTCCTTAGCTCCAGTCTTTAAAACCTAGATGTCTGAACACCTCCAGTCAAACCACCCCAATGATATTTACTATATGTCTGAGAGCAATGATCCTGTGGATCTTCTCTAGAATACTCATATTACTGTATAGCGCTCCCTGAACCAGATACATTAATGTTAATCTTCATAACCAACCCAAAGACTATGTCTAGAAGTAGATTTGGATCTTTATTGCAAGAACAGCTGCTTTTACTCTGCTCAAAAAATGCAGGCCCACTATGACCAGGTTTATACAAGGGTTAAGTTATAGTACGGCTAGCTTAATTTTGGGTTAGTTGTTACATGAACGAGCTATTATGGTTTGTAAATGATGGTTATGGCATAGCATGCTATACAAACCCAGGTAACTGTGGCTTATTCAACAAACTATGGGCAGCACAGTGAAGGAATCCAATCTAAATGCAATATAAAATGGACATTTTTCTCTAACCTGCAAGGTTTTTTTAAATATAGAAGCAGGGAACTGGACAATGTAAATGGATTCTCCCTGCCCTTACCACGGCCAAAAGGCTGATATTGCAGCACTGGAAAGATAAATCTATGGCCCCATTTACTCAACGGACTGAAGACCTGACTGCACTTGCTACTTATGAGTGGCTTGCCCATAGACGTAGACTTTGCATGGACAAGTATAATGAAATATGGAACTCATTTGTACAAAATACATATAAATGTACATATACATAGT
Source organism: Candoia aspera (assembly GCF_035149785.1). NCBI lineage: Eukaryota > Metazoa > Chordata > Lepidosauria > Squamata > Candoiidae > Candoia > Candoia aspera. The sequence continues at coordinate 21,843,305 of NC_086163.1, read as the reverse complement.
CATATAATTCTATGAGAAATATATATGTACTTGAGTAATATTTGCATTAGATAAGTATATATAGAATTGTAATTCTATATATACTTATCTTAAGTACTTAAGTAATTCTATATATATATATACTCAAGTACTTAAGTAATTCTATATATACTTATCTTAAGTACTTAAGTAATTCTACACACACACACACACACACACACACACTTAAGTACTTAAGTAATTCTATATATACTTATCAAGTACTCTTAAGTACTTAAGTGACCGTCCAGAGTCCCTCTGGTGGGAGGAGATGGGCCGTGACAAGTTAGATAAGTAAATAAGTAAATAAAAATAAATAATTGTTTACTCTTATAATAACATATTAACAGGTTTCTTTTCTTTGTTGTATTTCTTTCACTTTTTTGTTAAAGCACTTACGTATTTTTTTCCTTCTCTTTTTGTAATTAAAAATTATTAAAAAAAAACAGGAAATAAATTGATGGGGGATCATTTAGAGGATGAAAGCAAGGGAAGACTTTAATCTCCTGCTGAGGTCCTGAGAAATGTCCTGTATGAATCTAACATATTCACTGGAGGGAAATTCTCAATGAAACCAAGCCGTCTGGATGTTTGCACTTATCTACATTTAACATTCTTAAACTGAGAAAACTGGAGTTCGTATTGGAGCAGTGCTTCAAAACATAGAAACAATGGTAAAGATGTGGTAGTGGTAGCTTCCATTAGTTCCTTCCCAATTTCACAGCAACATTTTAATTAGGATTCCAAAGCTATTTAGTTGTTCTTTTTCCCATAACAGCAAAAAAAAAAACACCACTCTAGTCAGCAAAAGCTCATAGACATTCATGTTTTATAAATGATTCTCCAGTTGACTCAATGCATTTTGAAGAGAAAGAGAGTGAGAATTAAAGGAAGATTTGATTGACAGCCTAGGGATTCCCCCCCCCCCCTCCATTCTTTAGGGTATAATTCAACAATTTATCTACAGCTAGCTCTTTTCAAGGCAATGGCATTTATGTCACAGATGTCTATCAATATTTCGCTCTGTTTTAATTGCACTAACTTAACATTTAAAGAGCATAATTAGGCACAATACATAACTGCCTTATTAGTCATACATCGGGTCTGAACACCAACTTTATGGGAACAAAGATGCCTTCATCGCTGTAAAAATGGGACAGCTGTAAGGTTTTGTCCACTGACTGTGGGTGGATAAATGTGGGAAAAAGCTTCTTACCTCAGTTCTTAGCTGGTTGTGAGCTAGTAATCACTGAAGTAGCTCATTAAGTCTGAGTTCATATCCCCACCTGGCCATAAAGCTCTCTGGATGACTTTGTGATTGACCACCCATTATATCTACAGTATATTTCCATTTCTTAGGGGTATTTTAACCATTGAGTGCCTAAAGCTAAGCAGCATACTTTCTAAGATAATCCTTCCTTCCTTCCTTCCTTCCTTCCTTCCTTCCTTCCTTCCTTCCTTCCTTCCTTCCTTCCTTCCTTCCTTCCTTCCTTCCTCAAAGATGCTGAATTCAGGATAGAACTTTGGTGAATAAATAAATAAATAAATCTCCTTAGGAGTTTGTCTGAGGCTTTGTCAGCTTTGATTCTGGTTGAAGCAAATCCTTGGGGGAACTTCCTTTTTCTACCTTACCTTATTGGATAAGTTTGTCTCTTCTCTAAGGAGGCAAATCAGTCATGAGCTGACATACCATGGCCTTGCTTTCCGGCAATATCCACCCTTAGCCTTGACAAAACCTTGGCTGGATTTAAATAAAGGAGTCGGGTCCAAGACATTCAAACAAGTTTCCCATCTCTGCTACAGTGCAACTTCCCCACTTTTTCTGGACTGTCCCCAGATATTTTTCCAATATTTTACATGCCCCACACAGGAGCTCTGTGTGGCTCAAATGGATGTATTAGCCATCAGGGTGACAATGGGGAAATGTAAGAGCCTTCCTTATGAAACCATCCTTGTGTATGCTCTGACACAGAGGTAGAATCTGTATTACGTATGCTGCTAAACTAGCATCAGATAAACAGTGAGCCTCATCCGCCACTTAGAATGTGAACAAACCACTAATTCCAGCTTATTTTGCAAGATGCTTTACTCCACATTCACAACAACCAGGTGCTCTTGAAACTCAACCCTCACGGACTTCTGGGGAAGAAATGGCCAATGACTGTGGTAGAATGAACAGCTGGCAAGTAGATTGGCTGTTCATAATTCCTCTCTGGACAAGGAGAGGACTTCAGATCACCTACAAGTTCTCCAGACAGTTGCTTCTCATGAGGAGACCACAAGATCTGCTTGTTAACTGCTTTTTAGCTATTAGGAACCTGTGGATTGAGAAGTCTGTAAACACCAGATGAGTTTCCTTCAATCCTTAGCGAAAGAAGTTTTAAATACTAGTTTAAGGATTTATACTGTGTATGTATGTACAGTCTGTGTGTATGCATTTGTGTATGTGTATGTATGTGTGTATGTATATATGTGTGTGTGTGTGTGTGTGTGTGTGTATAATAAACAAAATCCCCACAGTGGAAGAATGGATGATCAAATTAATGGAATTGGCTCAAATGGTGAAGTTAACAGTGTTGATAAGAGAAAATACCGTGCCTGGATTTTTCTGTACTTGGCAACCACTTTTGGATTATTTGCTTGTGTCTGAAAAAACAAAGTTTTGATTTGAGGTTTTGATGATTAAATGGTTTGATTTTATAGAAATAATGTTACTAAGGTTTAATTAATGGTAAGAGATTACATCTGTATCATATGCATTTATATCTGTATTGGAGAAGGCCAGAAGTCACTTTCTGTTTTCTACCTAACTTTGCACCTTTATAGTTTTTTCTTTAGCTCTGTATTATACAGTATATTTTGGATTTTAACTATACTTTGAAAATCAATAAAGTTCTTTTTAAAATAAATAAATAAATACATACATGTTGACTTAAACAGCCCTGCAATATTTATCATTAGATGCACGGCAATTTTGACTGAGGTGAAAAAGCAACTTGCAGAATAATTAGGGAATATACATTACTGTTTTACCTGAAAAGAGCAATTCCTTGCACACAGTATGCAGTTCCCATTATTACCTTGTCCTGCTTTTGGGAAAAAAAATGCAGATAATAGTTGGAATGGTTAATATTCTTGGTAAGGAGAATGGCTGAGATGATCCTTAAAACTTCATGTCTAAGTGCATGATCATCTTCTACATATATATATGTAGAACTTAACTTTTTTCATTTATGTTGACTTAAAAACAAGAGTTTCCCCTAATAAATGAAAACAAAGCAAAGTTTTGCATTGTGGACTTAAAGAATTCAGATTATTTACAATGATCAAACTTTAGATCTGTTAAACCATATAAGTGCACTTAAAATTCATGAATCACCCTCTTACATTCTTGTGTCCTCTAGTGAAAATCCAACATTATAATTTGCTGCTATCTCTCTGAAGTCTTTATTTCTGATACTGTCAAAAGTTGCTAAGCTCCAAGAGGTAGATCAAATGTATGCAAAGCATTTTTCCCTCCCCTTAAATGTTCATTTGTGCTATACTGCAATAACAGCGATTATTCTTGTAAATTACTGGAGTGTGCCCTGAAGAGTATGCATTTTTTTTTCAGCAGAAAATCCATAAATACATAAACAAAACAAAACATGGTTTATGCAAGAGAAGGATAGGAATGGATTTTCAGAACAATATCCAGGCACGAAAAAGAATGTTTAACTATTATCACACTGTTTCTTAGCAAGATTAAATTCTGCATATAGTGGGATACAGGGATGAGAATTAAGAGGTTATCCTTTTCTAATCACATAATTCAGGATATCATCAATTTCTCCATTACACAGATTTCATAAGCAACATGCAGACATTGACAGATTGGGTATTGGGTTGGGTATGCTGCGGGTCCCGTCAGCCAGGGAGTGTTGGTTGGCGGGAACTAGAAGGCGTGCCTTCTCCTCCGTAGCGTCTGCCCTCTGGAACATCCTCCCTCCAGAAATTAGGATGTCCCTGACCCTGCTGGCCTTTCATAAGGCCGTGAAGACCTGGCTTTGAGCCCGGGCCTGGGGCCTCAAGCGTGCGGATGGTCCCGTCTCTTGGCTGTATTAACATCCATACATTACTCACTTGGCAGCCATGTATATTTATTTTGTATTTATTTTATATCTTAACTGTTTTAATTGTAATTTTTTTTTTGTTTTATAGTTTTATTGTTGTAAGCCGCCCAGAGTCACTTGCTGAGATGGGCGGCTATAGAAATCAAATAAATAAACAAATAAATAAACAAACAAACAAAATGTACAGTAACTCTGGCTGACTATGGCACCTTCTGCATATGCCTATTATGGGAAGGGACTATTTGAAATCATCCCCAGTGAAATCAGGAATGTGCATTTTGCACAAGAAGAAGGATCACTGCCAGAAATCAATTTTCATATCGGGAAGGTGGAAAGACAATCCCCTCACAGTGATCTTTCCATCCTTGAGTTGTTCATAAGGCTGGTCTTTGGAAATGATGATAGGAAAGGCATTGAGAGAGAGGAGGAATGAAAATATTTGCCTCGAAGAGATATACAAACAGGAACACTAGTGGATGAAAAGCTCGAACACTAACCCTCAACAACTAATAGGCCAGCAATCACATTTGTTCCACCCTTGCTCTCCATCAGCTGTTATTTCAGGGGAGACCTGTGTGTATCTTTTTTGCTTTTCATTAGGCTTTGACACAATGTCATGTTCACCGTTCCGGTGTTTCTGCATCGTAAGGTTCGCTTGCCATGGTGCTGATACATGTCCTGGCTGGGAGGGTGCTGCTGCGAGCCTTGTACTGAAAATGTGCTGATCTGTGCCAGGGGGAATGTGTTTAGACTATCTCTGACATGTCAAGGTCTCTTTGCCTGTTGAGCAGCAGAGCTCGTTAGGAGCACCTGGGAATGTGGGGTGAACTGTATGTGAGGGGGGGGCTGGGCTGCTGTGTGTAAGACGCTATTTAGTTTGAGTTTAGGCCCGCTTTTCTCATTCTCAGCTTTTTACCTGTTTGCACCCTTTTCTAAATAAACTCAGAGCCTGAATTGTCACTTTGAGTCTGAGTGTTTCATTGGAATTAAGGCAACTATCACACACAATCCCCTTACACTGCAAATCATCGCACAAGATCTGCCAGAACTTCAGTTGTTTCCCAGTTCTTGAGCAGGGTTTCAAAGGCCAGCTCACAGCAAGGTGCAAATAATCTTCCTGACTTGGCAGTTTTCCTTCTGATCAAATGCCCCACAGCCGTTGTGCAAATGGTAACAAACATCCAAAAGGATTTTAGAAAGTGCTTGGGAAGGTTATGATTCTTATGGACAAAGAAGCCATTTAAAACAACAACAACAACAACAACAATAATCTAGTAGTGAACAACAAGTTTTCACCCTCCATCTTTGGACTCAGAGCTACTTTCATATGTTTTGATAAATGAGCTACTAAATGGTAGGGCTCAAATTGCCTTGGAGGAATAAGAAACTTCTATCTCACAAGAGCTTTTCATCATAAATAGGAAACACTAAAAAAAAATCATTTATGGCCTTGTTCAAAGAGGAAATAAGCTAATGGATGCCATATATCTCAACATTTCCTCTTAAGAAGTTTTCTCCCTGTTTCCTTCCAGAAAGATCCCAGAGAAAGACATGTTTGGTTAAAGAGGGGGTACATTTCCATGCCCAGGGGATTTCCCTCCAAATCCAAAGTGCTACATAGCCCTAATATCTTACTTTTACAATTTGCATCATTCCTTTAGGTTAAATTAAGTAGAATGCTACTGTATACATCTTCATCTGAAGTGACGGCTAAAAGTTATTTTAAAAGAACTCAGAAGGAGGTCCTTGAATGAATGCAGTTGTTAGAAACTGCTGCTTTGGAGCAGAGGAGCTAAAGCTTATTTTGTTTTCTCTGGCTGAATTTCCAGAGTGAAACTGTTTGTGGATAAGCCCCAATGATCTCAGTGGTCTTTAGAATAGGCACGTATAGGACTGCAGAATCATTCATTTCAACGTATTTGTTTCTTGAGGCTCAGCTAGTTTCTTTGACCATCACAACTGCAGATAAAATATATTCTAAGTTCTTTCCACATCCTAGCAACTGTATCCTTCACTGAGAGAGGGAGAGAGAGAGAGAGAAACCACCTCTATTTTAGAATTGGAAACACTTTCTGATCTAGTACAAATCACCAGGAGATCTATTAGAAAATCCTGATATTATTCAACTATCTAAACACTTATTTTTTTCCTCCTGTGGGTACAACATAATATTTTTCTAAACAAGCCATTCGAATATCACATCAACAACCTGCCTATTAAGTTCCACATCAGGTAACAAGATGAAGAATGCAGTATATAGCCAACAATAAGCGTTACTTTGTTTGAGTCTGTTTTGTCAACAGATAATGAAAACCACTTGCCACTTACTTCACGGTCCAACATGGCTGGAGACACAACTGTGACGATGTCTCCTTTCTCTGGGTCAATATAGAACATGTTTGGAGATGGCTTGTCTGGGGCCTGCTTAAGAATGTTGTATCTCAGCACAGCGTTATCCGTTGATGGATCATCAGCATCAAACGCTATCACACGCATGACGGTACTTCCTGGAGAAGGCGAAGGAGATCAAGTTTTATTTCCAGCAGAAAAAAAGCATTAAAGCAGATTGAACAATTTATTGCTTTCCATTTTGCATCTTGTTTGTAAGGTCCAGTGCTCCTTGTTTAGAAAATAAGGTTCTGAGGATTTAAGAGAAGAGAAAATGAGATGTCTCAGAATTGAAACATTCTCCGTTACATCATTTCATTATCATTTTTCCACCTAACTATATAGACATTATACATTAGATTTTTCTGATAGCTCCAACTTAAACCACACTTGATTACTGCTGTACCAGATACAATGATGGGATTTTTGAATTTAGAATCATATAGATCCAAAGGGCCCCTGGTTTATTATAATGTACCCAAGTTACCGTCCTTTATTCTGAATGGCCCATCCTACTCTCCAAACCATCTGAAGGTTCGTTCTTAAGATCTCATCAAAGGGGTATATTGAAGGTTATTTCCTTGCAAGGAATGGATGATAGGGCATTTAGCAGGACATATCATCCAAAATTTCCTGGTGGAGAACTTATCCTCAGTTAACTATATGACTGTAAATTCAATTAGAAGCCTTTAATGAATTTTCCATGCCCACCTCATTAAGCATATTCTTCTGCAGCCTAGTCATCTCCCCTGCTGTGAGCAAGTTGTAATTAGAAAAAGCAGGGGATTATTAACCCTGAAGTCCTAAGGCCACGCATACTTTTCCAGATCTAGCAGTCCAATTTGCTTAAGTAGCTTCTTTCACTTGCATTTCAATCTCTACTTATCTTTCCTTCACCTGCAGTCAAACTTCGGAAATTAGGTCCTTACTTTACATCTGCCAGAAAGCTCAGCATAGGTTTGTGGTACTGAGTCCCTTTGCTTCTGCAAAATCAAATGTGGATGAGAGCCTTCCTCTTTTCTTTTCTCTTTGTTCTGCCTTACAGTATTTTCCCCTTGTACCCTAGTTTAATGGCAGCTGTTCCATTTGCTCTGCATCTTTTCCCACTCACCCTCTCTAGGCACTGATAAAACATTTACATTATTTTGTTTTAAACAAAGGTAAAATTCTGTGCAATGCTTTTCTTTTCTTTTTTTATGCACTGCTGAGTATCAACAAAATGCTACCTAAAAATGGAAGAGACACAAAGGAACTGAGACTGCTGCAAACTGCGTGTCAACAGGTTAAAAACAAAACACAACAAACAAAACCCCAGAAGAGTTCTGTGCCATTAATTCTGTTTTTAAACTAGGTAATGTGATCTAGGTTTCTAAATGTGGGAAGAGATTTGGATGCTTCCTTTTATTGACTTCCAACTGTGAGGGACACACCAGCCAAAAACCAACCAGCCAACCAACAGTTGACAAGAATGCTGAGGGCTCAGTCCAAATTCCGAGCTACCTCCTCATTTCACAAACATATAGATGTTAAAATAAACATCTTTCTTCCCAACCTGCCAATATAGTATATCTTTGTGGAGTCCTTGGTGCTCTCTGAGCTTGGCTGTTTGCTTGCAGATGTTTCATTACCCAACTAGGTAACATCAGCGGTGCAATAGTTTATCTTATATCTCCTCTCCTGAAGGTTCTTTTTTCTTGGTGCATTAACCTTGAAAAATTAGATTCTTAAGCCTTTGTGTCATGGTCCCTGTTCCAATGCTCCTGAAAAACATCGTAAAGTGTTCCCATGCCATGCTGGTGCTGACACAGGTTGCTGTACGGGAGGGGGATGCTCCTGTTCCTTGTTCCAGGCTGCAATGCGAGGAGTGAAGAATGCATGTTTGGGTTATCTTGCCTGGTCAAGGACGTTTCCCGCAGACTGGCAGGAAGCGTTAGGGGCACCTGCAGGGCATGGAATGTACTGACTCTGCGGGGAGGGACTGGAAGTCGTTTGGGGTTTTATTGGGAGACATCCCGCGCTTTTACTATTCTCAGCTTTGCTTGTGATCCTGCATACTATTCATTATTAAATCAGATATCTATGAAAGCCTTGTGTAAGTCTGATAGTGATTTTGAATAGGCAATCATTACACTTTGCTTCAATTGCCACTTCAGCCAGAGTTCCACTCTTGAGAAATTTAACCAAGTTCTGACAGTATCCATGGTTTGATCACTGCAATTTGCAACCTGCACCATCAGATACCCATTTTATATGCTCTTCTGTACCAACACTATTTCCTTTCCCCATCATTCTAATCTGAGTACTTTGCCCATTTGGTTCATCATTTTTATCCAGAAAAGTAAATCAAGCAATATTTTGACATGGAAAAATCCCTGTTTATTAGCCAACAACAGCAGAATATTTTACAGAGGCTTAAAACCCCCTTTACAGAGAGTTAAAATTTCTGGATACAGGAAGGTAAAGTAGAGCTAACTGTCAGGGGTGCTGTAATATGGATTTCCATACCCAGTGGACATTAGACCTCCTGCCTCCTTTCAACTTTAGGATTTTAGGATTCCAAGCTTAGCTCTAGAACAGGGTGGGCCACATGGATTTCCATAAATGGGCACCCCAGGAGGGGCCAAGTAACAAAATACACATTAAATCCCAACCCTTTTTTACTTGTGATGTTACACACAAGGAACTAAGGGGTGAAGCTTGCAGAGTGACCCCACAGATACTGGTTTCGTCATTTTGGAAGCATTGGGGCTAGCTGTAAATGTCTCGGTTCCCACAGTGCCCATCAAGTTCCCTGTTCACTTGATTTCATTTTTGTTTTGTTTTAATATTTTAGTAAAAAACCCAAAGTGGCAAGCTGACATCCTCCAAAAATAAATCACTACTCACTAACATATTTATGTTCAAGAAGGCCTCAGTAGGAAAACTTGGAATTGTCTTATAGCTTCCTTCTTTGTTTTGGGGAAAAATAGCCAGAAGATGTCCCTCTGCAAGTTTTACAAAGAATGAATCAGGAACTGTTCAAGAGTATCAAGGCAGGGTTTACCCGTGGAAGTCCAAACCATTGCTGGGTTATGAAATTGGTCTGAACCTCAGAACGTGATGTATTTTTGAAACTGAACTTGGAAAATTACTTTGCCTCTCAGGCATGTACTGTATGTGTTTATATTCGTAACACAGTAGAATTAGTACTAAGTTATGAATAGAACTGTGATCTAATTAAATAAATCTCTGCTGATTAACAATATAAGATTTAGTCAATTACTCAATCAATTAGTTAATTAAATGTTCATACAAGTAATGTAAGCAATTCTGCAGCAAAAAGTAAATTTCTTTTGTTTTTAAAGAGGATACAAATACCGTCTTCCCCTTCTCCCTGTCCTCTCTTAAACAGAAAGTAATATTTCTATGAACACAAGGCTTTTAAGAATATTTGTATCATCTCTAAAATTCAGGCAAAGGAATTAAGCAGTTTTGGTTTTAAGCTTCAACATCTAGCTGACCTTGATTGGGCTCGGAAGCTAAGCAGGGTTGGGCCTGATTAGTAATTGGATGGGAGGCCACCAGGGGCAGGAGCAAAAGTTCACATTTATTTGCGCATGCTGTGTCTAATATGAACATTTGCACATGCCATTTTATTTAATGTACACATATTTGCAAAGCTGTGTCATTTTCATAAAGAGGACTATACTTTAATAAAAACATTTTCTAATTGGTGAACAGCATCAGAAACCAAAAGCAAAACAAAAAACAAAGAAAAGAGAAATGTAGGGATGACTGATTTTGGGCTACCAGTTTATTTAAAAAGTTCATGAGAGAGTTAGTCCCCCTTACAATGCAACCGGACAAATATCTCCCCCATTTCTACTAAAGGACTGGGCTCTACCAACTTCTCTTCAGAGAAGGACCACAGTTGACCTTGAGTGATATGCTTTGACAGTGGTTTTCCACGGGCTTGAGCACCAGGAGATGACGGGATCAACCATCTTGTCTGCAACTGTGGCAGAGCCTTTTAAAAGACACTAAATTCACAAGCCTCACTTTCTAATCACTTTAGGAAATTGCTTATTAACCATTTCAACGCTATTAGAGACCTTCGGAATGACACATTTGAAAGGTAATTGGGTGAGTTTATCTTCAACTCTGAACAAAAGAAAAATTAATTATAAGCTTCAGACATTAAAGAATGCGAAATAAACAGCAAAAAGCTAAATAAAATTTTGATCGAAGAAAGTTATAAATGGATTAAGGGTCCAGATAAATTTGGAATATTGACTTTTACTATAAGATTTTGGAATTAACTATAAAAAATAAATTGCTTCTTGTGGGAAACAGACTTATTTTGGCTATCCTAGTTATTGCAAGTCATAACAAAGATAAATTACTTTATGATTTTAGAAACTGGACACTAGAGGGGACTAAAGATTTCAGGCAGAAGGAAAAAAAATACAAGCCTGCTCTTCATGTCTGTTAATATGGTGACTTACAAAATGACACAAAAATCACAACATCGGAAACATTAAAGGCGATCTTTGAAGAATGGAGCCAGAAGTTAGTAGCTACAATATCAGCACTGTCAGTAATGGTGTCTGCTTCTATGGATAGCCTGTGTCCAAAAGATGTTAATGAAGGAATGACAGATGTGGAACAAATTTTATCTGACAAGACAGAGAAAGTACCAAAAGTGGAAGTACAAATGACAGGCCAAGAGAATGATTTGGAAAAAAGACACTTTACTGGATATACAAAAGAAACTGCCTGAAGTTTTAAAAATTAAAAGGGAAACACGAATGATAAACCCAAAGAATGACCTGGATAATGTTTTCTTATTGGAACTACAAAAGAGGCTTGCTAAAGCCTTGAAGAAATCTGTGTGATGGGATAAAGAAGAATGGAAGAGAAATCAAATCCTATGGCAATATTTGATTGAATTAAAGATTAAGACTGTTAGAAGTAAAAGAAAGGTTTATTTGATCAAGGTTAAAATAAGATTGCTTGTTTGTTTGTTTGTTTGGAATGTCCTGGCAACCCTTTATGGACTTTTTTGAAAAGTTGATGTTTTATGGATTTGCTTATTGATAAGGGATGGGATATGGGAGGAAGAGATATCTGTTTAACCTTAGAGGGGGTGACAAGTTATTGATTTTTTTATACTTGTTGTGATGGAGGTTGGAAGTCACTTCTTTATATATTTCTTTTTCTCTTCTTTCCTGCAATCGTTATTCTTTTTTTTTCTATTCTGTTTTCTTTCTCCAAGTTTAGTTTGTATTAGTTTTCACTATTGTAATCAAAATTATATATATATATATATATAAATAAAAGCAAGTTAAACAGAGTTAATGGAATCATTCCCCATTTATTTAATCCTTTCTCCCTTTCCCACATTACAAACTATAGTTTGGCAGCAGTTTCTGGAGGGGATTTGCTGGTGGGGGACCACATATATCCCCCAAATCTTAGATTGTATAATATTGCTATACTAGTCCATGGAGTTCAACAGGGAAATTTGCAATGGGACCAAACAAATTACAAGGTCCATTCTCATTCTTAGGTACAGCTAATCTTTGCTGGGCAGTGATATGAGCTAGATTAGTGTCCCCCACCTTGGCAACTTCTTGAATTCTGGAATTCTCAGCAATAGTGATGCTTCCTGGGACTTTCTGAGAATCGAAGTTGCCAAAATTGCCAAAATTGTGAACCAGCACCCTAGTTATTGCAGCTCATTTGCCCAGCCAAAGGAAATGAATGAAAAGCGCTTTTACAATATATAACCATGCTGTGTACCCACATTCATATTACAAAAGGCTGTATAATTTAGAATTCATCCAGATGTATCAAACAGAAGATCCCTGGCATTGTTCCATCATGAAGTTCTATTCTTAAAAGATTCATTTCCTGAGGCTCATAAATTGCCTACATCTAATTTTGTGTCATTTTATAAATGCTTCTATTCCAGACATTAATCAAATGCAGTGGCTGCTGAAGCACCAAACAACAGCCTACAAATTATTATATCACAGAAAGGTTTGTGTGTGTTATATCAAGTTACTGTATCAACACAATTAGAGGACCCATCATCAACTTGCTAAATATTTCCAGACAATTCCTTTTTTTTTTAGTTTTTTGTTGCTTTACTATGCAGAACTAAAACAGTGGTAAAACACAATATCTTGTAAAGGGATGACAATTTACTAGTCATAACAGATTATGAGAACTTATTTCTCTTTATTGATCCATTTTTCTTTTATATCATTCAACATCCAGTGTGGTGACATAGTGATTAAAATGGTAGACTAGAAACAGGAAGACCCAGGTACAGGTCCACCCTTATCCATGGAAGCTCAGTAGGTGACTTTGGGCAATTCACTCTCTCTCTCTAGCCCAGTTACTGCACAGGGCTGTTGCTACAGGAGAAAGGTCTCAGATTAAAAGCATGATATAAATCTACCAACTAAATGAATCATATCCATGGAAACAGGAAGCCGTTATTGATATGCCACCTTTGCTTTTTAATTTGATGATTGGGTGAATGCAGTGGGAAGGAGAAGAAAACGAGATTCCCTCAAGGGTTATGAAAAGCATGTCTAATTCATTGTGATCAAAATAAATCAACTTTTGGAGAAGTGGGATGGTGAAGGGGAAATGGCTGGCTGTGACACTCATCACAACTAATTACATGTTTGACTGTCAATTTGTATTTTAAAGAAAAACAAGCCCCAGGGAAGCCAAAACAAATATAAGAAGAAAGATCTATTATGTCTCCAGTCAAGTATGTTTGAATTGCAGCTGCAAATATTAACTTATGGCTGTTGTTAAACTTGGAGGCTTCACTCAGTCGGTAGTCTGTTTAGTGAGAATTAATGAACTGCAGGGCCAAATTTTCCTATAATCGCAAGAATTTTGTTTCTCCCAATGCACATGGCTATTCAATGCAAGATATTCTAAGGTTCAAGCTGCCCTTTCAGAACTCATTCATCTTAGAGACTTTGGTCAAGCCGGTGTAACCCTGAATTTATAGCTTCACATTTTCTCTTTCTAGTAGTTTTTCTGCCCAATAAATTCTAAAAGATGCCAGTAATAAAGCTCATAGCACCACTGACAGATCAATTAGAGATACAATGGACAGCTAGATTCTGATCCACAAATTCATCTGGTAGATGATCTAAAATCCGTCCTTGAATCCAAACAAATTCCTTTAATTTCCATAAAAGCAACTTCTTAGCTTTTTTTTTTTTTTCCAATCCATTCAATTGTGTCAGATTCTTGGAGACTGCCTGGACAAATCCCTGCAGTTTTCTTGGAAAGGTTTTTCAGAAGTGGTTTGCCATTGCCTCCTTCCTAGGGCTGAGAGAGAGGGACTGGCCCAAGATCACCCAGCTGTCTTTGTGCCTAAGGTTGGACTAGAACTCACAGTCTCCCTGTTTCTAGCCTGATGCCTTAACCACTACTCCAAACTGGCTCTAGCTTTAGCTGTTAGAAACTAGCAAAAAATGGGAGTATTGTTTTCTTATTTGAGAGCTTCCTAAAAAGATATTGATGGCTAACATGGATTAGCACAAAAGAAACATTTCTCTTGTGAAGACTAAGCAGTAAACAGCTGATAGACTTGAACCATGTACTGAAAGAATGCTTAGCATCAGACCAAGTCAGAACACATTTATGGCTGAGGCCAAGTAACAGCTAAACAGGAAAACACTTCTGCGCTCCACCCCCCTCCCCCAACCTTCTGAAAATGGGGGAAGTTTTCCCAGCACAATCAAAAGGTCAGGTTGATCTAGTGGGGAGATGTGCTCCATGTATCTCCTTCAACCTTCTTTCTGTTAAAGTTATAAAACTGCTGTCAGGAATACTCACACTCATAAAATATTCCCTTTCGTCAAAAAGGAAGCTTTCCCAAGCTACAGTCCTCATAACTTGCCATATGGAGCAACCACAAATAGAAGGTCCTAACCTTAGTGTCTCCTAACAGTTCTATTTTCAGCAGTATGTTTAGAATAATTTTTTTCCATGGATGACATCATCTATGTAAAAGCATTTGGCTCTGCCCACATCTTGAATGCTGAATATTTCTAGCACATTACAATCTCTGGACTCACTTCCTTGGTTTAAACACAGACAATTCCACTGTAACTCAGTGAAATGTTAAAATATTGCTGAAGCCAAGAGAAAGGGGCTAAAATCTCAGGTATGACAGCAATCAGTCAGAAATGACTTAGAAAGGCAAAGCAATTGTACATGAGAATTGCTTTCCCATTGAATGTTCTCATAAAACATGAGCTGAAGTGGAGATTTATGGCCAGGTCAAATTCTAGCAATTCCAATGTTTAACCTTACCCATTCTCTCTCCACCCCTCCTCCATTTCCTCACCCCAGGGAATTTTATAGGTGTTTGGATTTAAGGAAGTATTCTTGTGCTAAGGTTACTTAGAATGAGTTATATCCGCTCTCATTTGTAGAAATAGCATGTCATATACTGAACATGAACATTTGTTTAAGAGCATTCTTTAAGAGGCTGGCGGTCCTGGAAGGGCTGTGATGTACGGATGCCTTGAAGTCAGGATGCGAAGGTGCCATTGTGAAGGGAAAAAGAAACAGGTGGGAGACAGGATGATCTGGACCTAATCAGACTGACTAAATTCAATGAGGAAGCAGCAAGCAGCAGAACTTTTATTTTTATATCTTTCATTGTTTTCTGCCAGTGAAGTCTACTAATATTAACAATATTAATACTAATGCAATGTACTGTATGACATTGGGGGGACGGTCATCAGGATATTATTATTATTACTATCTTCATCATCATCATCATCATCATCATCATCATCATCATCAAAACAAACCAGTTGTAATAGTATCTGATTAATGATAGCACAATCTTCAAAAACAACTGCAACAGGAGCAGCCACGCAGCCTTCACACTGTTGATTTAGTTAACTCTGGCCTTGCCAGAAACAGGATGCTTTATGTTCCTTTCAAATGTGGTCTTATTCTGTCCAAAGTGCATCAGGCAAATTTGAGCTGTATATTGGAAACTTGAGACTTTTTTGCTAAAACAGCAACACCAGTTTTGTTTTTTTAACTTGTTTGCAAGAAAAATTCAAGGATAGCTTAAAAGTGCAATCCATCCTGTAGACCATGTTGAACTTCAATTCCCATCAGCCCTGGAATTCAGTGACATTAGGTGATCTATAGGTTCCTGCTCCTGTTCTAAAGGGTGGACCAAACTGCTAATTACACTGATGAAAGCCCTTGAATGTCCCAAATACACTGCATTGTATTTGGTTAGATAAAAAGGAAGTGGTTGTCTTGGTAGCTACACTCAGAATTTAATCTCCCTGCTCAGGAAGATCTGTTTGTGATGTGTGGCTGGGTCAACTTTCTCAAAGCCTATTCAGAAGTTCTCAAAAACTACAACAGAAGCTTGGAATGTATCTGCAGGTTAGAAAAAGTATCAGCAAGCACAAGAGAATACCAACATGGTTAACAAGCAGCAGCAGGTTAAAATTATGGGGGAAAAAATCTCTAGAAAATGGAAGCTTCACCAAAATAAGGCTTGCAAACTTTTACAGGTTGTCATGATGAGGTACAATTCCTCCACAGCCTACTGACATTTAAAAAAAACAAAACAGATTCCTACAGCCATATGGTATCTATCAAAGAGTTCCCAAATAACTCAGATAGGAAATTGCTGATCCTCTGCTAAAAGTTAGTAAGACTGATCTTTGAATGAGATGATAGAAAAATAACCAATGGGGACTGCGAAATTTGAGTTGGCTAGCTTAATATCTGTTACAGATAAATTGATAGAGAATATCTCCAATTTATTCTTCTTTGCTAAAGAGACATCAATAAAGTTTTTGAAAAATCTAACCATCTTTTCAGAATTCTTTGAAAGTTTGATAAACCTGTTGATGGGGAGAACCAAGAAGCAGCTTCCTTGATAAAGTTCTCCAGTGAAGACTTCTGAGCAAATGTAGCTATCATGACATAGGTAGACAGACAGATACCTACTGGCATAGGTATCTGGATTGATAACTAGCATGGTCAACTACTGGTTCTGGACTTGATGGACCAACGATCTGACTTAAGATAAGGTCATTTCAGTGTGGACTACAACTGTAAACCTATGTGGAGATCACCCTTTCTGCTTCTGATATCCTTCTGTATCCTCATGAGGCCAAGTGGGCAAAATATGCCTAGTACTGAATGCTGTATTTTTTTCTCTGTCTTCATGGCTTTGCTACTTCACCTGGCAGCTTTCAATCTGAGCCTTTTTATAGTTAACCTATTCCATCACAGAAGTGCACTTAACTATAGGATTACGCTGGGCAGACTCTTCGTTTCCCCGAAAGCGAGCCAGGATTGCTTGCCATGATTCAAATTTGATTTCAGACTTTACAGGCTGTTTAAATGCAGATGCAGACTTTATAGTCTAGAACGGCTAAGCACAGAGCTTAGTAAAAGAAATAAATCCTAAAGGCTTCTGCCTTATCTTTCTTTCTATAAAAAACATCCCTCAAGCTCCTGCTCTTCCGCTTTCCCTGATTTTCATCTTGCATTTGCTGTTGAGTTGAAGGAAAGATGGTCCAGTAAAGTGGAGAGGGAGCAAGAAAGAATGGGGAAGTCATAGGTTCAAATGTGTACCTGGCCATGAAAGTCATGGGCCAAGAACAATGGAAGTGTTCACCCCTCACTCTAAGCCATCATGTGCTTTGCTTGGCCCCAGATTAGCCTGTTAACCATTCTGAACAATGAACCGTGGTTATAAGTAAACCACAGCCTTGTTGTTTATGCCAAAATTAAAACAAGTCAGAATATGGCTAACGGGTGAACCAAGAGTATCTGTCAGCCTCTTCCTAATTTAGAGGGAAAAAAACCCCTATGTATTAAGGGAAAATTAAAGGGAAGAATAAAAGAACCGTGTATGATGCCCAGCTAATGGTAATATAAATATATATGAATATAGGATGTGTGTGTGTGTGTTCGTGTGTGTGTATACATATTAGCATAGTGTCATGTTCCTCGCTTCAATGGTTTGAATCCATCGTAACGTTTCCCATGTCACTTTCATGTTCCGTGTCTGTCATCGGCAGGGAGGGGACTTTCAGCCGTGCCGGGCTGTAATCTCCATGCTGCTAGGCAGGAATGTGTGTTTGGGTTATGACATGTATTCAAGGTTACTTTCCCAGGCCGATGTGGGTCGGTTGCTAACACCTGGGAGGGGGTGGTTGCTATGCTGGGGCGAGGGGCGGGATTGGGGGTGAAGCGAGAGTATTTGGTTTGTATTTCACGCGCTTTTGCTCATTCTCAGCTTTCTCTGTATTTGCATACTATTCCTTTAATAAATCAGTTATCTTTAAGCTTGGGCTTGTGAGACTGAGTATTTTGGAGTAAGCAACCATTACACATAGTATAAATGCATATTAGCATATAATATAAATCCATAGTGTATTAGAAAGCCAGTGTGGTGTAGTGGTTAAGGCATCAGGCTAGGAATTGGAAGACCATGAGTTTTAGTCCTGCCTTGGGCATGAAGCCAGCTGAGTGACTTTGGGCCAGTCCCTCTCTCTCAGCCCTAGAAAGGAGGCAATGGCAAACCACTTCTGAAAAACCTTGCCAAGAAATCTGCAGGGACTTGTCCAGGCAGTCTCTGAGAATCAGAAACGATTGAATGGATTATAAATAAATAAGTACATAAATAAATACATATTAGAAAGAGAAGCAAATCAGAGGCTTTTAATGTTGAAATTACTTCAAGCTACTGTTGTAATAATCAATTAATGCAGTAGCATAACATCAGAGTGGTCAATTGGAGCACCATAAAAAGCTGCTCTGCTATCAATGGCAAACTTTTCCTGATACAACTTGGGAAGGCGTAATGATTGTATTGTATTATTAAGTAGCTGGAAGGTGCCATGTTATTTATAGTTGTTTTAATCAAGACTTCTCTCTCTCCCCACTGCAATCTTGATATAAAACTGCGGTATTCTAGCCCTCTCTGGATTTATACAATGTGGTAGGTAGATAAATATAGATAGTAATTCCTCTGTTAGAAGCAGCCAAAATTCTGCTGTCATAAAGATAGATAATCCAGGATTAAATAATGTAAATTCTGGATAATTATCCATCTTTCATATTCCCAGAACTATTTTGTACAGCTTGCTACTTTGTGCATATGCCTGATTTGGGATGAATTTTCCATGCTATGACATCAGCTCCCACAAAGAAACATGAAATTAGGCCACAGCTTGGAGGAGTCCTCCTAAATTGTCAATATATAATCAGAATCAGATTTTAAGCCATGTGAGGAGAAAGGTACGTCCCAGAAAAGAAAATCTGGGTTCTTTAAATTAGTGTTTGTCCAGATGAAACTTCAAAATGTAACACAATCTAATATACGAACTCCAATTTTGTATATATGTTGTTCAGGAGTATTCTCAAACACTGAAAAATCATCCATGTGATCTTGAATCCCCTTCTGATTCTTAAGTATTAAAGACATTGTTCTTGGAAATGCATGCAAATTCATAAGAAACACATCAGAAGAGCACATCATGGGTACGCAAGGTTGTAAGTTCACGCTGGCTGACACACCCAGATAATAGGTGATGCTTCAGTCACACTGTTGTGTCTGCCACATTGAACTTTTGGACCACACCTTGCGGTCACCCCTCTTCGGGTTGTTGTTGTTGTTGTTTAATTTCCGACTCAATCTACAGCCCTAGGATTTCCTGAGTGGTGTTCTCTCAAAGCCTTAACCCGATCTGACCATGCTGACTAGTTTCCTTGTTCAGATTAACCAAGTTCAGCTAGGCACTCCCCTTTACTATAAGGCTATAGAGTTAGGTCCATTCACATGGCTCAATCTCTAATAACGTCATCTTCTATCATTGATCTCTCCTGCTATTGGTACATAGAGCTTCTATGGTACAGCACCACATTATGCCCCATCTTAACTTTATGGGCCCTTTATAGACAAACCAATGAATAGAATCAAGTTATCTAAGCACAGTGAAACTGGTGGTTGCCTTACAATAGTGCTTTCCTAAAGCAGAGTAGTGTAACCATCAACTATCCTAAAACTGAATGGAGCCAGGTCAACCTATTATTGATTATTACTATTTGTTGTTGGATGTTGGATGTTTCTTATATGCTGCCCAGAGTCACATTGTTTGAGTTGAGCAGCCATATAAATTCTTTAAATAAATCAAGTTCCATTAATTCGGTCATGAATAAGCCTGCTGTTTGATTGAACTAAGTGTACATAGCCCGGGCTAAAATTCATTTGGGCAAATCTGCATGTACAAGGATTTGCTCTTCAGATAATACACTCGTTGTTGTTTTGGTTTAAGTGGTGCTTCCTCAAATTAACACCAACAAGCTGATTCCGTTCATATAGAAACTGGTGTTAATTCAATATCCTTTAATACTCTGGCAACTGTAGCAAAGTTACTAATCGAACAGATGTCTTTTTCTGCTTCATGCGTGAGACTTGTCTTGTCTGTAACATTTAGTATTCTAATCACATCCTTTTGCTAATTAGATGCCCTTTTGCTATATGCTTCAGAAAAATAACCCATAATACGCCGGGTCATTTTAGCAAACTACACTTAAATTTTGAAGACCTTTGTAACAGTTTCTCTGTGTAGGACAATGGAGTTTACTCTCTATGAGGGTAGGTACTGATTTCCACAAAATTGTGGCAATGTGGGAAGTGGGGCTTAAATTAAGAAACAAACTGTCACCCCCAGAACAAAGCCATCCATGTCTTCCTGGCAAGAATAATCTGGTTAGCCATAAATTTGACTAAAATGTTGGATAATGTTCCCTTTCTGAAGAACGTCACGTTCTTTACAGCTGGACATTACCATCGCTGTCTTCATTCCTGGCTCGTAAGTTCTTTTAAGAGAAATTAATCACCCCCTTTGCACTGCAATATTATTCATCATTATTCAATTCCAACAGTACAGAGAACATTGCATTTTGAGGATGATGAATTGGGGATATTAGATATTTTATGACTCCATCTATCTGCACTTTGTTTTTTCCCTTTGAATGGGATGCTTAATAGGCCGCATGCTAATCCTCTATTATTAAATTTGTCATCAAAGCAAAGAGGTCTCACATCACCATTGCTCCTATCCAGCCCCTAGGTTTGCATTTGCTGATGTTTGCAGAGGGGCCATCAAGGGAGTTAATCATATGAATTATTATTTTAACAGAATAATAACCATTACAGTCACATAAAAATAATCAGGGTGGGATAGAAAAATAAATAAATTAAAAAATAATACGTCCTGTTTTCAGAGACGATATTTAAATGCTCCTCTTCAATTTCCAGAAATGGCCATGCTAGCTAGGGAATTTGGGGAATTGATATCCATAGTTTTGAAAGTGATCCAGGTTGGTAAACCAGTAGGATAGGTCCTTAGGTGACCCAGGAGGGGCCAAGGCCTCAAAAGTAGGAAGAGACAGGTCCAAAGCTAAACTGGATTCAAATTGGATGCAGACTGTATTAAATTACATTTTAATACACTTACTCTTTCCCTGTATAATTAATAGTTTCCATTTTCTATCTTATTAAAAGATGGAATCTTCATGCAATCTTTAAAGGAGATCTTGGGTTCACACCTGAGTCTTTCTGGGAAAGAAGCACATGCAGATCTGGAACTGGTTTATCTCTCTGTACAGTGTAGAGGCACCTTCTCCAACCTGGTGCTCTCAGTAGATGCTGGGACAGCAATTCCCAGCCAACTTGGAGTTGATTAAATAAGCATAATAATGAAGTGGTTCTATGTATACATGAGGGACGTGGTGGCGCTGTGGGTTAAACCACTGAGCTGTCGATCGGAAGGTCGGCGGTTCGAAACCGCGCGGCAGGGTGAGCTCCCGTTGTTAATCCCAGCTCCTGCTCACCTAGCAGTTCGAAAACATGCAAATGTGAGTAGATCAATAGGTACCGCTTCGGCAGGAAGGTAACGGCATTCCGAGTCATCATGCTGACCACATGACCCGGAAGTGTCCTATGGACAACGCTGGCTCCAAGGCTTAGAAGCGGAGATGAGCACCGCCCCCTAGAGTCGGACACGACTGGACTTTACGTCAAGGGAAACCTTTACCTTTACCTTATGTATACATGAAGGTTAGGGGCTGATCCAAAGACGTTCTAAGCCACATATATCCCTGTTCAAAGAACTAGATGAATAAGTTCTTTTCTTCATATTCCTAAAATATTTTCCCACTCACAGGCACATACAACTGAGTGACTTTATGCTATCTTTTAGACACAATTTAGCATTTCATCCCAATGTTGATTTCAGAGTCAGATCCTGTGAATTTGAACTACTAAATATCTTCAAGCCCAACATGTGGCCAATGACTAGGATTTGTCATGACTTGCTTTTGAGAAAAGTAAAGTGGTTTATTGATTATCCCAAAACTAATCTTCTGCAAATTAACTGAAATGAGTAAAATCCCCTTTCCTGTTATTTCCCCCCCTTTCCATTTATTTTTTTCCCTGCTGCACTGATTTATCATAGTTTATAATATTCCTTTCTGTATATTGAGAGCCATTATAATACGGTGGCTAAGTTGCTGGACTAGAATCACAGAGATCCAGGTTCTAGTCCTCCTTTAGGCACGGAAGATAGCTGGGTGACCTTGCACCTCCTCCTCAGTGCAAGTCAGTGCTAGGCTGAAAAAGCTGGCTGAAGAACAACCCTGCTTGTCACATCATGCATTCATAGCTTTGCTGTGTGAACTGAGGCAAGCGCATTGCAAAACAGTCCTGCGACTAATCAGGGCAAGTGCTAGGAACAGCAACAACAGTCCATTATACATGTCATTATAGCTTCCATTTTTATCCTCTTTCTGCTCTCCTGAATGATGTGATTTAAAAACTGCATGCCAATAGCTGAGAGATCTTTTCCCAGCTTTGTTTCTGTCATTTTAATGGGGCATGCAAATATTCTGAGAAACCATTTATGTTGGCAATGCTCTAATCAATAAGGCCACTTGCATTCTTAAATGTGAGGCAAACATAGAAAGGGTTCTGCTTATTTCACCTTTATTATTACAGTGGAGCTGTAATTAATCTTCTCCCACAAATATACATAGAAAAGAAAATGGTGTTTTAGGAAATCTGAAATATTTCCATGACTCCTGTTTTTCTATATTTCTGGTATTCAGAACTCAGTTAGGAGTTGCTGTGCCAACATTTATTTATTTATTTAGTTACTATCCCGCCTTTATTATTTTTTCTAAATAACTCAAGGAGACGATCATACCTAATACTCCTTCCTCCTATTTTCCCCACAACAACAACCCTGTGAGGTGAGCTGGGCTGAGTTAGAGGGACTGGCCAAAGGTCACCCAGCTGGCTTTTGTGCCTAAGGTGGGACTAGAACTCTCATACCACGCCTGATTGGCTCTTGGGCTGAGAGAGAGGGACTGGCCCAAGGTCACCCAGCCAGCTTTTGTGCCTAAGGCAGGACTAGAACTCTCATACCACGCCTGATTGGCTCTTGGGCTGAGAGAGAGGGACTGGCCCAAGGTCACCCAGCCAGCTTTTGTGCCTAAGGCAGGACTAGAACTCTCATACCATGCCTGATTGGCTCTTGGGCTGAGAGAGAGGGACTGGCCCAAGGTCACCCAGCCAGCTTTTGTGCCTAAGGCAGGACTAGAACTCTCATACCATGCCTGATTGGCTCTTGGGCTGAGAGAGAGGGACTGGCCCAAGGTCACCCAGCCAGCTTTTGTGCCTAAGGCAGGACTAGAACTCTCATACCACACCTGATTGGCTCTTGGGCTGAGAGAGAGGGACTGGCCAAAGGTCACCCAGCCAGCTTTTGTGCCTAAGGCAGGACTAGAACTCTCATACCATGCCTGATTGGCTCTTGGGCTGAGAGAGAGGGACTGGCCCAAGGTCACCCAGCCAGCTTTTGTGCCTAAGGCAGGACTAGAACTCTCATACCATGCCTGATTGGCTCTTGGGCTGAGAGAGAGGGACTGGCCAAAGGTCACCCAGCCGGCTTTCACACCTAAGACGGAACTAGAACTCACAGTCTCCTGGTTTCTAGCCTGGTGCCTTAACCACTAGACCAAACTGGCTCTCTCTATCTTTTTTTAAGACAACAAAGGATTGTATTGTAAGGATGGTGATGTCATGTGGCTGCATATCAAGTGAGATTCAACTTTCTGATCACTTCATGAAGGCTTTCCCCAAAGTGAGAACAAACTTCCAAGAAGAATTGTTCCCTCAAATAATTGGGTGAATGTTTTTGTTTTGGGGCTGCAGTGAAAAATGTCATTATTTATGGACTACATTTTTATTCTTTCAAGTACCTTGGGATCACGTAAGCTTTTCCCAGATCCCTTAAATACCAGAAATTAGATGTTCTTCACTGTGTTCTACATCACAACAGGTCTATTCAAAATAGGAGGGGGTCCTTCTGCTATAGGCAAATTTCAAGATGGGTGTCAGCAAACTTCAAAGGCCCCCCAAAACAGACACGGTCGTGATATATTAAAAAAAAAAGTTTACATGGAAGTGTAAACTAACACAGTGAAGGAACCTGTGTTCATTGAGTTAGATCAGTATTTCTCAACCTTGGCAACTTTAAGAAGTGTGGACTTCAACTCCCAGAATTCCCCAGCCAGCATGCTGTCTGAAGGAATTCTGGGAGTTGAAGTCCACACATCTTAAAGTTGCTGAAGTTAAGAAACGCTGGTCTAAACATATGGTTTCTCAGCGCTACTTTCTCAGAAACACTGACTTAGATTTGTAAAAAAAAAAAAAGAATGAAAGGGAAGACCTAATGAATATTTTGAATTTTTTAAAAAGAAGGAAAAGTCAGACCAAATATATTAAGGGGAAATCTCTCTCTCTCTCTCTCTTTCACACACACACAGACACTCATCGGTTTGAACAGAAGATTGAAAGTCTACCAGACAAAAATTCTTTCATTCTTGGGAAAACAACTTGCTGCTGTTTAAATATTTTTGGACTACATAATTCCTTGCCACTGGCAATGCTAGCTGGACTGATGGGGATGGAAGACTCCTGTGACTTAAGGCATGACATCCAGTGCTTTGAGCAAGATTGGTCCCTTCTCAATTGTTTACCATCCCTCAAACCATGACCGTATTTATGTTCTCCTCTATATACTGGTTGTCCATCATGATTATACTTCTGTCATCTGCCATAAGGAACTTTTATTTCCTTATTTTTTATGTCTCATGGAAAGATATTTCTAATGGGATTGGTCTTTGAGCAACCTTCACTTAGGAAATCGCCTATATAGCTCTAGAGTGTTCCTTGCAAGGTCTATACGATATTTATCTCCCTAAAGGATGCAGATTAGGAAAGTCCAAAGCTAGTGTTATTGCCATCTTTGTCTTTTTCTGATACAGTTAAACCATCATTCAGATTCACAAAGGTTCAATCCATTCTCTTAGCATTTTTTTCCTGTTCAGAACAGATGATAGGGCTATAATGCTGTAGTTATGTTTGGTAGGAGAGATGCTTACTGAAAACTTGCAACTATTACAGTTGCTTTTAATATTTTCTTTCTCTCTTTTGTTTAGGAGAAGTGCTGGTTAGCATCCCTAAATAATTCAAATGCTACCAGCTTTCTGCAAAATAACCCTTTCAAATTGGAAGCTTGAAATGCAGGATTTAAATGCATATTTCAAAAGCCAACACTAAAATGCTCCAGCCCAGCTTGTATTTTTATGCATACAGCCACACTAAAAGCCTGAAGCAAATCTGAAGTAAGATGGTATGTCTGATCTTTGTCCCAAAACAAGACCCTGAATCACAAGGTGTTTGAAAACCTTCCCTCTGTTGGACTCCACACCCAGTTGGAGGCAGAATGAAATAAAGACAAGTTTGAGATTAGAGAGGGGGGAAAAGATGTGGCTCATTTTTCTGGCATACAGAATTCCTGGAAGCCAACACATCCAGCCAGATATCTGATATGGTGGCTTGACTTTTCAAATGCCCTGGCCTAGTTCTTCATAAAGCAGAACATCCAGGAAGACTTGCTTTTCATCATTGTGGGAGATAGTCAGTGGCAATGCAACATCTGTGGTACTTCTTCCCCCAGCTCAGCTTACAATACTCCCACTGGTATCCAGCTGGCTTTGTTGGAAACCAGATGCTCAAGTGGACAGGTCTGCTTCTGATACAGCAGGGGTGGTCAGGGAGGCTTATGCTCTTAGCAAAACCTCATGGATCTGGTTTCTAGCCATGATTTGAAAGAATGTAAGCCCCAAGAAATGTATATGATATCAGCTGTCTGTCAGAAGAAGCTATGAGAGAACATATTATACCAGCCTTTCTCAACCTTTTGATCCTGGAGGAACCCTTGAAATATTTTTCAGGCCTCAGGGAACCCCTGCACATTCAGGTTCAGATAGAAGCCAGAAGTTAATGAAATTATTATATTTGTTTTAAGGGGGCTGCAATGGCTCAGTGGTTAAGGTCAGCAGCTCAGCAGTTCGAAACCCAAGAGCGTGAGCCACATGATGGAAAGAGCTCCCGTCAACTTGTCCCAGCTCCTGCTAACCTAGCAGTTCAAAAGCATGCAAATGCAAGTAGATAAATAGGTCCCACTTTGGTGGGAAAATAACAGGGACATGAAAGGAGCCCCCTTGGGCGTCCCCTGGGCAATGGTGATGTCACCAGCAAATCCTTTCAATACAGAAGCGCCTTAGTAGGTGCTTCTGACATGGAAAAAGAAATTATATTCGTTTCATGGGTAGGCCTGTATATATGCATTAACAGTGTTCTTAAACTAAAAATAAAGAATGAAGCTTATCTCTTTAATGTGAAGTTGCCTGAATTTGAAATAATTTTTTAAATAAATCGGGATCTCCCAGGGAAACCCTAGTGATCTCTGGAGGAACCTGAGGGTACCACGGAACCCTGCATTATGCAGTTAATCCTGCAGTTTGTTTCATGGCATCAGAGCTGGCATTGGAACTGTTGGGCACCTGCCTATGTCTACACCTAACACAGGGTGTTTATTGCCAACCCCTGGGGTTTTCTGACACCACTGTTTCTTTTCCTGGCATCTTCTGCCTGAACTAATCTGCCTTTCTGAGCAAGTAACAAAAGGACAGAGGGCTAGATAGTGTATGCACCTTGTCTATAGTCTCTTTAGGTCCTAGAATCTGGGAGGCAATACTTAGCTGGTCCAAAGGAGAAGGAAAGGGAAGATGGAAGCAGCAAAAGGAAGAAACCTGTCTAGATGGCTCCATTATTGAGGTGGATGTACTCATTCCCTCTCTGCTTAGGGTTTGTATATATTTTATTTTTAATTCATCTCTATTCTTGATGTTGATTTTTATACTCCTAAATACCTGTTTTTATATAAGTATTATTTTTTAATTGATTATTGTATGCTGCCCAGATTCACTGCTTGTGAGATGGGTGGCTATATAGATCAGATAAACAAACAAATGAACAAATAAATAAAGCCATTGAGTGAGAGAATTCCACTGAACCCCCCAGAGGTCACCCAGTAAACACATAGCGGAGTAAGAGTTTCCCTAAAGAGAAGAATTTTAAATCAACTTCTCCCAACTTGGTTTCCTTTGGATATGTTCAACTATATAACCTTTACAAGCTCCAGCCAGCATTGGGAAGGTGACTCTAGTTTTCTTCTTTGCTGGTTCTTCGCCATAAAACAAGCCACCCACCCACCCACCCCACAATCACCTAGATTTTTTTCGTATTACAGGATCAATGTTATAACCAAATATAGGTATTTCTTCACTGAAACAGAACTTTAGCGTGATGGGAGGGAAGGAGGGAGGGAGAGATTCCTTGCTTAGAGCATTATTTGTTTTTGTTTATTACTTTCCTTTTTCACTGGCTTATTTCAAATTGTATTGTCTGAGAATTTGAACTGTGAGGCTCCAGACTAGTCATCTCAGCAGAAAGTCACTGTATAAAGTTCCTTTCGACAGGTGCTGAAGACATGTTCAGAAATACAGGCGGTTGCACAAATAATTATTTCTCCTTATAGATTCTCTGTCTCATAAGGAGGCTAATAATTTATCTGTCTTCAAAAATCTTCTTTAGCCCCCAACAACTTTATTTCATTTGTTTTAGAAGGGGAGGCAAACCTACAATAAGTCACTTATTGACTCTGATAGACTTTTAAATGTTATTATTTTATGTCTGGTTATCTGCAAAAAAAATGCCAATGACAGCTTGTGATCTAATATTATGCCCCATGATTTATCGCTATGGATTATATGTCAGATTTGAAAAATAATGGTTAAAATCTCTGAGCCCTTGGAAAACCAGCTAGAGTACATTCCAGCTATATGAATCAAAGTCAAATGAAGTTATTCTTACATTTTAGAAACAAACATGATTCTAAAATGTAGTTTTCCAGAGTTCTCCCATATATTTGAATTTCCAAATGACCTGCTGTTGTTATCACTGGGGGTAAGCTTTATCTTCAGAATGTCACCCTGCTCTCTTTTCATTTATTTTGCAATTAAAAAAAGTCATGAATGTCTGTCTGCCTCCATTCCCAATATTAGTAATGTGCTATATCCTTTCAGCTCATAAGCTGAAGCACAGTGAATGTTCACTGTTTGTAATACATTTAAACACTTGGGATCATTTCCAGAAGCTTCTCCTGAATGGAGTCTGGTTTGGGTGCTTTCACGGGTGAATTCTCAGTCCTCGAAAGTGCTCATCCATGTTTACTACTAGGTGTTGGGGAAATGATGTAGAAAGTCATGGAAGCATAACCACCTTGGTAAGGACAGCCACTTGATTTATTTCCTTAAAACCTCTTGATCCGAACTATCCTTGGTAAGATTCTGGGAAGCTCAACTGAATTGAATCAGGAGAAGCCAGGGAGGCTGCAGGTCTTTTGAGAGAAGATTTATTTTATTTTATTTTATTTTATTTTATTTTATTTTATTTTATTTTATTTTATTTTATTTTATTTTATTTTTATTTTAAATTTATAGGGCCATCCAACTCACGCACAGGGACCCTGGGTGGCTTACAAAATTAATAATCCACAATATATTAAAAAAATGATGCAGTGAAAGAGAAGATATTTCACATGGGACACTTTGGAAATTCAGTTCGAAAGAAATGTGAAAGCAAATGCCCCTTCATCTAATGGAACTGGTGGAATAAAATGCAGGATAATTTCTGTGACTGGCCCAGTCCTAGATCATTCCTCCCTCGATCCAATAAACCCTTAATATTAAGAGCACAGAAAGAGAAGTGGGGTGCAACGAGAAATATTATCCAATCAAAATAATGTTCAGGGCCTATTTAGTGACTCTCTTCTTCATGTTATACTGTGCTGGAAGGAAATTAGAGAATGTATGTGTCTGTCTGTTGTCTAGAAGAACCAGACCTTGCTGTAAACTACACTATCATTGGCAAAGGGCATGAAAGATATAAAACTAACAGAACTGAAAATATGGGCAGATGATACACATGATCGTCAGAAGATGGAAGTTGGTCCAACCAAATGGGAGAAATTTCGCCATTGCTTTTCTTTTTCAACAACAATGGCACCAACAATGGCACACTGATTTTCTGAGAAATAAGGGATGTTTACATTAGGCATAGGTTGTTGTTGTTTATTCGTTTAGTCGCTTCCGACTCTTCGTGACTTCATGGACCAGCCCACGCCAGAGCTTCCTGTCGGTCATCAACACCCCCAGCTCCCCCAGGGACGAGTCCGTCACCTCTAGAATATCATCCATCCATCTTGCCCTTGGTCGGCCCCTCTTCCTTTTGCCTTCCACTCTCCCTAGCATCAGCATCTTCTCCAGGGTGTCCTGTCTTCTCATTATGTGGCCAAAGTATTTCAGTTTTGCCTTTAATATCATTCCCTCAAGTGAGCAGTCTGGCTTTATTTCCTGGAGGATGGACTGGTTGGATCTTCTTGCAGTCCAAGGCACTCTCAGAATTTTCCTCCAACACCACAGTTCAAAAGCATCGATCTTCCTTCGCTCAGCCTTCCTTATGGTCCAGCTCTCGCAGCCATATGTTACTACAGGGAACACCATTGCTTTAACTATGCGGGCCTTTGTTGTCAGTGTGATGTCTCTGCTCTTAACTATTTTATCGAGATTTGTCATTGCTCTTCTTCCAAGGATTAAGCGTCTTCTGATTTCCTGACTGCAGTCAGCATCTGCAGTAATCTTTGCACCTAGGAATACAAAGTCTTTCACTGCTTCTACATTTTCTCCCTCTATTTGCCAGTTATCAATCAAGCTGGTTGCCATAATCTTGGTTTTTTTGAGGTTTAGCTGCAAACCAGCTTTTGCACTTTCTTCTTTCACCTTCATCATAAGGCTCCTCAGTTCCTCTTCACTTTCAGCCATCAAAGTGGTATCATCTGCATATCTGAGATTGTTAATGTTTCTTCCAGAGATTTTAACTCCAGCCTTGGATTCCTCAAGGCCAGCTTGTCGCATGATGTGTTCTGCATACAAGTTGAATAGGTAGGGTGAGAGTATACAGCCCTGCCGTACTCCTTTCCCAATCTTAAACCAGTCTGTTGTTCCGTGGTCTGTTCTTACTGTTGCTACTTGGTCGTTATACAGCTTCTTCAGGAGGCATACAAGATGACTTGGTATCCCCATACCACTAAGAACTTGCCACAATTTGTTATGGTCCACACAGTCAAAGGCTTTAGAATAGTCAATAAAACAGAAATAGATGTTTTTCTGAAACTCCCTGGCTTTTTCCATTATCCAGCGGATATTGGCAATTTGATCTCTAGTTCCTCTGCCTTTTCTAAACCCAGCTTGTACATCTGGCAATTCTCGCTCCATGAACTGCTGAAGTCTACCTTGCAGGATCTTGAGCATTACCTTACTGGCATGCGAAATGAGTGCCACTGTTCGATAGTTTGAACATTCTTTAGTGTTTCCCTTTTTTGGTATGGGGATATAAGTTGATTTTTTCCAGTCTGATGGCCATTCTTGTGTTTTCCAAATTTGCTGGCATATAGCATGCATTACCTTGACAGCATCATCTTGCAAGATTTTGAACAGTTCAGCTGGGATGCCGTCGTCTCCTGTTGCCTTGTTATTAGCAATGCTTCTTAAGGCCCACTCAACCTCACTCTTCAGGATGTCTGGCTCTAGCTCACCGACCACACCGTCAAAGCTATCCCCGATATTGTTATCTTTCCTATACAGGTTTTCTGTATATTCTTGCCACCTTTTCTTGATCTCTTCTTCTTCTGTTAGGTCCTTGCCATCTTTGTTTTTGATCATACCCATTTTTGCCTGGAATTTACCTCCAATGTTTCTAATTTTCTGGAAGAGGTCTCTTGTCCTTCCTATTCTATTGTCTTCTTCCACTTCCGTGCATTGCTTGTTTAAAAATAATTCCTTATCTCTTCTGGCTAACCTCTGGAATTTTGCATTTAATTGGGCATATCTGCCCCTATCACTGTTGCCTTTTGCTTTCCTTCTTTCTTGGGCTACTTCTAGTGTCTCAGCAGACAGCCATTTTGCCTTCTTGGTTTTCTCTTTCTTTGGGATGTATTTTGTTGCCGCCTCCTGAACAATGCTGCCAACTTCTGTCCAGAGTTCTTCCGGGACCCTATCTACTAAGTCCAGTCCCTTAAATCTATTCTTCACCTCCACTGCATATTCTTTAGGAATATTAGTGAGCTCATATCTAGCTGATCTGTGGGTCTTCCCTAATCTCTTTAGTCTGATCCTAAATTGTGCAAGAAGAAGTTCGTGATCTGAACTACAGTCAGCTCCAGGCCTTGTTTTTACCGACTGTACAGATGTCCGCCACCTTTGGCTGCAAAGGATGTAATCAATCTGATTTCGGTGTTGTCCATCTGGTGAAGTCCATGTATAAAGCCGTCTCTTAGGTTGTTGGAAGAGAGTGTTTGTTATGCAGAGTGAATTGTCTTGGCAAAATTCTATCAGCCTGTGTCCTGCTTCGTTTTGTTCTCCCAGGCCATACTTACCTGTAATTCGAGGTGTCATTTGACTGCCCACCTTAGCATTCCAGTCTCCTGTGATGAAAATAACATCTCTTTTAGGCGTGTTGTCCAGTAGGTGCTGCAGATCCTCATAGAACTGCTCTACTTCAGCTTCTTCAGCATTTGTGGTTGGGGCGTATATTTGGATCACTGTGATGTTAGATGGCTTGCCCTGAATTCGAATTGAGATCATTCTGTCGTTTTTTGGGTTGTATCCAAGCACTGCTTTAGCCACTTTACTATTAATTATGAAGGCTACTCCATTTCTTCTGTGGTCCTCTTGTCCGCAGTAGTAGATCTGGTGGTCATTTGATGTGAAGTGGCCCATTCCAGTCCATTTCAGTTCACTGACGCCCAGAATGTCTATCTTTAATCTTGACATCTCATCAATAACCACATCCAATTTGCCCTGGCTCATAGATCTTACATTCCAGGTTCCGATGGTGTGTTGATCCTTAGAACATCGGATTCGCCGTTCACCACCAGCACCGTCGGCCGCTAGCCGTCCTTTCGGCTTTGAGCTAGCTGCGTCATCACGTCTGGGGCTAGTTGAGCTCATCCTCTGTTCCTCCCCAGTAGCATTTTGACCATCTTCTGACCTGGGGGTCTCATCTTCCGATGGTATACCGACATATCTCTGGTTGTACTGATCCATTTAGTTTTCACGGCAAGAATACTGAGGTGGGTTGCCATTACCTTCCCCAGGGATCGCATTTAGTCTGACCTCTCTGTCATGACCTTCCCGTCTTGGGTGGCCCTTCACGGTTTAGCTCATGGCATCATTGAGGTGCTCAAGCTCCAGCACCACGACAAGGTAACGATCCTTTGCTGAAGGCATAGGTATGTACATGCATTGTAGCCATATTCGTAACAGTCATAATAATGGCCGAGACATTGGATACCTCCATGCTAGCATGATTCAAAACAATTGGGGATTCAGCTATTTGCCTTCCAATTCTAAACTCACTAAAATGGAAATACATCTCCAGAAAGCAAAGCTAGAATTCACAGCTGTTTACAGGTTAGGCAGTCACGTTTCATATTATTTCATGCACAACAACAAAACACCGCTTCCTTCCCATTTCCCTGTGGAAAATGCTGTAAATAATATAGTTTGCATAAATTCTAAGAGCTGCCTTAATTCTGCTGCGGATGATAAAATGATAGGTTTGGGAAGGACAGAAAAGGCCACTGTGCTGTTGCTGCAAAGCTAGAATGCCTTGGAGGCCTCTATCCGTGTTGTCACTGGGGCAGCAGTCTAGAAGTTGGTTACACTAGCATATACAATGGGCATGAAGCAGAATCTACTCACTCCAGATTAAAAATAGAACTTAGTGTTCACCCTTTTGTGCAAGGAAAAAAAATGCATTTGCAAACTGGCCAGCCGCTCACTCTCTTTTTCCATGTGCAAACAGGCCAGCTGATGTGAGAGCCCCTTCCTTCCATTGTTACTTCTCAGTATTTAAATCAGTGTTTTTCAAATTTGGCAACTTTAAGATGTGTTGACTTCAACTCCCAGAATTCCCCAGCCAGTATTTAAATCAGTGTTTTAAAGCATGTAATGGTTGGTTCCCCACCTGATAAAGATTCAGGAAAAGACTCGAGGCAAGTCCAAAGAAAATAAAAAAGTCTCCACTCTAACGTCTATCAGAGATATGTTGGGTTCAGGTGGGAAATAGTGAAGCTCCTGGAATTCTTGCAACCCCCATCCCTTTCTTCCCAATAAATCTCGCTAAAGCAACTCTGTATATCATGCTTGGAGGGAAAAAAAATCATTTTCAATTTTAGACAGATGCCAAAGAGCCTGATAGGCAAAGAATAGAATCACTGTTATCCAATCTCTCTCTTGCCATGTCATGTACACCAGGCATGGTTTTATGTCTCCCCTTGATTTCACCTTGATCTGGGCAACTACAAGAGCTGGTAGCTGCCCCTTGAACATGTTTCTCCAATACTTGGATTGGCCTGGAATTGTTTCCTCCTCCCATCCCTCTTTTTCTGTATTTGTGTAACTGATGTGGAAAACAACTTCAGTACATGGAAAGTGTCTCCTACTTGCACTGAATAATTGCATCTAGTGACTGCCACTTTTGGAGAGATCTCACTTCTCTGTCTTCAATACTTCACACAGATAAATTAAAGAGAAAAGTGTTTATCAGTCCTTATGTGCATGCTTGGAGAAAAAAAAACACCTGCTACATTTTGGTATGTGAAACTGCTATTAAAGGTAACACTTGTCTCTTCTTGTTTCTGAAAAATTTCCCCCCTTTTAAAAGAGATTTACATTTGTCTACCTTACTCACTAGATATTTTCCAATCTCTTTGGGTTGTAATTATTACTTGGGTTTAATATTACAGAACACTATTGTTGCTGTCTCTTATTGTTCTCTTTCATTCTCCTGTGTCTCTGCCTGCTCCTGTTTCATGATTTGAAAAAGCCAGATGGGAAGACCAGCCTCCTGATTTTTGGCTTGAGATTAATTCACGGTAAGAGTAGCCAAGGAGGCTGCAGAAGTGATGGTGCAATGGAAGACAGGCCACTTTCACACACCACATTCCCCTGTGCTTGGGTAACTGCAATTTCCCCATACTCTGAGAATTTCTTTTAAAAGTTATTTGAGGAAGAGAATGGAGAAGGGAGAAGGAGAAGGAGAAGAGAAGGAGAAGGAGAAGGAGAAGGAGAAGGAGAAGGAGAAGGAGAAGGAGAAGGAGAAGGAGAAGGAGGAGAAGGAGGTTCTGTTGTACTACGGAGCAGCAGAAATCCTAATATCCAAGGTGAACTGATAGATTGGCAAGCAGAAATGGATCTTTTAAACATGTGCTGGGTTCAGTCCTGCAACTGCGTCAGAATATCTGCCACCAGTGGCTCCAGATTCCATCACTCAGCTCATATACTTTGATAATGGCATAAGTGCAAACACTTCAGAAGTGAAAGCTATGACTCTGACATTTGTTTTACTACCGTAATATGTTGTTTATGCCTCTTGGTTGAAGTGGCAGACTAAAAATTACCCCATGGGCAACCAGGTTGCAATTCTGCAGGAACCTTGTCTTCTGCCAGTCGCTCAGTTTTCCGGGCTTACATGCCATACAGCATTAAGCACACCCAAAGGATAAATGACAACAGACTGAGCTATAAAGTCAAATTGGCATTCCTGGACCTCCAAATAACATGTCTTAGAAACCTCCTGGAACATATATCTAAAAGTGGCATCATTCTCAATTTTCCAGGGTTCGTGGCAACTTTTTTTTTTGCCACAAGCAATTCCTTACAAATGGTCACCTCCCCTACTCTTTTGCTTTGGGTTTGTCTGATGGGGCTTCATCACATCTCCTTATCATTTTTCCTTGCATTATTTTCTTTGGATCTTTTCTAGCCTGTTAACAAAACTCCCCTTCTTTTGCTCTCCCCGTCTGCCACGAAGATGGGCACAACATACTCAAGCTTTTGCACATTATACCTGTCTGCACAGCCGGCACACAGCAACCTGCTAGAATTAGAGGATCCATTCATCCAACGTGTGTGCTAAGCTTGGTTAGTGTTAGTCTTAGAGTGTGTAAGAGAGAGACAGGGGGTGGGGGGGGGGGCAGGACTCAGCATGTTAACACAGCAGCCTGTCTGGTTACTCATGACTCAATGTATTATATGGAGCAAGGAAACAGGATGATTTAGTAACTCGGTAAAATGTCTTGTGTGAACCCAGCTGTAGTGTATCCCAAGGGCAGCAATGTGGTGCCTTCCAAATTGCAGTACAATCCTCATAAGCCCCAGCCAGTCATCAATTCCCAATGCATTCTAATGAAGCATATCTGACAATACTCCTTCAGCTACTTCGTGCAAGCCACAAGCTTCACAGTCAGTGAATTTCTCAGTCAAGCATCCGGGGCTTTGCTTCATGATTCCCTTTGTTTTGAAAATTGAATTGTTTCTTGCAATGCTCAGAAACAAGCAATGCTCCTTCCCTTCCCTCAGGTGAAGGGAACCTGTGTCGAAAGATGGGGTGGGAAGCTGCTAAGAAAAAGTGTGTGGGGTACATTCAGGATCACAGGATATTCCCCCCTTCCCAAAAAACCTCCTACAGGTGAGTTAAAGATGCCTTGCTCTGGGATTACTGGAAGTCAAGTCCAATGGCAATGTTCCTTCTGGGAATGCATTCCTTTCTGTCCCTTATTTTTTAGAGGTTGTTTTTTCTTGCTAGAACCATGGAATGAATGAAGCGTTTATGTGATCAGCCCATAAGGTGTGCAGAGGTTACTCTCAGATATATGCTCCAAATGGTTATTGGCCTTTCTGATTTAGAACTCTTCAACAATATAGAAAGGTGGCTATTTCAACTGCCAGGGCACTCCAAAGGGAAAAGTAGGAGCGAATGGAAGAAGCACTAGGTTTACGACAGCCCACACTCTGCAGGGGGAAGCTGGAAGTCATTCTCAGGGATAACCACATGTTGCCATTTTCTTCAAATATTAATGTTTCAGTTTCCTCCCAGAATTGCAGTAACCTTTCCAGATGTTTGTAAGTTTCTTAGACGTGTCCCCTTGGCAAATTTGAGAAAGACCAGCAGGGTTTGCAGAAAATCAAAAACCTACCCTCACTCATCTGCAGGGGAGGGAAGGTGGCTCAAAAGATGGGGGCCATGTACAGTGATTGACACTCTGCCTCTTTTTACACATGTTACATGTACAAGTCATGCAAAAACAGGACAGGGCTTCAATTGTGTGGCCAAGGCCATTTTTTTGTCCTTTCTGAATCCCTCTGCAGATCCCACTTAAGTGTTTAAAATCCTAAGAACAATTCGACAACTAGTGAACAGAACACATTTAACTTCTGAAGGGTCAGCAGAGCTGGACATAATAAATAGCTTGATATCATTCCCTACCATCTAAGACAGGGTTTCTCCACCAGGGTTGTGTGGCACCCTAGGGTTCCATGAGAGGTCCCTAGGGGTTCCCTGGGAGATCACGATTTATTTAAAAAATAATTTCAGATTTGGACAACTTCACATTAAAGGGGTAAGTTTCATTCTTTATTTTTAGTTTAAGAACACTGTTAATGCATGTATATACAGGCCTACCATGAAATGAATATAATGGTTTTGTAACTTCTGGCCTATCTTTGAGCCTGAATGTGCAGGGGTTCCCCAAGGCCTGAAAAATATTTCAAGGGTTCCTCCAGGGTCAAAAGGTTGAGAAAGGCTGATATGGGAAGATGCTGGAACCCGCTGCATTTCTTAATGCCTTCATGAAGAGCGGTATTTTGGATATGAGATCTTGGCATGTGCAGAAACATATGGCCGCCATCTTGGTTTTCTTCCCACAATGCTCTTTCTCAGGTATTATTTTGTGGAATTTTGGGACAAACAGGGCTGTTTCCTAGAATGTACATCAGGTCACTGAGGAATAACAAATAAAGCTCAGACAATTAAAGCACTGTGATTAGAATGGCTTATCTTTTTCTATTACCAGCAGCTAAGTTTTCACGAAAGGAACCAGCTGGTGGAACGAGAAGAACCAGAAATCCTTCCTGGTGTATGAATCAATAAAGGGGAGAAGAGGGCAGCAAAAACAAAGCTAAAACAACAATAACAAAAGGGGAAAAAAAAGACATTCAGAAGCAGAATGAAGCTAAATGTCTAATCAGCCTTCTGATGAAAATTGGCCCCTGGCTGCTAAAATGCCCTCATCTAATACGCACATAAAATAACCATAATTGAGGGGAAAACAGCAAAGAAATTACTTAATAATGTGCTGAAGAGTACTTGAGCTGCACTAAAGATGTGAGAAGTTCCTCCCTCCAATGCCTAATTTCATCTTTTCCCCTTCCTCATAACAGACCAATTCTGTTTTTCAAACCAAAGCCTTGATTATCTTAGGAAAGCAGCTCCTTGGGGAGACTCTTTCCATGATAAACAGACAGGCAGGTTCTTTGAAGTCACCCTCACATCTGGGTTCTTTCCAAAGAAGATCCAGCAGAACACATCTCACATGTGGACACGTGGGGCCAGACTGACTCTGGTGGTGATGCTCAGTCTGTGTTCTCTGCCTCCTCCCCGCATCCTCATTAGATCTTTTGCTGTGCCCTGAAATGTCAAAGGCCATGATCAGTGGTGAGTCTTTTAAGCAGGGATGCAAGGACTGATCCTGTTAGGAAGCACAGTTTGAGCCTTTGCATTTTCTTTTTTTTTTATTCTGTTCAATCGTGTCCAATTCTCGGAGACTGCCTGGACAAGTCCCTGCAGTTTTCTTGGCCAGGTTTTTTGGAAGTGGTTTGCCATTGCCTCCTTCCTAGGGCAGAGAGAGAGTGACTGGCCCAAGATCACCCAGCTGGCTTCATGCCTAAGGCAGGACTAGAACTCACGGACTCCCGGTTTCTAGCCTGGCGCCTTCTCCACTACACCAGACTGGCTCTTATTCTTCCCTACTTTTCTGTAAATTAATGGATTATTAATGGTTGGTGTTCCGTGAGTCATGCTGGCCACATGACCCGGAAGTGTCCTATGGACAACGCCGGCTCCAAGGCTTTGAAACGGAGATGAGCACCGCCCCCTAGAGTCGGACACGACTGGACTTTACGTCAAGGGAAACCTTTACCTTTACCTTAAGGGTTGGTTATTGAGTTCACTTTCTCATGAGTTCACTCAGGCCTGCAAGTGCATCAATCTGTGCATGCTTTTGTTTCAATCTCCATAAAAATCCATAATTCATTAGTTACTGAAATACTCAAGGTTGCTGCATTTGCTCTCAAGCTACAAGCTTTTAAGCAACTCAAAATATTCATTCCTTAATAAATATTTCTTTTTAGTGCTAAAAAAAAAAATCCAATACGTTTTGATGCGATGAAGTGTTTTGGTCCCTAAGAACTGTATTAAGACATCAGGAGACTCAAGAGCTATTACTGTAGATTACTAAGGTATGATCCACACCTTAACTTAGGAAAGAAGAATTTGCAAAAGAAATCTAATGATTCAAGCGTCCCCTACTAATGACATTATTCGAACCAAAGAATTAAAAACCTAAGGGAAAATGGCACACTCACACAAAAATGTTACAGACATGTACACTTTAAGAAAACATCAGAGAAACAGATGTTAGCCGTCCTAATTAACACGCTCATCTATTATCCCCATTTTGCATACTGGGCTGTAAAACTGTCCTATTTTCACATAGCTTAAATTCTGCTTCCTCAGCTGTGTGGCCTTGCAAGGAAGAAGCTCCTCATTTAGCACCTTCCAATCACTTCTACTACAGCATAGCAAAGAAAGAGCGGGTATGGGGAAGAAGACCTAGGAATATCACACGGTCTTCTATCCTGTTTCCCTCCTGTCCCCCGAAAAGGGAAAAGTTCCAAAAAGCCCACTTGCAATAATGTTCACAGGTTTTCCCTTTGCCACAAAGAGGGTCTTGCACTTTTAAATTAATGGTGGATGCAGATGAACAAAAGAAGAAGAAAAAAGCAAAGTCTAAAACGCTCCATTTCCAAATGGCTATAGCTTTTTAGCCCTGTTTTCTTCTCTGCTGATAAAGACTGAAGGACCTCTTACAGGTAGTCCTCACTTAACAACCACAATTGAGACTGGCATTTTGGTTGCTAAGCAAAGCAGCCATTAAGCGAATCTGACCTGATTTTATGACCTTTTGGGGGGCAGTTGTTAAGCAAATCATTGCAGGCATTAAGCAAACCACATAGTCATTAAGTTAATCATGCAGTTCCCCATTGATTTTGCTTGCCAGAAGCCAGCTGGGAAGGTAAAAAAGGTGATCATGTGACCACGGGACACTGTAACGGTCATAAATGCAAACCGGTTGCCAAGTGCCCAAATCATGATAACGTGATCACAGGGATGCTGCAACAGTCATAAGTGTGAGAACTGGTTGTAAGTCAGTTTTTTCAGTATCGTCATAAGTCTGAACTGTCACTAAATGAATGGTTGTTAAGTGAGGACTACCTGTATAGTGAAATTAAAATAAGCAGCAAAAGGAACAAATAGATGCTCCATCTAGAAGAGCATCCATTGCTTCTCAGATGAGTCTCCTAAATTTTATGATCCACCCTGGAGTTTAGGAAAGTTAACCTAATTCACTTTCCCCAAGTTAATATGCAAACTGGAAAATAGCAATTCCTCATTTTCGGCCGTTCTCCATTGTTCGCAAAGGGCTGATTAAAACTCTGCAGTGAGAAACAGCACATGAAAAGATGTTGATGAGAGGAAATATCTTGCCCCCATCCTCATTTTTTTAAAATGGGTACACCAGCAGACAGTTTGGGAATCCAATCATCATAATAGTGAAACTTGCAAGGTGCTTGCTATTGAAAACAGCTCAGTGGCAGTTTTCTGCCTTTGCTAGAAGGCCTTTTCAATTTGTATCTAACACAGTCCTGACAATGCTTTGTCCTTGATCACATTTGGAGGAAAAGAAGTTTTGCAAAATAAGACAGGCCT
Source organism: Candoia aspera (assembly GCF_035149785.1). Taxonomy (NCBI): domain Eukaryota; kingdom Metazoa; phylum Chordata; class Lepidosauria; order Squamata; family Candoiidae; genus Candoia; species Candoia aspera. The sequence continues at coordinate 21,803,345 of NC_086163.1, read as the reverse complement.
CTCCACAGAGAAAAGCTGTATTTCTAAACAGAAAACCAGCCTTGGAATGAATCTGGAAATACAGCTAAGATATTTTCATTGTGGATTCATATAGTTCCTTTTTTTTTTTTAACAAGAAAAAAAAAAGCCACTTATAACTTATAGAAGAAAGGAGTGGGGAAGGGGGGTGGGGTGGGGGAAGAAAGAATCAATATTCTATAGACCCAGAAATGTAATTGTGTTTTTAAAATGCAACCTTGCTATGAGCAATGCTTCTAAATTCTCTTAAACTTTGCAGAGAGAATCTCCAAGGAGCACTCTGAACGCCAAAGGAAAAGGGTGTGATTTATTGCTGTTCCTCCAAATTCATCCCAGGGAAAATCAGTTGATCACAAGTTTTATGGCAGAGTCTTCTTTCCAAAACTGAAAAGAGGTTACAAGGATGTCAGTGGGCTTTTAAGCCAACATCTACAGAGTGCTTCTGCTTTTATCCATAAGCGTCAGATACTTTGGGCCCTCCCAAGGAAGTTCTACTATAGATGTCTCAACTATCTAACCAAGGGGCCAGCAAACATTTCCAGTCAATATATGCTGTTATATACACTTACATCTTGGCTACACCATTTTTTTTTAATCATAATGCTCTTGAGCAAGAGTGACAACATCTGGTGCGATGGTGCTGTCCAATTACTTTTAAAAAACCGCCAGCTCCTCTGGAGTATTAAATCTTGATAAAGCTGCAGCTTAAGCAAAGAGGGGAAGAGTCAGCCCCCCTTTGTGAAGAGTTGACAGAGATTGTGGCTTATGTCACTTTGCCATAGTACGCCCCCCTGGCACTTTTCTCTCTTTTTCTTTTCCACTTCCACAGTAGATGCTTCAATGGATGGTTCTTTCTTCATTGCCCAGCAAGACTTTCTCCCCAGCTCCCTCCCCTTGTATTCACTCATCCCTTCCCATATTTCATATCATTATCTTTACTTTCTCTTTAGCTCACCATTTCTGTTCTAATTTATTCATGAGCTTTTTGTTATCTATCTACATCTGTCATCCATCCATCCATCCATCCATCCATCCATCCATATTTTTGTGTGTGCCTTCAAGTTAGTCTTGACTCCTTGCAAGTATAGGGAGAAGTACACACAGTTTCCTTTGCAACATTTTTCAGAAATGGTTTGCCCTCACCTTCTTCCTAGGGCTGAGAGAGAGAGAGAGTGTGTGACCCAGCCAGCTTTGTACCTAAGGCAGGACTAGAACTCCCTGTGTCCTGCCTTCTAGTCTAGCATCTTAACCACTATACCAAACTAGCTCACTCTCCGTATGTATGTATGTATGAATGCATGCATGCATGCATCAGTCTATCTGCTGTCTGTCTGTCTTCTGCTTATTAAACTGTCTACTAAAAACGTTGCAACTGTGAACTGTGTGAAAAGCTGTAACCTACAATGACAAATCGGAAGCTATTACTACCACCACTATCACTACTACTATAAAATGATTATGTTACACTTTCTGAAGATTCCAGTTGACTTTCTGAAGGGTTGCTTGGTGCTCAGAGATCTTTGGCTGTATAAATTAGCATAAACTTGATTCAAGTCCGCTGATTTCAAATTGGCACCTAAGAAATGCCTCATGCAAAAATGATATGAGAGATGCCTTAAAATCTTGATAGCACAAATCCATGGGAAAGCCTAGATCAAAGAGATAGGATAGACATCTTGGTACAGACAGAATATCAAAACCAGGGATCTCCCACTTCCCTGGAGGTGGCATCTACCTTGTGCAGGTCCCCAATGTTTCTGCGTTGGCAACACCAGACTTTTTGACAAGGCTGGGGCCCTGTCCCCTGCCCCTCTTAGCATACTGCCTGCCACTTCCCACTGCAAGACAAATTGGCCCATCTCACCCAGAGTTCTCACAAACTGAAATAAAGCCACTATTGCCGCCAGACCCTCTTCCTCAATTATGTTCTATGTCATATTACCCTGTTTCCTCTTGCAATCAGAAAGTGCTGATTGCAGTTGAGAGGAACCAATGTATGTTGTCAGTGTCGGTGAGAGAACGTACAGCCTTGCTAAATAGAATGAAGTACCCCTGATTGGGCCCCAAGAGAAGGTAAAGCAATAATTGCTCCACATTAGCTTTAGCAGCTGGACATATTAGAAATTAGCTCTCCTATAATAAAATTGTCTCATTGCCCTTGATCATATTTTCATAAAGCATGAAGTTCGATCAGTGTGTATTTATTTTCAAAATCTAGCAAATATCAGCTTTATCAACTTATTGCCCATCAGCTACTACACTTGTAGCCACTTCTCAGTTGTCACCTATGGAAAAAAAAAATGTCCTGGTGCTCTTCTGTATCATATTTATAAGAAAAAATGGGGAAGGAACCTCTGTTTGCCGAAAGTTTGCTGAATAACAACTTGAAGGAATGCAAAAACATCAGGAGGCTCACATATTCCTCAGCTTTGGGTCAGATGGGCCAATAACTACTTGATACAGTAAAAAGCAAAATCCTGTGTCCCCTTTGGGGATTCTGTTCCTTAAAAAAAGTTAAAGTTGGCCAAACCTTCCTATTTTTTTTTTTTCCAGATGCTGGTCACCACCCTATAGGCTGTAGTAGAAAACTAAACATTAAACACTAAACACTACATTCTTGGTTTTGATTTTGTCCCTTTTTTCTTTGGCAAAGTCCATTTTCACCCATCGGCAGAAAAACAAGATGCATTTTCAGGATCATTTCTACAAATAGCTGTAGATCTTGTTCCTACTGAACATATATTTCACAAACTATTCTGCCCCTAAGATTTTCATCAGTATTGCTGTTTTATACATGTCTTTTTCTTAACACATGCATTTTTGCAAACTAAATTGTGAAAATAATATGTAAATATATTCTGGTTGGGAGAAACGAACTGCAGAACTTGATATAAATATTCAGACTGAATAATTGCCCCTCCATCCTTACATAGCATACATATGGGACTCATAAGTATCTCTTCCAGGGGCAGAGACGTGTTGCTTCCTTGTCATTTATTGCATTCTAGAAACAAGTATTTAAAGAACTTTTAAATCTTGCAACGTAAAAGCTTATTGAGAAAATGTGATGCAACAATGTCACACAAACTCTGAAGAACAGAATCAACAGGTTCACTTAGGGTGAGAATGAAATAATCCCCATGATTAAAGGTCTTGGACAGTCCCCTACCATAACTGTCTCCACTGGGATGTGTGAGCTTCCAGAGTCTCTATTCACCCAGCTTGTTTAACCAGATCAGTGAAAAACCACATCACTAACATCTGCACAACAGGCTAGACTTTGAACCTTGATTGGGTTTTACATGGCTTAGCGTGTATTGCTAAACACATCTCAGTTGAGTGACCAGATTAAATGTGTTGTTTGCCTGCAGCCAATAAAGGGGTCAAAGAGCAAAGACTGCAGTTTTCTTGGATTAAAAGAATCACACAGTCCAGTCCAGGTCATTCTTCTGCCTGAAGGATGGAGTTTTTGTAGAGTTCCCCAAAAGAATGAAATCCTCCTCTGCAAGGAATTCTCGTGAGTGTGGAGTTGTGCTTAGGTTGCCTCAGTGTCAAGCTGAAAATTCATACAGGAAGAGACAAGACTAGTGTTTCCTCCTTGAAATTTGCTACCACGCCAATCATCTCTGAAGTATTACCTCTCACACCCATTTATAGGCAGAGGTGGAAGAAGAAGTCTTTAGAGATAAATCGTGTGGGCACAAAAACATAGGAGGAAATCAACAATGGAAAGGAAACAGCAGGAAAGCTTGTTCTGGGAACCCATAAGCCCAAAAACAGGGATTTCCCATCCCTTGGCTGCACTGATGGACCATGTTCACGCAAGGCAAATGCTTTGTTGCTGAGTTCTAGATGAAGCGAATGAATGCTTAAAGCTGTCCTATATTCAATATTTACTCCAGCTGGTTTCAACCAAGTCCTCCCCTCCCCCCAGTATTATATAGATACCATGATTGAAACAGGGGCCTTTTGGATAGAAAGGAGGGGCTCCATCACAAAAATACAGCCTTTTCAAACAGCAGGATGTAAGTGACTAGAAGTCAGTCAGGCTTTTTCTGTATGAACCAAGAAGAAGCTGGACTTTAAGTGAAGGGCAGAAGCTCTCAGTGAAATGAGCAAGATGCACAACTTTCGGATGCTTCCCCCCTTTCAGAGCTGCTCAGAAGAATAGATACAGCCATGAAAAGGCAAATGTCCATGACAACTGTGAATAACTTAGCTAGCTGGCCAGCACAAGAAAGTACTCCTTTGCAATACAAGCTAAAGTTTCTCAGCCAGTATAAATCATGTTTGGGTTCAACCTCTGAAGATGTGGAGGTAGAGAGGAGAGAAACCCATTTTGTATTGAAAGCCAAAAGGGGTCTTATCTGAAAAAGGATGAAGGGACCAGCTGTAAAGTATAAGCAAGAACAGGGAGAATAGATTAGATGGGGTGGAGTTGGAAAATTTAAGCTAAAAAGCTGAAGAAGGACAGGCAAAAGAAAACTGGACAACTTCCCTGATGGTTCTCATAGACTAGGGGAGTACTGCAGTACCAAGAGAAATCATTTATGATAGAGTCAATCTATACAATAAGGTTGAGGTCTAGTCTATTGTTTGAGTTATCAAGGTCCAGTATCAGAGGGAACTTCAGGATTTTATGCAGGATATCAGTGGGACAAATCTGGCAGAAATGAAGTTGCCCAGGCAGTCAGAGAACGAGTTGGATTCAACGTGTTGGAACATTTAAGATCAGTCTGCAGATGTCCCATCCAAGCCCTGTTTGAAAACCCTTCATCAGCCTTGTTGAAAACCCTTCATCAGCTCTCCCTCACTCAGTGCCTTCCAAAGGCCTAAAGACCTTAACTCCTAGAATTCTGGAACTCAAGGTCTTAACCCAACTGGAGGAACCAGGCTGATGAAGTTTGCCATACATAGATGCATCCTGAGTTCTGAGTTGTCAATGACCTTTTCCTATTCTAGGGGCAGAGTGGTGGCAGTGGTCTCTAAATTAAGCAAAAACTAAAATCTGAGCAGCAGAAGGTATGGCTAAGGGGACCAGTGAGATGCCAAAGCAGGGGTTGTCACTACTCCACTGAGCTTTCTGTATGTTGGTGGGGGGTGGATTGGAGCCCTGCCTCATGCTTAGTCTCTGGGCTGGCATTGCCACACTTCATCAGTGCTTCTTTACTTTGTCTCTGCTGTTCTGAGCTTGCCACATTCTGCCCAAGGCTGAGCAGAGATATGCCCTGTTCCAGGAAAAAAACAAAACAAAACAAAAAGCTGGTCCTTCTGATCAAGGCCCAACTGCCTAGATAACGTCCCAGTCTGGATGTTTTGGAGTTCTTGAGAGTTTACTTTGTGCAACACTACAATATCAGGGGCTATGTTTCTGCTTTTACAATGGCCAGATCCTTACCGCTAACTGGGATGTTCTCTATTCAGGAGCTTGATTATAATACAGCCCACAACATAAGGGTTAGCAATTCTTGGTTTAGATTTTTTTTTTTTAAAGTAGCAGTTTTACACACAGAGGTTATCTATCATCCATCCATCTATCTATCCTGGAAACAACAGAATATTTTTGAAAAAAAATAAGCAAAAATTGGATATGGCTTAATGGAACAACTAATAGGTGTTGTGCTAAAAAGGCACACAGCAAAAATAAGGTAAAAAAGGCAAGCTAACACATTTATATCCCTTGTGAATCATAATTCTCAAGCCTTTTTCTGAAACAAACAATGGATTAGAATATAAACTACTCAATTATTTAGAATTGGCACTGGTATCCACCTGCGTATTTATTTAGAGGGGGGAGATGCTATTGAGCTCCTGAAAATGCATTTTCATCATATAGAGTAATAAGAAAAACCATCTCCTTTGTCATAAAATCTTGATGGAAGAAATTATTATAGCAGGGGAGGAAAGAGGCTATTAAAAGTTTCTAACCATTGAAAAAAAACCGTAGCTGTAATATAATACAAGAAATTCGGATAACCTTGCACAGAGCAGATGTTCAGAAATAATTCTATGGAGATGCTAAATAAGCTAAGCAAAAACGGACAAATATTTTGCAATCTAATCAAATCCAGGCTCCATTATTACTGTTCTTTAACGCATTGCATGGAACATGAATATCTAGGGGAACAGAATTAGTTCCACTGTCTTCTTTCCTTACATAGTTTTAGAATAACCTGTGCTATACCTATAAAGGATAAAAAGGACCCCCACCCCCACAACCAGGAACTCTTCAATGGGCAGGGCCCTGATCACATGTGCATTTTCTGCAAGAGAAAGCTGTTTAGTAAACAAGAGACAGAGGTTAGACATCGCCATGCCCAAGAAAAGAACAGGCTAAAATTCACTGACTTGAAAGGGCAGGAGGGAAAAAAAAATCCAGCATCTGAACATTGGGACTGGCCTATACACAATGCAGGTTTCTCATGGGCTGCTGAATGCAGAATGTCATAGATATAGCTTCCTAATTCTTTACAAGGAATTATTTCTCCAACCTTCTTGCCTCTACTTAGAAATACAGAGCTGTGTGTATGGGTGAGATTTTTTATAGATGTGCGTGGTGTACAGCCTTGATGTTTTCCATGTATATTAGCTATTTCAAAGGTTGTGCTAAAAATATGGAGAGGAGTAGGATGGGGTGGCTGAGTCTAATAGATGCAGCCTTTGTCCTTCCTTATGTGCATTCTGTGTGCAATGTGGGAAAAGTCTTCCATTCTGGAGATATTTTCCCCTTGATAACAAGATCAACTATCTCAGCTTTTGAGAAAGCCAGTACAAGCTTTTGAGTCAATCCGTCACCCAGTGTGTGATGAATGCCTACCCAAGTTTCTAACCAGACTCACACAAGAAGCTTATGGATATCTGATTTATTACTGGATAGTATGCAGGTTCAAGAGCAAAGCTGAGAATGGCAAAAGCGTGGGTCTTTCAAACAATTAAAGCTTAGACAGGTCCAATCCCTCCCCCCAGAGTCAGTAAGAGTCCACTCCCCGCAGCCTGCAGGTGTTCCTAACGGTTCCTGCCAGTCTTCGGGAAAGTGTCCTTGAACAGGCGAGATAACCCAAACAGACATTCCAAAGCCTCTACATCAGTGCCTGGTACAAAAGAACAAGAGCAGCGCCCTCCCAGTCAGCACCAGCATGGCATGGGAACTGGTTACGATGTTCACAGGAACATTGGAACAGGAACCATGACACAGTGACATAGAGTACGTTATACCCAAGATGCTGCTGTTCTTTATAAAATGTACACAAAAAATTAGATCTTCATGGTTAGGGTAGGCATCCTATGGGCCTCCAGATGCTGTTGAACTGCAGTCCCCGGCATCCTTAGACAATATGGCTCCAGTGGAAGAGATGCTGGGACTTGTGGCCCACCAGATGTTGCTGACTTGCTAGCTGTTTTCCCCTGTCCTAGGTGATCATCTTCAAAGGCAATATGGGAAGAAACCTTCCAAGAAACTTGCTTGTGTGTTCATATTATGAGGACATGCTTGAGTCCTCTGCAGGATTCCAGGCTAGTTGAAGAAGACTGGAAGGGTAATCTCACACCCTGAAATACCTTTCTCAGGACTTAGAAGCTATTGAGGCTTCCCAGCAGTGAAAGCAATGAATAAAATGTCACTCAGCTTTAGTCTTTAAAGATAATTTGGATATTGGTGAACTTTGCCTGTTTACAAATCCCTGAAAGACAGACACACTGAATTCCATTAATGATTTGGCAGTTGGAGGTGTCATTTCAACCCCAGAAAAGAAAAGTGGTTGTGCTGGAATTAAGTCCACAAAATCCCATTTAGTATTACCAAGTTTTGTGCAGAGATTGCCTTGGGATTGATTTGCAAAGGTTCCACTCGAAGCATTCAAGAAAGGTGGTGGAGGTGAGCAGGCAGGAAGCTCCATTTCCAGACAAGCAAGATCAGAACTTGCCACTCTGCTCTGAAATATAGAAATAAAAGCTTGCTTCCACCTGATGCCTCTGATCTATTGTTTATAGGCATCAAAAGACCCTGGAGGTTGCTTAGACAAATGCAAGTTATGGTGCTTAACAACTGAGAGCATATGTGTAAGGAATCTTCTTTATAGTTTATAGTTTAAATGGTGTGTTTTTTTTTCCTGAAGTGCTCTCAAACAATTAGCAAAGACAGAATCTGGTGCCATGCGGCAAAATCACAAAATTAAATTGTGACAAAGCAGCATTCCACAGAGGTATCATGACGTTTCGTTGTTGTTGATGTTCTAACTAAAGGGCATTTTGAAATTAATTTGGGTCTCAAGGTCTTCATTTTGATCTTAATGAATATATTTACCTTTTCAAATAAATTGAAAGGCTTACTCCAATTTAAATGTAAAACTAATATCTCAAATCTCAGAAGCTCTGAATAGGTTTCCTGGCAATATAGCCAAGCAGAGTGGGCAACATTTCCTACCCTTATTATAAATAGGTCGTCTTTCTCCCAAAACAATGGGAGTGTGATTCACGGGGAGATAAAATGGGTTAAGCCTTACAGATAATGGACCATACAATCCTTCGTAATGAATTCATGACTGCTTCTCTCAAAGCCTGAACAGCCTACATTTAATATGTCATTAAGAACTTCATTAAAATGTGGCTGTAATGAACCTGATTTGTCACTTCTTTTGAGTTGCTTTCCAATTATTTTCCATGCAACTAATTCCCAGAAGAAACCCAGAGTTGTTAAGCAGAATGCTTTTTCTGAGGGGAGGTGGGCTGAAAATCAAGGCAGGGAGACAAACTCCCACACAATCTTGCTTGGCTGAAACATCTGAGCTGTTGGAAACAAACAAAGGAAGAAAAACTAAAAAGCCCAAGATAAGCAGAAAAGATAAATCACAGGGAAGTGAATGGGCGGGAGGGGATTGTCAAATCCATTCAGGACGGAGTTTGAACATGATTAGAACCAGGTGTAGCTTTAGGTTAGGATCACTGTGCCTAGTGGCCTAAATTGCTGAACTGAAAAGGAAATGCAAAGATTCCTGAACTGAATCTGCTTAGCTACATTCCCAGGCATTTCCTGCATCATTCACACAAGTAAACAGAAGTAGTCATAAATGTAGTAATCTTTCATGCTTAGGGAATGTACAATTGTCTGACAGTTTTATAGTTTTCAGACACTTCTGGTTGATTTCAGGTGGCCAGAATTGCTTAAACAGTAAATGAAGCAATGTCTTTTAATAGTAGAAATCATGATTTGTATGCATCGGATTTCAGGTACGATCTTTAGCTTCTCCAGATAGAGCTTGGAATACTGGTATCAGCCAATGTAAATCATTTGATCTGGATGAACCAATTGCCTGCTCTTAGTTGGATGCTTCGTTATTTATTGACCTATATTGACTTTTTTGGGTGGTCTGCATCTTGCATTCTTGTGACTTAACTGAAGAATTTTTTTAAAAAGTACTTATCCACCATGGGCTGGTTATTTCAGGAGCAGGCAGGCTTTAAATATGATAGATAGATAGACAGACAGACAGACAGACAGACAGATGTAGAAGGCATTATCCAGGAGAGCTAGAGAAGACTCTTGTTTGAAATTCTAAACAGCAGTTGTCAATCATATTAAATTAGATGATCGGGCATGGTATAAGGCAGCTTTTTCTACTTCTAACCATTGGTGGTGGGGAGAGCTTCTGAGCTTGCATAAGCTTTCCAAATTTTAGGTATTTAAGATGAGCCTGGTAAACTACTCAGTCTAAGCACCTTCAGTGGAGGTTTGGTTCATTAGCTTGAAAATGTCAGGGTCTCACTTTACAATAGTTCCTTGTTATAGATCACCTTGTATTTTGTCAAAGAAATCTATTATACCTCTCTCTTACTAGCTCTGAGAGTAACAGGACATAAAAGACTCCCCCCCCCCCAAATTATTTTTAATATAAAACTCCATCCCAAAGATTTTGAAGGACATCCCTGAGCAGAGACAACAAAGTCCATCTAAGCCAGTATTTGGCTTGTGGGTTTCCCAGAGACATCTGGCTAGTCACTGTAAGCACAGTATGCTGGGTTAGATCAGCTTTGATTTGATCCCGCAGAGCATTTCTTCTGTTTGATCCTTGGCATCTTTAAATGTGCTCAGTTAACAGGGTTGAAAAGAAATCTCTGCCTGAGGTTCAAAGAACTACTGAAAATAAGAAAACTAAGTTAGAAGAACCAATGGTCAATTTTAGTATAAATGAAATGGGGGAGGCTTGGAGGCAATGCTTTTCAGGAGCAGTATCTCTACTTTTTGAAGATCAGGCTTGCCCCCACCCTAGAAGATGCTTAATGCATCTGATGCCATTTCTGGTTGTAGGTTCTAGGCTAGAAACTGGGAGTCTGTGAGTTCTAGTCCCGCCTTAGGCACAAAAGCCGGCTGGGTGACCTTGGGCCAGTCTCTCTCTCTCAGCCCAACTGGGTGCAATGTAGACTAGCCTCCTCGTGATGCACCCCAGGCAACGTGACTTGTCACAGCTAAAGAGTCTACAAATCTGGCTGCTGGACCTCACAAGGATTTCCCAGCAAGAAAAAGCAGCATGAACACTGAACTGCTATGCCGTACAATAATAAAAAAAAGACTTTTGTGTTGGATTGATTGCTATGTTTATTTTTATTTGTACTATCCTTACCATGGATGTTTTTATTATCATTGTTACTTACCATGGATGCTTTATATATACAGTAAGCTGCTGGGAGACCTATGGGATTTGGTGGTATACAGTATATGTTTGTTTATAAAATATAAAATCAGTCTGAATCAATCCACTGCAGGATAAAGGCCTCTTCACTGAAGTTATGGACAGCACTCTGCCATGCTGGTCCAGTACAGGTTGACAGGTAGTTTTTCAACTTCTCTGTCCAAAGTTGAAAGAGAGTGACTGGCCCAAAGCCATCAAGCCAGCTTTTGTGCCTAAGAGAGGACTAGAACTCATGGTCTCCAACAAGGAATCAATCCTCTACTGTATGTTCACTTTCAGTTTGACAAAAAACTGGAATGTTATTGATTGAAATTCAGATACACATCTTGCAGACTATTCCGTTATTCCAGCTTTCCTAAATCTATGACATCTGCTGTTCCAAATTTTGCAGCCCCTACTCATTGTTCCTGTAGGATCTCATCATCAATAAGAGAACATTACTTGTTCTCCTCCTCTTCCATTTTCAACCAGAGGAAATGTTAATAAGATTTTCTGATTTAAACTTTGAAAGGAATTAATACAGTAAGCAATAAAAAAACAGTGGGGGGAAAAATAGAAGCAGAGGCATTGCTTTGTATAACAGGTTTAACACCAATATGTTTGCAAACGTAAAAGTGCAATCCTCTGTAAATCCACAGGGGATTATAACATAAAAAGAGGACACGGAGAAACAAAAAGGGAGAAAAACAGATAAACAAGAGCACTGAACATTCAATTAAGGAAGAGTTAAAGGGACCTTTATAGTTTCAGTGATATACAGATTGATCTCTGCGAGGTGCATTTGTTTCAATTCAAAAGCAGTGAGACTGATGTGTTAGCTAAGAACCAAGCTCTGAACTTTCCAGAGTCAATGGACAGTGTTTCAACATCATGGTTTTTTTGGGTGGTGATGGTGGTGGATAATGCTAAGAATGGCTTGGTATAGATCTTTAACTCTCTTTGTGAGTTCTCAGTGCAAGTGAATGAGCTAGTTTTAAAAGATAACCCAACAGAAAATGACAGTGGCGTCCTTTTCTTATTTCTGTAAAGATAAAATTCACATTTGCACAGCAGATTCATGTCCCTTCCCTTCCAACATTCTGCAAACGGAAATAGGGAGATGATTGCTTGTCCCTCCCCCAATATAATATTTTCCCTTGTGTGGTTACTTTTCATATGCAATGAGAATGAACAATGGATTGCAAGCCCAGCCTCACTATCAGCAGCAATCTGAAAAGTTTCATCTGGACAGCCATCTTAGGGAATAAAAAATTGATTCACTGTTGAGTTAAAGTTGAGCTGGGTCTTGTGGACCCTTGCAACGAGGTCCAAGATGTCATGGCCCGGACTCAGATTCTGAATCTGATCCTGAAGAAGCTGCTCTAGCTGAGCCTGTGGAATATCAACCTCAAGAGAGACAAAGCCAGGAATCACATGAGGATGATCAAACCCAGGTACCACCTGAGCAGCTGGAGAAGTTAGATGAGGATGATGTAAGGCCTCCCAGCCCCTGTATGAGTTGCATAACAAAGAGAGCAGAGCAGAGATGGTCTGTGAGGCTCCTTGCCAAACAAGGGAGTAAATCTCTTGATCAGTGACAGCTGGCTGCAGCCTGATTTAAGAGGCAGCCCTGACCCATTGTTCCCTTTGCTGGAAACAACTGTCTGATCTCTGGCTCTTGCGTGACACTCTTGTGTGGATTCTGCCTGTGAAATTCTGATCTTTGGATTGGCTGACAACCCTGAACCAGGGCTCTCTGAACCTTAGACTGATTTTGGACTTTTTTTCTGTGCATTCCTATTAGAAGACAAATCATTCAGGCAAGTGTCTGAGGCTCTGTTCTGGTTTGCATGCTTTGACTGTTATCTCTTGACCTTGAGTAAACTGTGAGCTAACAGAGCAACTGTGTGTGAGTCAGTGTTTGAAACCTGAAGCAGGACACAAGATATGTGTCATCTGATTCTTCTCTTCCCCAGACATGTTAGGTAGAAGTTACAATGATGTCATACTAACCATGATGTCATGATGCAAATAACCTATATGGTCATTTGCGCAGTGACTTTATGACATGAATAGTATTACTTGTCTCCCTTGCAGAGATTCATATTTCCCTCCACTAGCCAAGAACCTTCTATTGTTTTCCACACCAAGCAGCAATCAGTAACTTTCTATACAAAACCACAGGTAGAAGGGCAGGCAAGGGTGCAGGGAGGATAGGAAAGGATACTGTTTAAGCCTTTGCTTGCCAGCTCACAGACCCCCTCCCCAGCTGCTTTTTCCCTTTAATGATAAATTATATAGGAGATGTAATAATCCCAGATGTACTGGGCTTCCATTTAGAGCAATCCAATCATGAGTGGTGCAATTTTAAAATAAGATGGATCAGAGACACACAGGTCAAAGTGGCTAATCCCAATCTGATGAGCCAACGGGGGCGGGGAAGAAATCTGAGTATTATTTTTTAAAAAATATACCCAGTGGCTTATCTAATTTAATTTGTCAAATGCCCAGACTCTGAACATTGAATCGATGGAAGGAAGGAAGGAGCGAAGCAATACCTGGACAACTATATGCCAGCATTAAGCAATCCTACATTTTAAATACACTTCTCTATAGTTCTCCCAAGATGGACTCTGTGTAAGTCTGGTTAATAGGCATTTGAAGGAAAAATGTTCCACATCACTGGATTCTTTTATATAAGTTTAATGTTCAGGGAAGAAGCTGAAGAAACACATTAGCTTATAGTTAACTTCTAGTTATCACACTGCTGAGAAATTATTGGTTAAAATGAAAGGCCAGGTATAACTTATAGTTTGTGCTTGAAACTTGTAGTTGGATTTCTGGGTTGAAAAAGTACAAGTTGATTAGGGAAGTTGAAAAGAACAACTTTAATGCAATTCTGTGTTTTAACTTTCATATATCAATAACTGAATCTCATTTGTAGATTAATCACAACACGGATTATGACTTCTTGTAAGAGTTCACTGGCTGCTTCAGGAAAACATGATGCTGGACTTGGCTGCTCTTTGGACTGTTCTGCCAGAGCTGAGATTTTTAAATATGAAGGAAAGAAGCTGCCAATTAAAGTTTGTAAAATAAATTTAACCATCCCAAACTCTGTTAAACATACACATTCTCCCTAGCTTCTCAATATTCTGTTTGAAGGGGTGTTTCCAAAGCATGTATTTCTTTATTGACCTATCATACTTTACTCCCTCTCCTCCTCTTCGAGCTCTAAGTCTGACCCAAGTTTAACTTTATTTTAAGCCAAATCTATTCCCCCCTCCCCAATGGCAAATCTTTAGACAAAAGCCATAACTGACACTGACAGGGGCGAGGCATGGTTTTATTCTTCTCATTTGCAGCATGAATTCTTCTGAAAAGAAGAATTTAGCTCAAGGGTATTTAGCATATAACAATATACATATAAATTATATTTGGTAAACAGCCATTAGGCCCTTCACATTTTATTAAGAGCAGAGTCTGAGCATTCAGCAGTTTATTATTCTGAATAATGCAGTCATTTGTTTACCATATGAAAATGTGGAAAACTGCCATATTCCTCTAGTTAGCTGGATTTAGGATGTGCAAATAGCTTTGTTGATAGATAAATGCTAGTATGGCAGCTAGAGGGCAGGGGTCAGCAGTTGGTACCCCCCTGGGAGAAATCCAAATCTTTCTTCCATCTGGATCTATGTTGGCTTCTCGCTAAAAGCAGAGGATTTTAGGCAGAGGAAGTGGGAGGAAGGAAGAAGACAGAAACCAAGAAAATCCCAGCTTGCTTGCTTTCCTGTTCTGCTGAAATTAAAATGGGTACTTTGATCTGTCTGTCTCAGTAATTTTAACCCTTGACTGGCAGCAGTGTCCATGGGTTTCAGACATGGGATACCAGGAATTGAAACAAAGACCTCTGGCACACAAAGCATGTCCTCTATCACTTAGCTACAGCCCCTGCAATTGTTTTGTCTTTTTAGTAAGCATTTCTCATTCTTGATTTTGAACAATGTCTAGGGCATTATTAACAAATGAAGAGGATATAATTGACACTGAAAGTCCAGGCCAAAAAAAAAAAACACCAAAGCTTACTATTTATCCAGGCAATATTAAGATAGCCAATGGGATTTAAATGATTGGGTGTTGGGCGACTCAAAATAGGAATCCAGGAGGTCAGGCAATAATTCCCACCAATTAGAAATGGAACATACAAACCAGAATATTCCTGGTTTAACAACCAATAACCAGACTCCTGCTTTCCAAATTAATGTCTGCTTGAGTTTTCTGCTATGTAGGAACTTCATTGTCCCTGGTGTGCTATTTTATGTCTCAGCCCAGGTTCTTTAGTTCTGCTTCACCCAAGTAGAATGTGACTGTAGGCATCTGCTAGTTTTCTGGAGGGATAGACCTAGAATTGGCAAGAAATGCAAAATCCAAATTCCTTTTGTGGAGGAGATCATTGATGAAATAGGATTCCTATTAGGAAGCACAAGGCAAACAGATTTTGTTTCTTGATTTACTTGTCTTGCATCACTGTGCAAATCTAAAAAGATATCTCTGTTATCTCCTATAGTACACCATCAATCTGCATTTAAGAGTTATCCTAAGAAGACTTCCACCAGACCAAAGATCTCTTTAGATCAGGATTTTGTTTCTTGTGGTGGTCTACTGCACAATTTCAGGGAAGGCCACTAGCTGGGCATAAACACCTCATGTATCCATGTATACACCCATGTACAGAATCCTTCCATTCAGGTTCCAAGGCTGTTAATGGCAGGCATTGTCCTCTGTACTGATAGAAGCATTGCATGGTTATGACTGGGAGCCAGTCTTCTTCTTTTTTTTACCACAATAAAGATTTGGTTTGATTTGATCTTTTTTCACATTCCATTTGAAAGAGATATATATCAGTGGCTGTAACCGCATCTTGTGGTTTTAAATTTGTTTTTGCCCATCTCCCAGAGAATTGTTTGTATCAGGTGACTGATAGAATAAATAAATAATGCATGCCAGAAGTCCCATGCATTTTCTTCCAGTCATTCTTTGAGAATCATCTTTGTTTGCATTTTTAGAAGAAAATAAGGAAACTTAATCCTTTGCAAAAAATTAGCCAGTGGATTTTTCTGTTATCCCATCCTGGATTCCTCATCACATTTGTTTCCCTTGTTGTGCTTCAGGGGGAGTAACTTCATTCTATTTCACATCTGGTTTTAGATTACTGTCAGATTAAAAAAAATCTTCCCTTGTTTGCAAGACACTAAGAAAAAAAATATCCTAGGGCAATGCAGATCAGTGCTGCCTTTTTGTAGCGTGAATACTCATGGGCAGAAGATGACTTAACAGGCTTAATGACCCCACTTTAGACAGGTCCCAGACCAACAAGGAGGAAGAACTGGATGAGAATAAAGAGATTGTTGAAAGGAATCTGGTCTAGCGTTTAGTCATCACAGAATTATCTTTCACCACTGCTGCAGCCCTAGACTCAGTCCTGAAAACAGGAATGGAGTCCCAAAATCCTTTAAGTTGAGCACCAGATAGCTGAGAGATGGAAAAATGCTAAATTTCTGGAAGAGTGACTTCAGAATAACCCTGGTTCAGTGGTAGCCTGGAGCTTCTAGGATAAATGACTTTGCTTGGGTTCGTTTATATGGTGGAACAATAGACCAGACCATTCTGTACCTTAAAGTACCATTTGATGTGACTTTTCAAATAGTCCAATAGCCAAAATTTTGAAAATGCTTTCTGCCTAAACTTCTAAGTCTTGCTATAGTTATGTCTTGCCTTCTGGACCAGACCTTGATGATGCTCTTACCTATGGACTCTGCTTGGTGTCCATTTGACGAACGTGGGGCAATGGGATATTTTTTGGAAATGGAGCTAGACAAGCTGAGGCCCAGTGCTGTTCTAAGGATAGATTTAGGAGCAGAAGTCACATGGCCCTATTCAGAAGGATGACCACAAGCCTTTAAATATAATACAGCTGACTCAACATGGTATGAAATTAGAGGAGTACCTTAGATTTATGTTGATTTTTAATTGATACATTGCGCCCAAATGCCACCAAATAATGGCCTATTTTCCATGTTACTTTCCCTTCTTCTGCTCTTTATTTAATAATAGTATTTTAACTTCCCTTTACCTGAAGTTGGAAATGAAAGAAATGAATAAGAAAGATCCCCAAAACTCCCTACATAAATGCCACAAGGGGAAAAAAAAAATGCACGTGCTATTTGACAGGGCATAACTTCTAATTTATATGGGACCTGAGCACACCTTGACCACTTCCCATTTAGCTTATATGGATCATCATTTGTCATCCAGACTTCTCTGTTATTACATTAAACAGCAAATGTATAACATGTGACCTTTTCAATATCTCCAGCAATGCCACACAGGAACTTTTATAGAGGTAATAATATTAATAACCTAATTCTTAATACATGCACATGTTTGTAAATATGAAAAGAAGATAACCTGTGTATTCATCTCTGTTGTTTAGATGTGTAAACACCCCATAGAAATATGTGCAAGGTTTTAGCACCTGATTGAATTCTATCAGTTTAAGAATTTCAGGTTCCCAGGGCCAGGAGATGAGAAATGCTCTGAAGACGACTTGAAGCCCAATGACCCACAGGGTAGTCCTCTTCAGTTTGGTCTCCTATGCCTTCCCAGGTAGAGACATAGTCCTAATCTCAAATTCAGAATGAATCCCCTATGGCTGTGTGGGAGTCTAAGCCTTCGGAACCAGAGTCACCATGCTGCCAATACAGAGATGCTACAGAATTAGACCTTGCCGCCACTCTATGTAAGGTCTCAACCTTCTGTAGTCTTTTGCTGGAACAGCTGTCATATAAATCCCAACATAAGAAGTCTTGCTTTGCCCTCTCCAAGGTCCTGAAGAATCCTTGACCTGTCAAAACCTGGATTGTCTTAACAATGCATTACTCCTTGTAAATCTGAGAGCTGAAAGCCTGCCTTTGCTATCATACAATTAAAGTAGGGCATAAAGATACAGAGTACAGGTAAAGGTTCCCCTGCACAGTTGTGTCCGACACTAGGGGGTGGTGTTCATCTCCATTTCATGGCCGAAGAGCCAGTGTTGTCCGAAGACACTTCGGTGGTCATGTGGCTACCATGTCGGTCATGGAACACTGCTACCATCCCACCAAAGTGGTACCTATTTATCTACTCGCATTTGCATGCTTTCAAATTGCTAGGTTGGCAAGAGCTGGGGCGAGCGTGGGAGCTCACTCCATCACGTGGTGCTCAGGTCTTGAACTGCTGAACTTGTGACCTTTCGGTTGACAAGCCTGGCTTCTTAACTGCTGAGCCATCGTGCTCCCTTAACAGAGTATAGGATATTAAAATAATAGCTTAGTCGATAGCAGTAAGTCACTCTAGTACTAATCCTTTGACAGGACCTGGTGCTAGATCACTGATGACCCACTTTATTGTCTGTCTCATCCACTGTTTGGTAACTAAGTTTGTTCTCCTTTTTTTCTTTTCAAGATCCCTGAACATTCAAGCTTTTCTTTATGCTGTAATGACACTGGAAATAGACACTGATAAGCAGTTTTAGTCTACATGCAAATTTCAAGAAGTCCCAGGACAGCATAAGATGCTGTTTTTTATACCCTTCACTCCAATAAAGAAAATGCCCAGAAGAGCTTTGTTGTAACAAAGCACTATTGTCAACAGTCAACTTAGCATGCCACTAGCAGCCATTTTTCAGATCATCTCAAAAGCTAAAGCCTGCAAGATATGTTTACTAATTTTTCAAAGGATAATAATCAATAAAGAAAGAAATCAAACCAATTGCCTCTCTTTTAATTAATCCCTTTTAGAATACTTTTCATGGCTTCTGGAGCGAAGACAACTTGTTAAAACACAAGTAAGATTTCTATCCTTCCTTTCCTCGCAGCTAAGTGATTGAAAGCCCTTTAATAAGGATGCTAAGCATCATTCCACTCATCCAGTCTTCCTCACCAAGCAATGCATATTACATCCTACAACAATAAAGAGCATCTCTGTTTCCTGACCTTGCCACCTTGAAGGAGTGATATCTACTCAACTCTATTTTACTGTATCAAGAATGTTCCATTCAGGCCATAACTACTCCAGCTTAAAAGAAGGCATTGACTGGCCTCAAATAAACTTCCACTTCATGGCCTTGGTGGAAGATCTGCTGTTTACCTTTTCTAAAGACACTGTAAGTTGCTCTCTGGTTTACTTTCTCCCAAACCTACTTCTATTCAGTTATCTACCTGATACACTGCACTCTGGATACGTGCAAAGTAGGTGAACATCTCTCAGGGCCTAAGCTTGTGTGGAACTTTCAAGAAATTCAGAAAGTTGGGCAACCTCAAATGTCTCACCCTGTGCCAAATGATACAGGGATGGTGTTGAAGTCAACACAAATGAACTGAAAAGGTGACAACTGATTTTAGATAGCCAGATCCTCAATTCCTTAACTCTTCCAAGTACTGTAGGTAAAGGTAAAGGTTTCCCTTGACTTTAAGTCCAGACGTGTCCGACTCTAGGGGGCGGTGCTCATCTCTGTTTCAAAGCCAAACAGCTGGTATTTGTCCATAGACACTTCCGTGGTCATGTGGCTGGCATGACTACACGGAACGCCGTTACCTGCCCGCCGAAGCAGTACCTATTAATCTACTCACATTTGCATGTTTTCGAACTGCTAGGTTGGCAGGAGCTGGGACTAGCAACGGGAGCTCACCCCGTCACACGGATTCGAACCGCTGACCTTCCGATCGACAAGCTCAGCAGCTCAGCAGTTTAACCCGCAGCGCCACCACATCCCATTCCAAGTACTGTAGAACCCTACAAAGTTGTATCATGCTCCCATATTCTATCTCCCAGCAGAAACTGATACTTCATTTCCTTGTGTGTGGGGAGGAGAATCCACCTGAAATTAGTTAGCATGGAGGACATGTGTTTGTGGAGCACCTGAAGTAGAAGACATTGTACATGTCCTATTTAACTGCCAACTATATGCCCCAGCAAGGGCTCAGTACCTTCAGACATTAATTGACAGAACCACATACTGGGACCGTAACAAAAGACTATGTTACTTCCTCCAGGGCACAAATCGATATGTGGTCAATAGAACTGTTAAGTTTATAGTTAGGGCTGTCCAACTGAGAACACAATTTATAGAACGCATTGGGGTGGCATGTAAAGGTGATGAATTCATTTAAACTCACATTGTTTCTGTATTTTATTACTTGTTTTATTACATTTTGCATTTTTATCTTACAATTTTATCTCTATTTTACCCTACTGTATTTTATCATATTTTATCTCACCGTAGTATATTTTAGCTAATTTTACTGTATTTTAGTTGTTTTATGGTATCATTTTATATCTTACAGCAGCTGATGCCCAACTTTCTGATATGGTCATTTGACTAATCGATAAAGTTATTCATATATTAGTTAGCATGGTGAGGATAGTAAGTTTTCAGAGAATGGTCTTGCTTAAACCAAACTGCAACATAAGGAATGGGCTGTTGCCTTGAAGAAGGCTTCTCACACCAGTCTTACCAGGACATTCCCATAGCAACCCACAAATCTTTGCATTCAAGAAGTTTTCCCTCCCTTCTTCCCACTAAGACAGTGGCTTTCTTCAGAATAGATAAGTAGGGCAGAAAGTAACTTGAGATCTATTGCTCATGAATATCTATGTATCCCTGCATCACCGTAGGAATATGTATGCTTACATCATTTCCTTTTCTGTAATGTATAAATATCAGTGCAGCTCTTTTGTCTGCAGGAAAGGCACCCCCATCTTGGTGAGAACACCTCCAGTGCGCACTGTTTAATAAATACTGAAGCTCTGCCTTGATTGTTTGTTTTGGGTCCTGCATTTGATACCACAGCATTATGAGGGAAGAAAGAAGGAAAAAAAAATAGCATGAGGTATACCCTTACCTGATTCCTCCATAATCCACAACATGCTCTCCTCACATGCATCCTCCTTGCCTTTCTCACTAGCTTAAATTTTTTAAAAGAGAAGTATGGTAAGCCCTGTATTACCCTCTTAAGTACTGGATTCTGCCTGGGGACTGCCAGTAGTTAACTACTATCCTGGATAATAAGCAGACAGGGCTTTGCCTTAGTGGAGGACCCTGGAGAGCCCCGGCTCATATTCAACTTAATTCTATACTTATTTATTTATAACAGCACTTATTTATTTATAATAGTCATGCGGAAGCAAGGCCCTGTGGTTGACATACAGTACTACAACCAATAATGCAATTAATTAAACAGAATTTATTAGAACTAAAAGATATAAAACATGTCCCTGGAGGAAAAAAAAATCTTTTTTCTTAAAAAAAAAAACCATGTGAAGGACAACAAAAATCAGAACTACACGGTGAGTAAGACGTTAAGTGAACAATAAAGCAGCCATTCGTTTCAGAACGCAATGGGGGTGCCAAGGCCCTTCAACTTAACCTGTTCTGCAGAAGTGGCATCTGCCAGCAAAAAGCCTTTGAAAAGAAGAGTGTCTTCACTCAAGTCGTGGCCAGAAAAACAGGGGGTGGGGGGGTGGGGAGAAGCTCTAACTAAAAAGGACTGGCTGTCTGCTAGAACAGGTTCCATTAGTAGGTCCGTGGATCTGCCCTTAGATGCAGTGAAAGAAGAGCGGTGGGGGTGGGGAAGAAAAAGATAACACCCAAACCATATTGGATTTGGACAACCATGATTAAAATCAACATCAACGTTCCTATAAAGTTGTAGGAATAAACAAAGCCGAGTTCGTGCACTCCTTTTATCTTAATTAAGAACACATGCCAAATGATGGTTTAAGGTAAACGGAGCAAGCCTTCCATTAGCTTAGGTTTGGCGTGCACACACCTATATCCTTCCAAGTCTTTGAAGCAATGGTTGGTTTCCCATTTGTTCCAGGTGGGCTACATTTCCTTTGCATGACAAACCAAGCCTGGAGTGGGAGTGGGTGGGAACCAACCTGTAATATGGGCTTGGTTTAATCAAGATCATATTTTAGCCTTTTCCTGAGACTTCCTAATGGCTACAGGAGTTCGTTCATGGATGTTACATGCCCAGTATCTGTAGGATTAAAAGAGAAAGCGCTGCTAGATCTAGACCAGAGGACAATTAAATTTGAGAGCTTTGATAGACATCTGATATTGCACTAGACTTTGTTGTTGCTTAAATCAATGCTACATAATTACAGCAGTTATGCTTTAATCATTAGTACAGGACCACAAGCAGCTTTGATGAAGCCAAGGAAGAGGGGGGAGGATGGAGGACGGAGGACAAAAAATGTATTTTCCACTGAAGGTGATGGTGAAAGAATAGCTCCACCACACATTCATTTTATTTGTAAATCCTCTCTCCAGCATAAAGCGGGGGAATGGGTGTGGGGACCATGCAATTAAAACCTGATTAGAATAATGTGAAATATTGCCATGATCTTCATGCTTTTTTAGAGAGAGAGAAAAAGACAAATTAAGGTAGGAAATTGAAGGCAGCAACCATTCTGGATGGAAGTCACAGGGTAAGTGCTGTGAAACAAGCACATTGACAGCTGTGTGTTCAGCGATTCATCCTTGCTGATGCAAGATTAGTACCTGATCAGCTACTAATAACTAGGATGATAACATATACTGTATTTTACCAGCTATGTGAAAAGCATGAAGAAGGAAGAAAAGGTATTTCTTCTGGATGGAAAGAAGAAATTGGTGTAGTTTTTAGCTTCCACTTGGCCCGAAACGGCACTTGGAGCACTTCAAGGCACTAGCCAGCCCCAAGTATGGCGATTCTCCTCCCTGCCCCAAGCCCGGTGGCAGAGCCAGGTCTTCAACTTCCTCTGGAAGGCTAGGAGCGATGGGGGCAAGATGTTCCAGAGGGCGGGCGCTACTGCTGAGAAGGCCTGCCTCCTGGACTCGCCAGATGGAATTCTCTTACCGACGGGGTCCTCAGCATGCCTCCTCTGAAAGATTGGGTGGGGCGGGTAGATGTAACGGGGAAGAGGCGGTCCCTCAGCTAGCCCGGTCCCATGCCATGTAGGGCTTTAAAAGTGATAACCAACACCTTGAATTGGACCGGAAGCAAACTGGCACCCAGTGCAGCTCACGCAGCAAAGGTGTTACATGTGCCCTTCTAGGGGCCCCTAAAACTGCTCACACGGCCGCATTCTGGACCAGCTGAAGCTTCCGGATACTCTTCAAGGGTAGCCCCATGTAAAGCGCATTGCAGTAGTCTATATGGGAGATAACAAGGGCATGAGTGACTGTCCGAACTGTCCGACTGTCTTATTTTATGCTATAACATGGGACATGTCTACATCATCTCAGTCTCTTCCAGTGGTTCCAATCCCATAAGACTCCCAGAGTCACCTTGTGCGAGATGGGTGGCCATATCAATGTGAGCAACAAATAAATAAATAAATACACTTTGGTGCGTGTGCTGCACATTTGGAGAAGCTCCTTCCAGAAATTCAATCTACCAGAGGACGCTTTTAAAAAGAGACAATACAAAGCAATATTCACTTCGCTCCAGTTTGCACCTAGAACCAAGCAGCTGTACTGCTTTCTAGAAGCAGCTTCTAGGGGTTACTTGCACAAGCCCTGGTCAAAAGGAAGCATGCTTCTGCTATATTCAAGAAGAACATCTGCATCTTTGACAACAATGATCATCCTAAAGTCATGTTTTTAATCATGTGGATTTCAGCCCCAAATATTGTAATTATATAGCAGGTCCACACTGTGTGAGTTAATGCAGCAATTCCTGAACAGCCCATTCCAATAGCAGTTGTAACCACATTTATTGCATTTAATTATAATTCATGCACACACACACACACACACATTATAAATAGATTTATTTGGATTTTCTTAGGCCCTACTTAACAAATCTTCTCTTACTTTATGGTTACTCAATATTGTGCAAATGAGTACAGTATGTCTTTATCATATCTGTTGAAAATTAAAACTGAACCTATCCAAATGAATTCAGATTGCACCAATCAATTTCTGACTTGCATCGTTTCCCAATGTCTTTACTCTTAAGCCCACTGCATCCTGTTTCTGCATAGGTGTGCATTTTTTGAAACAGGAAAAAAAGACACATTTCCCCATAGGCTATCCATATCTGTATGTACTTCATTATAAAATAAGCACTTGATATGTATGCTAGCCTAAAATATTCTTTATAAATATTAGGGCTTTTTTAAAAAACCCACCAAGAATGGTATAGAAAGATTAGAAAAGGGAAAGGCTAAATGACAATTGTGCACTAGTCAACATATTAACCAAGAAAGAATGAATCAAAGCAGTACACTTAAAAAGGTAGACTAAACAAGATCTACAAGCAGTCTTTGTCTAAACCCAGGGAAATGCAAAATGAAATTTTCTTTCAACGTGGGGAAAAAAATGCATTTATTTTTCATGCCTTCTTCCGATACCCAGGGCACTATTGCTATTTATGAATTTCTGAAGCAGGTCACCTCTCTTTTTGAAGGCCAAGCTTAAATATGAGTTCATCGAAAACAGCTAGCTAGCTAGCAATTTACCCATAGGGTCTGATGTCTAACCTTTCCCTGGCAATCCATTATATATTATCTGCATGACAATCAAGTTATAAGATGCACCAGTGAAAAAAGTGCATTGTCGGTCCACTGATTTAGATTTTCAAAGTCCACATAACTGCCAAGAGATAGGTTGATATTTACAGAGCAAAGAAAACTGTAAATCCTGTTTGCTTAAGCTTCTTGATTACATTTTAAAACTTTCTTCAAATAAGATGTATTGATTTGCTACATCAAGAAGTAATCTATCATCTGTTACACCCAACATCTCCCATAAGCGATGGGAGAATTGCTGGAGGGCTTTTATTATGTTTTTAACTGCGAATTTTGCAGCATTAGGTTTCCAAATTCTGTTGAACAAGCATTTCTTTTAATGAAGACTTTTATCAAAATAAATGCTCTTGTGTTATTTTTAAAGAAACAGTCTCCTATGAGCTTGCATTTGGTGTGGGGAAGGGGGCTTGTAGCAGAGGTACTCACCTGATGGATGAATGACTGGACCTGCAATATGTGGGTTTTAGCCTTTAAGCCTCCATCCTTTTGGAGATGAAAAGTGGGCTTCACATAGCACTCCAGTAGTGATGAACAAATAAATGTGATGCTCATGAACCACATATCATTGCACACACAAGCATGATTCCAATGCCAATCCCAAAGAGCCCTCCTACAGAAAACTACTATAATATATATTGATTACTGATTGCACAGCAGTCATTGGCATCTCTGGGGCAACTGGTACCACATACAGTACATCACGATGATATCACACAAATGGCATCATTTAGTAACTTGTGCAATGACATTATGATGTGCAGACCTCACTGGGGCTGGTTAACCAACATCTATAACAACAATAAAAAGACAATCTATATTAATGGAATGCCACACATGACATGCCACAATCTGGGCATCTCCTTTTGTAAGCCTCTAGTATGGACTGATGGATTGACTTCCATTACATTACCAGGAATTATCATGGTTTGGTGGTTGCATCAGCAAAGACATTGTTTTCTTGCTTAGTTTTCCCAACATACTCTATCTTCTGTGATTGGGCTTCAAAGACTGTTCTAGCTAAAAATGACTTGAGTTAATTCCATTTCCTTCCTAGAATTATCTGTTACTTTCTATTTCATAGGTAAATTTGGCACACATGTCTTGAAACTGGAACGAGTTCATTTCACTTCTCACAGACTTGGCTGGCTGGCATTAAGACACCTGTTATTTCTTATAACATCATAGGGAAATGTCTGTGGATAAACTGAAGAGTTGCTGTATATTCCACTATGAATTCCTTAGAAAAAAAGGTAAAATAAAAAATGTATGAATTAAGAATAATTGCTACTTTTTAATTACCCTTTCCCTCCACAGTGTTTTTGCTTGTTCTCTCCCACTTCTGAATATATACATTTCTAAATGTACTTTAATAGATATCTCATGGTTACCCTTGCAATTATGCTTTAAATTGTTTGAATAAGGTACACAGAGGTCATTAATTACTGATAGATTAAAAGTAGAACAAATAAGTAGAGGTATGAATTTTAAAAGCTCTTAAATATTTTCCTGTTAAGTTGAGTACAAAGTAGAAAAGTGAGAATTCCGGTTGATAGCTATACGTTGATGCATGCTTTACCCAGATCTGCTTAAACTGCAGAATGTTATAGATCACATTCTTTGTTATAGAAAATGTTTTAAAAAACTGCATGATATTCTAAAACATTTTTGTTTTAGAAAAAAAAATAACAGAGAACCTGTAAGTAAAATAACTAGATTTTTCCCTTCATTTTTGGGTGACAAAAAGTATAGCAAATCCCTTTATTGATTGATACTGGGATTATGGCCCAGGTTAAAGTCTTGGACTCAAAATCCTATTCATTTGTTCATTAATTAATTAATTAATTCATTCATTCATTCATTTGTACATGGCACTGTCTGGTTTGAAAATGCTGGATATGTGGTAAACAGGGGATACAGTATGTATAGGTTAATATACATTTGTAAGAGTGAGCTAGAGACATAGGTGTATACTCTTTCTCCAAAGTGTACACATATTGATTTCCCTCATATATCCATTCATCCAGCTAAATACTGAAGACATATATAAACTAAATTTCCCCTAACACATGGCCTTCCAAATGTGCTGGACTGCTCATAATTCCCAGCAAGCATTTTCCATGCAATGTGAATGATAATAGGTTACCAAGACATGCCAAGGGTCACATAAAATTAGGCAGGGGACATTATTAGATATACAAGAGCCATACGGTATTGGAGGATATGCATTTTGAATGTGTATGTACCTATGACACAAATAATGTACACAATACAATCAAATGCAAGGTTATGAATACTATCTGAAAAAAATAAATGAAAGGAAATTGCTATAGGTGCACTGCTGAGGCTATCTATCTATCTATCTATCTATCTATCTATCTATCCATCCATCCATCCATCCATCCATCCATCCAAGGAATTATGATTGATTCCCTCTTCAAAAGCAGAATATTGTATATATGTATTTCACAAGTTCTGTTTTGTACAATGGCCAGGGTAGTGGTGATGGTTGTTTTTAAAATGTATTTTATTGCAAAATGTATACAATCTTATATCTGGAAAGTAAAATGTAAAATTCTAAAATTTCTTGTGACCAAATTTTGCTGCAGTTCAAAGGTGGTCAAGCATGCATTCAGACAGGCTGAACTTTGTCAAAATATGCAATGTTGTAGGATGTAGAAATGGTTAGATGTGAGAGATGGTGGGAAAATTGGCTTTTAAGGTGAGTCAGCCTGAAATATTATATCAGCAACAGCAACTCAGTCTAAGTGCTCGGAGATCTGTGAAAAAGTGCCTCAAAGAAATTCTGCTGTAATTAACTAATTAGTATATACCTATAAAAGTCTGAATTGTGCAGGCAATGGTCTCCTGTGACCATCTGTGGAAGTGAAAGTTGGACTTTGAAGATGCAGGATAGAAAAAGGATTGATGCTTTTGAACTTTGAAGTGGACTCTGAAGATGCAGGATAGAAAAAGGATTGATGCTTTTGAACTGTGAAGTTGGAGAAGACTCCTGAGAATTCCATGGACAGCCAAGGAAACAAACAGATTATAAAATAAAGGAATCCGGACTTTTCACTTGAGACCCAAATGACCAGGCTCAAATTATCATATTTTGGACACTTTATGTGAAGACACAACTCCCTTGAGAAGTCTATAATGATGGAAAGGTGGAAGGAAGAGAAGAAGAGGACAACCAACAGCAAGATGGATGGACTCAGTTACAGCAGCAATGGGCGTACCACTGGAAGACCTGAAAGGCCAGTTAGTGAGATATCATCCTGGAGAAGGTCTATCTATGTGATCGCTAAGAGTTGACACCGAGTTGATTTCACATCATCAATCAAAATGGAGTTGAGGAAGTTCCTATGACCATTTCCAAGATTCTAGATTTATCCCAGATTAACATTAAAAATCCTGTACTGAAATTCTTGCTTCTTTGGTCTTGGTAGCTACAGGGAGGTCAATAACAGTTTTTCCAAAATTGAAGGGTTGCTATTTGGTTTATATTTTTCATTTGCTTTTTGAACAAAAGCACCTCCAGCTTCAGTGATAAAAGAAGGGAGCTTTTCTTCAAGGCAACCTAGTAGCATGTGAATGCTGGGGCTGTGCCCGGCATTGCATTCCATCCCATCACAAACGGAATATCTGTCATTTTCAACTTCACCTTTGAATCTACTTATTACACGGGCAAACATTTTGTCCCTGACCCCTCCTCAACATGCTTGAAGCCTACACTGTCCCTTAGAAGCCACATCAAGAGATGCTTCAGAAACAACAATAAAAGCCCTTCTGGTATGACATGGCATAAATTAGCATCTCTCTGCAAACCAGTGCAGAATTATGCTTGCTTGTTGAAGCTAAGCAATCTTTAGTACCCAGTAGGGATCTTCCAAGCTTCCTTAAAAATTCATTTGTACTTTAATTAAGGAACATGCTTCCTTCCCATCCCTAATTAACACACCAACAGTCTAATAAAAATAGATCCCCAAACATTGTTGTTTTCATCATTTCTATGCTCAGGAAATAGGTTGAATGGGAAACACAGGAAATTCAGCAATGAAAAGTTGCAATATCATTTCCACTTTGGTTGTTATAGTTGGTAATTTCAATTAAGCCTCATGCTAATTATTTTTAAGCACCCAGAGGGTAAAGGAGATGTGCTTTGGGGTGTGTGTGCAGCTAGCACCCATTTCTGGCCATCGCTACTTGGTTAGCTTTTGAAGATTTCCTCCACTTTGCTCCTACTAGGCAACTGCCCTTAATCTGCCCATCCAAAATTTCCCAGTTGGTGGGCTTTGGAGTCCATCTACTCAACCAGTAGGACAACCCTGAGAGATGGCTGTCCCTGTTCTTTCAAGACTTTCAGCGGGGGAGCACTCAGCCCATTATCCAAATACAGTTTATTAAATTAGACTGTTGGTGTGCTTTTCAGGGAAGCACTGAAAAACTTTTCTGGTTATAAATAAATATTTTTGGATTTGATGGGCAGGGAAAATTTTGTTATCTATTATGGAAAAACTGCTCTGATCATTAAGAAGTTTTTCTTAATATCTGTAATCCATTGTCCTTAATATTGTTGCCAATAGTATGAATCATCTAACTTTATACAACTTCATAACCAGCTTTTCATGGAGAAAGTTGGAAATTTTGGATGCAGACCTTGCTTTCTCTAAATAAGAGATTCTCACACAATGGAGTTGTCAAAGTCTTTGAAAATTTGCTGCTGGTCAGATGAGATCAAGTGTATCTAGATATTTTGGATGTTTAGCCAAATATGGTCAAGGAATTAGGGAAGTCCAAAACATTAGGAGAATACCCAGTTGGAGAAGAGACCACAGTTCAGAAGAACAGTACCTATTTTTCACATAGAACATAAAGGATTTTCTCTTAGCTATCATTAGATAATAAGATATCAAATAATTATGTTAACAAAGTTGGCTTCCTGATACCTTGAATATTTGTTGAGTTTGAGCGGCCCAAGTGCTCTGCACAAATCTGCTTTGTATACCCACAAAACTGAATAAATGAAACAACTAAACTGAGCCAGTTGGATATAATGAGGACATCCCCATCATGGATAGAGCTTCCATATCAACTAGTCCAAATTTTGCTAATGCTACAGCACCGTCTCCTTAAAAGAACTCTAATTTAAAAAAAATGGACATTTCCAAGTCAGCCTACTCCACAGTCAAACCATTGGAACTAGTGCCAAATCAAATACCAAACTCCAAAGTATTCCCAGCTCAGATTTAATTTGGAGCATTTCCTTTTCACACGTCATATCAAAACCAGCCTTTGATTTTATATAAATATTTTGCAACAGCTCCTCACTTGCTGTCTTTATGAGGAAACATCAAAAGAGCTTCTAGCGATTCAATTCTCACTGAAGTATACAGCACACAAACAAAATTGTTTTTGATGTTACCCAGAATGTATTTATTCATATTTTTAATTTAAGATCATTAGAATTAGCAATAGTCTAATTGCATGCCTGTAATTTACTTGTAACTATCATTATAAGGTTTTCTCTTCTGATCAATCAGGGTGTTGCTTATTTTCAGAAAACTCTACAGGCAAAATATTATAAATACCATTACTTTGAGTGTTTAAACTCTAATACTTAGAGATAAGGTACATTTTGAGAAATTGCAACAAAGGTAAAATTAACTAATCTAGAGTAACTCATTAATCCAAATTTTGGAGACTTTCTGGATACTAAATTTATTTGAATTTAGAATACTTTGAAAAAGTAGGGGTGAATGAACATGACAAATCTAACTTTGCTGGATTCTAGGTTCCCTTGATGTTAAATGCATTTCATCCACCATCTTCATCCCTTTGCAAATGTGTTTAAAAATTTCTGCATGAAAACTTTAAAAATACAGTATGTACAGTCAATTCTCGTCATTCACGGTAGTTAACATTCTATAAAGTCACCGTGAACACTGAATTAGTGAATACTGAAACCTCAGCTGGGAATGTGCATGTTGGGTGACTCAAATTTTTCAGTGGTCTGCATGTCCATGAATGACTGTGAAAGGGCTGAAAGCATTGACCTTGGGGTTACAAATAAATTTTATGGAGTAGGCAAATTTGCAAATATGGAATCTGCAAATAATGAGAATCAACTGTATATCTGCTCAGAGAATCAATTCTGATACATTAGAAATGTTATATATATTTACAGGGCTGTGACTCTCCTTAGGGGACAGGTTTAACAGATGCTGCATTTTTGGCTTTCTGGGAATAAAAGTTGGCAAAGCGTATAAGACTTAAGGGCAGATGCTTTGAGGCTGAGGGAAGTTTTCTAATTCAGGGCTTTTAAAAATCAAGATTCCATTACCTTCTCTATTGTTTCATGAGCCAGAGCTGCCAGAAATCTGACAAATTACAAAATAATACTTGCAGGCATTTTGATAGAGGTGCCATCTAGGTTGGGGAAGAAGGAAATTTGAAGAGATTTATTTCTCCAACCTTCCCTGCATGATTGTCCTGCTCAAGGTGGAATGAAGCAACTGAATGGAATGGAAAACTGTAACTCCCTTCTGTCAACAGCTGCCCAGGTGTATGGTTTCCTTCCTTGGGAAACAGGGAACCCGTAGAACTGCAGTGTGACCACTAAAGTAGACTTAATAAAGATCTCCCTAAAAGTGTGGAAATTATGCATCTGCACAGTGCAGCCTTTCTGTCTTAAAAGGGGATATGTGCCGTCCTTGGTATGCAGCTCCTGGAACAGAGGATCACAATTTCATCAGGTGCACATGAGACTCTACCAACAGGAGCCTGCGAGTCCAGCCCCACCAAATCCTTGATCCAGCAGTGGATTATATTTTCTTACCCACATGCACTATGTACATACCATACCACAAGATGAGAAAGGGGTCAATGTTTTCTGTGTTGGAGAAATAATAGATATTTATTCAAGGACATATTTACGTATGTACTTGGTAGCAGAGAAACAAAATGGTTTGCTAATCTCTGTGTTGCTGGAAGAGCACTGCATGGGGGGCAGGGGAAAACAACTGTGCCTATTCTATCTGCTGGCTACAGAAAGCTCTTAAGAAAACCCCCTGTAGTTTCCAGGAGGTTGTTAGAATCACAGGTCACAGACAAGAAGAGATCCTGCTGGGCTCAGCAAATTGAATGCAATTTTAGTCATTTAAGTGGCCCTGTTTTTTCACAGCCTACGCACTGGTGGCAATCACAAGGAAAATGCAATTGTCCATGCAAAAAAAAAAAGGGGGGGGGGAGGAAGTGTAGAAAAAGAATCAAAACCCAGTTTAAACACACAGATGTACCTATGCACACCCCCACACAGTAAAAACAGTCGAAATTTGCTGACACACGTCAAGTGAATGCAGCAACAGGAGGGGAAAAAGTAAATTTCCGTTGCTTTTCTGTGTGGCATTAAACCTACCCCTTTGAACTATAGTTCAGCTTTCTTCATTTGCATGTGATCATGGGAGGAGTGTATTCTGTGCTGACCTTTTTTTTTTTTTTTGCATTCCTGACAATTCTCATTCACACCAACAGCTCTTTTTTCTCCCAAGAAATAAAAAAAAAACCAGCGTTTTCTTTTTCTAGACATCATGCATATGACACATGGGAAAAAAGAAGTGATTGTGGTTGCCAGAGACAACTCTGTCTCTGTCCAGTGTAATTGTTGAAGCAATCCTAAATAAGAGAGGAAGAGAAATAAGGGCTGAATTAATTTAATTTATTTGTGGTACAGTTTTAGACCAGAAGAAAAAAATACGGCTTGCTTCAGCCTTCAAGGCTCCAGAGGACACCCATTCAATTACATTCTTGGTTCATTCATGGAAAGTTTGTCTCTCACTTGGTTGGTTGCTTGGTGGTTTACTTAATACATTGCATTTTTGTCTCCTGGAATCCCAAAGGTCTATAAAGCTTTTTCCTCATTTTATTCCAGTGACATCAAATTGGTCTGAGAAAGGAATTGGCCCAAAATTGCCCAAACATTTGATGTGCAAAAAACACTACAAATTGGGATGTAACAATGTTGAAACTCAAACTAGACTGCTTTGGCTCTTTTTGAAATTGCCTTATGTAGTAGTAAGACAACAGATCTGTAGGATGACCTGATATTTAGGGATAGACAACGACTTTGTTTCTGCTCGTTGCTTTAATCTCACTTTCTTTCCATCTAGTTTGGTAGATAAGTAGGTGTAATACTATCCATTTTAATTGGTTGGTGCCACTTGAATAATAATAATAAATAATAAGGGCCTCGTATGGCGCAGAGTGGTGGGTGGCAGTATTGCAACCGAAACTCTCCCCACGACCCGAGTTCGATCCCAGCGGAAGCTGGATCCTCTCTCAGGCAGCCGGCTCAGGTCGACTCAACCTTCCATCCTTCCGAGGCTGGTAAAATGAGCACCCAGCTGGGGACTGGGGAAGGCAGTGGCAAACCGCCCTGCTATTGTCTGCCAAGAAAACGTAGCGAAAGAGGCATCCCCCCAAAGGGTCAGACATGACTTGGTGCTTGCACAGGGGACCTTTCACCTTCACCACCACTTGAATAAAGGGAACTGCTTCCCTTTGTATGGGAAGGTTGGAGGTTTCAGCCATTTCTAAGTTTACTTAAGGGAAAAGTTTGATATTACTCCAATATTTATGGCTTCTTCCCTAATTAAGGAAAACAAACATCTGATCGCAAAGGACAAAGAGCCATTTCAGAAGGGAAGGAAAGTGTCAGAACATCTGTCCTGCCCAAATTTACTTCCTAGAACACATCCACTTGCTGTGAAAAAAAGGGGGATTTTAATCTGCAGGATGGTTGATTGTCCAGCATGATATACTGATATTACTTTCTATATTAGTGATTTATTGCAGTCTGCAAAAAACCAAGGCTTTGCAAGGAAGCTGTCACAACTGGTGCCACTTCAGTCTGTAACTACACCTTCTTCCAAGTTGTCTCTCCAAATGTTTCTGCTGACTTTCCTGGTCCCGTACTATAAACCCAATCTTTAGCATCCCCCAGAAGGAAAAGATAAAGCATTGTGTTTCCTGTTGTTCAATTCCTTGCTTGCAGACTCAGAAAGGGCAGGCAAATAGACAACAATAGAAGAAGACACAGCGGGGTTGGGAAGCTCTAACATTAAAAACAGAACAGAACTCCTGCAGATAAAACATTGCAAAGCATCGGAAAAAATGAGCTATCTGAAGAAATTGAAAGTGGTGCAGTCTTGTGAGATCATTATTACTGGAACTTCCTTACCGTTAAAACATACCAGAGGATGCAAGACAGTTCAAACACAAAAAACAGCTTAACTGACTGTTCCTATCTCAAAATAAAGCTTAAATGTTCTGGGAGTTGTATTTTGAGAGCAACTATCAGCAATTTGTTCTGTTCGGATAGAACCCAACTCAGTGGTTTCAACAGATGTTTCGAGTGGGTTTTTTTCTTTCCAAGCTTGAAATAAAACACATTTACCTTTTTGAACACACCTCTAAAATTCATTTCTGAGTGACTGGGCAAGAAACATGTTTTTGTGTGCAGGTGAAAACATGCACATCACCACCAGGACATAATTCAACTTCAAAGAGTCAAAAAAATAATCTGAATTCTTTCAGTAAACTTTATCCCCTATAATCAATCAATAAGAAAGAAAGAAAGAAAGAAAGAAAGAAAGAAAGAAAGAAAGAAAGAAAGACTTTCTTTACCGTATATCTCTGTTGATATAAGTAAAAGTAGCTAGCATTTTGATTTTACACAGTACGTTTTAATATTTCCAAACTACCTTTTTATCTATATCAAATCCTGTCCTCTCATTTCTATGAAGTTAAAAAAGATCTCTGTGCAGAAGGTCCAAATTAAGGCATCCCCAACAGATGGCTATCCAACCTTTGTTTGAACACATTTGGTAAACAGAACTCACAATTTCCCTAGAAAATTGGCTTTGGTGTCAGACCGTTAATAATGTTTTTTTTAAAACATTCAGTTGGAATTGACCTTCTTTTAATATAAGAATATTATTATATGTCCTGTATTTGGTGAAGATACAGAACAAGTAAGGCCCTCTTTATTGAGTTGAAGAATTCATGCCAGGTTATTCGTATTATGTTTATGGGCTGCCTGAAGCTTCAATTTGGAGAAAGATTCAGTTGGAACATATTTGAACTGAATTGTCTCACTGATTTGATGCATCAAGTCTAGTCCAGGGCCTTTCGATCATTTCAAAGAACATTTATACATGCACACCTACACTTCTATCAAATCAGTTATTTTAACTTAATTGATTCAAATCAAGGACTCACATCACCAAGTCAACTTGATTCTTCCAATTCAACTGAATTAGAGAATTTGAACTGAATTCACTCATTGAATGTCAAGTTCAATTGAGATGTTGTCTAACTGGATACTCCTGCTCAATGTACTTTCTCCATCACAGTCAACCAAACTATAAAGGCTTGTAAGAGAGATTCTAGAAGCTGGATTAGTTACCTGTTGGAGACCCTTCCATGACGTGCCCAATGTATGGTCCTTCCCGGAAGATAGGCCTGTTGTCATTCTGATCAATGATGATAATATCAAAAGGGACTGGACCTTCTATGATCTTGCCAGAGACATCAGTGATCTCTACCTGCAGCTGTATAAATAGAAGAAACATAGAAGAAACATAAAAGAAATCTGAGTCACATTGTTATCCCAGCAAGGAGAGTTGACATCAGCATTTTTGTCATTAGGAGTCCCTAGCCATGTTAGCACTTGAGACGGTGGGGATAAAGGCAGGATGGTAGTGAACATAAGCAATCGAAACACATTCATGCTGAGATCCCCTTTGGGCACATTGCAACTGAATTGCCATATTTACTGTCGGGGGGGCAGGGGGAGAAACACAATTTGATGCTAATGAAGTGAATATTTGCTTAGAATAAGTATTTTTCCTCCTTTTCTCCTTCAAGCATAATTATACTGAAGGGGAACATTCTGAACCACAAAATAAATTGCAAGATAGGCCAACCCTGCACGCTAGGAAGCAGAAAGAAGATTGTTAGCAGGGTATAAAGAAAAGGAGATAGTTGATTCAAATATAATTGTTTTATATTGCAATGTCTGATCTAATTTACCCCTTTGAGATATTTCCACAACAGCAGCTATGGGTCAGCATCCATAAGGACCTTACCAAAAACACTTTCCATCAGTTCTAAGTAACTTTATGGAAGCAAGTCTAATTTTACTTCCACGTAAATTCAACCTGTAATTAGTCTGCTTTGGCAGAGTAATATCTTAATTCAAACAGAATACATGACTTTTGAGGTGGAAAAATGATGAGGTGAGCATTGTGTGTCACAACAGTTTCTTTTTCTCCTGAATAGATTGTGTCTTTGAAAAGAAGTCATTAGAATATTTTTCAGTAATTTGATTTTATGATGCAAGAAGAAATAGTCAAGTGAAGTGATCCATAAACGTTGGGATTAAAAGAGAAGGGGGGGGGGGAAATAAGGAGTTTAATGGAAAGCCGATGCAGTATATTCTTCATGAAAGAAAACAGTATGTGTTCTATACATCACAAATCTTCAATCTTATCTTGTCTAAATGGAAGTTACACACTGAGTTTAACAGAGATTAACAGAATAACAGAACTCAAAAGTGGTCTAGAAGTTCCTTGCCTGACGATTTGAATTTCATTTATTTGTATCACTTTATATGACTACCAGTGCAACTCTGGATGGCTGAGAAAAAATAAAAACAACACAATAAGTAAGAAAAAAACAAGAACAACAAACACAAAATGGCTGCCAAAGAAACCTTTGATTAATTGATCGATTATGTGCCATCAAGATGGCGTCAACTCTTAGCAACCACATAGATTTTCTCCGTGATGTTCTGTCCCTAACCTGGTCCTCCAAGTCTTTCAATGATGCACTCATCACCACTGGAACTGAACCCATCCAATTGCTCTTGGTTTTCCTCTTCTTCTCCTTCCTTCTAGCTTTCCTGGCATTATAGACTTCTCAAGGGAGCTGGGTCTTTGCACTGATTGATTATGTGCCATGAAGTCATTGTTGATTCTTAGCAACCACATACATAGACCTTCTCCAGTCTCCAGCCTGCCACTTCATGTCTTCCAACAGGCACCCATCGCCACCATAACTGAGTCCATCCACCTTGCTGCTGGTCATCCTCTTCTTCTCTTCCTTTCCACCTTTCCCAGCATTAGAGCCTTTTCCAGAGAGCTGGGTCTTCAAATAATGTGTCCAAATATGGACTTAGCTGCTTTACTGCATCTAGTTTTAAGGAATCTAGCATTTTGTTGCATGGTTTACTCTCCTTGAACCCTACCAGAGGTTTTTGCAGGGTGAGGTTAAAAACAGTCAAGATGGCAGCCACAAAGATCCTTCTATTTTTTATGTGTGTTGTGGGGGGAGATGGGCGGTGATAAATTTGATAAATAAATAAATAAATAAATAAATACAAACAAATTGTTTTGAATCACAACTTCCTGCAGCCTCCACCACTGCTATACAAAAAGGGTGGGGGGAGAATAACTTTGTACTAAGCCAGTTAGAAGTGAACCAGTTTAGCAATTTGTCTTGTAATTGTTTTTATTTTATTTTAATTTTGTTCACCACCCAGAGTCACTTGTTGAGATGGGCAGCTATAAAAATTGAATGAATGAATGAATGAATGAATGGACACATGACCTACATCATAGGGTACAAATGTTACCCAGCATGAAAATGATTCATAACAACATCAAGAATTGCTGTAGATCCAATAATGTCTTCAAATCTTCCATACTGAGCATATCCACACTGGTGAAATGGATCACAAGGGACTGTAAAAATAAGCTGTTCATCTTAACAAAGGAATTTGAATTCTGACCTAATTCTCTCCCAGTAAAGGTCTTGGAAAACCTATAAATATGCATAAATATCAGGCATACTGCAAAGGAATAGATTAACTGCATTTTAAAATATGAATTGGAGCACTTTCAGGCCCAAATTGCAATTATGATGCAATTATATATCAAAGTCCATGCTCTTCTGAACAGTGCAGGGTAGTTCACAACTCAATTCAATTCAATTCAATTCAACTCAACTCAACTCAACGCAACTGAAATGAAATGAAATGAAATGAAAAAGCACAAACAGGCATACTTTCATTTATTGAGCTGATCTCATGATTCAAGTCAATTTGGAAAGCAAAGTCAATTTGGTTTGATACCCAAATACATCACTTAGGGCCAATTCATAGAACCCGTTTTTGAATCAGTCAGCCTGTTCTGGGGAACCTGATACGATTTTGACAATTTGATCCAACTTTCCAATTTGATCTGAAATATCAATTCAGTCTGAAAATATGACTTGGAGGTTTGAGGTTTGATTAAATCAGCCTGAATGGAAACTCCAAAATTTGGTTTTCATCATCTGCTCCTTCTTCCATCCATTGCTTTTTAATCCACACTGTTCTTCATTGGTTTTGCACCACTGGGTGCTGTGACACATTTGGTTCATGCCTTCATTTGATGCCCTAATTTCCAGAGCCCTGGGGTCTTTTTCAGAATTCTGAATATCTATTGATATTAATGGAAAGGATAATTTAAAGCTTGATTCACCAAGGATAACTAGATTCAGAGAAAACTGAATTATGGA
Source organism: Candoia aspera (assembly GCF_035149785.1). Taxonomy (NCBI): domain Eukaryota; kingdom Metazoa; phylum Chordata; class Lepidosauria; order Squamata; family Candoiidae; genus Candoia; species Candoia aspera. Next base: position 21,765,426 of record NC_086163.1, on the reverse strand, counting down.
AGAATTAACTCTAACTTGCAGAAAACTATTTGGTTGGAAAAAATCCTGCTGTTTCATAAATACCAGTGAATGGAATCAGTTGCAAAGTTATTTGGATTGTGGATCCAAAATACAGCCAGGTAGCATTATTTAATAAATTTGACATTGCTACAAAACCAGAGAAAAACAACAACTTCTTCACAAAATATCCAGGGCAAATATAAATCCTGTCTTTCCCATTGTATCTGTTTGTATGTTTCTCTCACTTACTTATGAGTGCCTTTTCCATTCAAACATTTTTTTTAAAAAAAGTGCTTGTGCTTCCTCTGTTATAGGGGAGGTATTTTAGAGATCTCTGTATTTTTTTTAGGAAATCTCCAAAGAGTTTCAAAAGATATGTTTTTCCTTTTTCCTGCAGAATTATGAAAAACTAATTGAATCAACTATATACAATGATTCTCTGGCTTATACAGTATATAACTTGCATAGCCATTGTCAATGGAGCTCCTATCTGCTACATACTTCATGCAAGCATTGCATCTAGGAACGCATTTCCAATTTATTATTCATATTGTTGCTTTTCTCTTTCATTTCCCACCAGAAGTTTTGAGTATTCTGATCAGTGCTTTAAAAATAGGAGCTAGAAATAAGAACCAAATCAGATGATGAAGGTGATTATGAGGATGGAACAGGAGGAAGAGGAGGAACGGAATAACGTTTCCTTGATAGAAGTCATATAACACACACAGTAGCACTCAATATTAATTCCAGCTAATACCTATATGAAGCTCACAATTGGGGCTTGAGCAAAGTAGCACCCTCATATGTTCCCCAGGAAATGGAAATGAGTTTCCATATTTAATGTTTAAAATTACTGTTAACAATTGGGTGTTAACACCAGAAAGAACATGTGGAGAGGAGCCCTATGTTAGGAGTATAATTTCTGTAAGGAGGCATGCCTCAGGCTGCAACTTGCATGAAAGAGAAATGCAGATGCAGTATAAGAAAATAGCATGGTTATAGGAAAGTCTGAGTTACATCAATCTATCTACAGCTAAAAGCCCATATTATGTTCTCCATAATGGATAGGGAATAAGACAGATCCTTACCTGAACTACAGAGCACAGAGACAGATGAGAAAGAAGATTGAACTGAAGGGGGAAGGAAGGGATGATAGCCTTGAGAGTATCAGTTTAAGCACATACAAAGTTGTGGTTTTTAGGTGAGGAAAGACTCTCCTGTGGATTCTAGGTCTACCATGAGCATGTTGGCTTTGGAATCTTCCATGGATCATTTTGGAAGGGACATATTATCGCTTGCTTTGCTCCTGGGTATTTTGCTTCTTCTACCATATGATATGGCGGATGAGACAGGGATGTGGCAGCACTGTGATTGTCCCATCCTACAGGAGGTAGGAAGCCTCTCCTTGTGGACCACCAGAACTAAAATATCATCCCCATATAAAGTCATCTGCCTCTTAGTCTTGCCTTCACAGGTTGCAATAGAACCTCTTTCATTATCTAGTTATGGTCAACCACAACAAAAATCTTTCCAGTTCATTTCTGTGGAGCTTCAAACCAAAGTTGTTCTAAACTCCAATAACTTAATATGAAAACGTATTTATCACCACCATTTTCATTATCTCAGTATTTATTTTCCCATTTCTGGTATTTCCACAAAATTTAGCACAACTGAAACTGCTAGTTTCAATTTCCCCATTGTTCTTTCTCCAGTCTTCATGCTTATGGTGATATATGAAAGTTAGTGTGGCAATAAACAATCATAACTTCCTTGGAATAGGATTTTACTGATTCAGTCAGCTGAATTGAATTTCCTATTATGCCTGGCTTTTTGCTGATGCAACATTCATGTGACATATTTTCACACTTCTACCAACAGATAGCAAGAGATAATTTAATTCAAACAAATTAAGGCAAAATAAGGCAAAATAAAATAGATCTATGTGAGACTTTTCTCTTTTCTTCTTCTTCCCCCCATAGTGGCAAATTCATTGGTAGAGTGATAGCTTTGAAGAAAATTTCCCTGAAACCAAAGTTACACTGATTTCTACACCTGATTTCTAGATGGTCTGAAAGCAAAGTAGCTAAACAGGAAGTACTGCTTTCTAATTAACTATTTTCTATCTAAAAAAAATTAATTGTGGGAATTTGGAGCAACCCTGGAATGCTTTTGTGCATTCATTGGCAAAGAAATAATGTTTTTGCCAATGGTCCCAAAGTAGCAAAATGAATGCTTAAATGGACACCACTTGGGAGATTTCAAGGACTTTCTTAACCCAAAATTCTCAGAAGGCTGTGTCAGACAGGGTGAAAGGTTGTTTGTTTTCAATCTGAGTCTTTCACATAGAGGAAAAGAGAGGTGTCTGAAATTCTCCCAAATGTCATATTAACACATCACCTGGAAAAGCTATCAGCCTTTGTGACCTGCAGTAACATGGCACAAAATATGGGTGACAGCCCATTAGCCATGCTGCTTTCTTATGAGCCAGCTGATCAGATAGTCAATGGGAAACTGATCATTCGCTCCCTGCTGCTGTTGCAATGGGAAGATGGTGATCTGTTCCCTGCTGATCACATTAATGAGCTACCTCTGACAGCCAGATAATCAGCTGACTAATTGGCATGGGGGAAATTAATTCTTGCTACAACTTTCTATGTCCACCCTCGAATGAAGAGTATGATAGTCTTACTTCATGCTGTCAGAATAGCAAAATGCCATGACGCACTGTACCAGTTCACCCAAGTTTCAGGCAGAATTTTTGCCCGCTTTACATGGAGATTGAGAACTGAAGCATTTCTTCAGGTAAAGCATGGACTCTACCATTATATTTTCTCCTGATGTCCAAACTTCCATCCGCTGGTTGTGTTACAAGGAGATGGTCTTTAAATGGATCTTTTAAGGATAAATCAATTTGTCAGCAAGATACACAATTATAATAACTAACCGCAAAGTATGAACTAAACATAAAAAGGAGAGGGAACATTGGGTGTTTGACATCACCTGGAACAACCATATACATTTGAAGAGGGGAAGCTGGGACAAGAATTGGAAAGTAGTAGCATCTTGTATCGTTATGCTACAGCTCCTACAATTTAAAATATCCAGAAGATATGTAAATACATTAATTCCTGTTGCTGTTAATTTTTTGAGGAAAAATTGGCAGAAGGCTCAAAAACAGCTGACTGAAATAACCAAGAGGAAAACTGGCCACAGAATCTGAGATTATTTGAGGGGTGAATAAATACCATGGCAACTTCTAGGAAGTCACCAAAGAACATAAATCAGCTTGAATTGAGAAGAAGCCAGATTTGAGCTGGAAGCTAAAAGAATATATGATTGAAAAAAAAAAATATGAGGCAGAAATGTCCCTAATAGAGCATCAAAGGTTCTGAAGTGGAAGGAAATTATGAAGAACCATCAAGTTGAGAAGAATTTCCTTTTTATTGGAGATATTTTTAAGAAGGTTTTAGGAAATTAAAAATATAGTTGGAGGTTTAAAATGTGTAATGGAAAAGTTAGGTTAAATTGGAAATTCTTGCTTAGGTTGGTTGGGTGGTTTGATGGATTCAGGGATGGGATGGGATGGGATGGGATAGAGATAGAGGTAGAATCTCCAAGCTGAAATTAGACTTTTCCTAAACAAAATTTTGAAAGAAAGTTGGAGCTTCTTCCTTGGACAAAATGTGTATATAACTCTGAGAGAACCCCCACCTCCAAAAAACAAGAAGTATTGATAAATCAAATGCAGTTTCTTCAGATGTTCTCAAATGGGAATTTCCAATTTTACCACAGCATTTTACTACAAGTAAAACAGATTGACATTTCTGAGCACAGTTAGAAATAACCTTCCACTGGAAGATTCCAGTATACCCAAAGAGAGTTCAAAAGATTTATTCCCACAAATCCATCTCTCCAAGGTTCCTATCTGTTTCATCACTGTATCAGTTCAGCATTTCCAGTGTTCACAGCATATCCCTCAGACCAACAACTCATTTACCTTATGGAGAATGCAATTAGTAAGTATATCCTGGCTTACCATTTATTTGACAGCTTTCTCATTTTCTCACATTTACATAATTTGACAGGGACCATTATGGACCCGTAACTGGTCTCTTGGAATGACATTCACAAGGTTGGTTCACTTATTAATTGACCCCTGGTAATGGTAATTTAAGAAGCATATTAATCTCATCTGTCATTTCCAACACATAGCTGATGTATAAAATAATTTGTCTTCTCAAGGAGTCTTGGAAATGAAATAAAGAACGACTTATCCCCCTGCTTCCAATTAGTATGCACAGACCTTCCCTGCCACACTAAAGATTATGGGCAAACATAATCTTTTCCTTTCTTTCTTCTTTTAAAGATATTTTCTTTTTATATGAAAAAGAAAGAGACTCTATATAGAGTCTCCATTTGTTAATCTTCATAAAGATTAACACATCTCATTCAAACAACTTGCTTTCACCTACTTTCAACCTGAATCATGGTAAAGAAATTGAAATATTATAGAACACCAGAAGTCCAAGGAGATGTCATCATCTAGAGGAAACCAACACAGTAGACAATGTGGTCCTTAAACTTTTGGGCTTCCATGGGATTAGAGCAAACACAACAACGTTGTATTGTAAACAACACTTCCTGGAAAATGCCAATTTATTTATAGAAGTATTATTCTCAAAGGGAGAGAAAGATCACTTCTACAACTGTTGTGTTACTATAAACCGAATGAGTATTCAAGATAGCAAATGCCAGGATTTTCAATGAAAATATATTCAGAATTCATTGAAGTTAGTAGCCATTGGGGCTGAAATCTAAGACTTATGCCCACCTGTTATTCTTCCCTCAATTCAGTTCTATCCATGAAGGATTTCAAAGATTTATAAAGGCATGTCAACAGCAGTCTAATTTAGCATTGCACATGCAGATTAAAAGTTCCTTTGATAAAGGAAGAGATTCAATCCACTCTGTGTCAGGAGAAAGGGAGTATTAATCGTGTTTTAAACCTGAGACACAATGTTCTCAGACATTTCAAAAGTCTCCCACTATTTAAAAGCTTTGTTAGAAGAGGGCAACAAATCAAAACTGAGCCAATTTGAAATTATTATTATTTATTCATTTATCATTATCATTATCATCAACATCATCATCATTTTAAATCAACTAGAAGAGTGGAGAACCAGCAGAGGGAGTGTCTGTGTGTTTGTGTGTGTGTGTGGTTGTATAGACATATACACACATATGCATTTACATACACTGGACACATAGAGCCCAGCCCACACAAACATATGGATTCAGGGACTCAGCAACAGGTTTGTATTTACAATCTTTGCAGTGTCTCACGGTCACATGACTGCCATTTTCCACCTTCCCAGCCGACTTCTGGCAAGAAAAATCAATGGGGAACTGCATGTTTCACTTAACAACCACGTGGTTCACTTAATGATGCAATTCATTTAACGACCACCACAAAATGGTTGTATGGTTCTCTTAACAACTGCATCACTTGGTGAATGAAACTCCAGTCCTAACTGTCATTGTTAAGCACTGTACATTCAGTGATGCAGAAACTGAAGACAGTGGATTAAATACGTGTGGAAAAGAAAGACACGATACAGACTGACTCTTCTATTTTTAATTACTGAGATATTTTACTGTTATTTGTCTCTTCCATTACAACCCACGGAATAAATCTTAGGATCATTTACTGAGCCATTGGTCTCACTGGTTGTAATGGTCACACTTCCAAGTAAGCGAATATAAAATTGTTACCTTAAAAATGGTTACCTTGTCTGTTACCAGCAGACAACCACACTAGGTTACTACCAGGATGCAGGATAAATACATCATTAGAACTTGTTGTAAATGAATAGTCAGTATAACTTGTTAATAATTGGGGACTGAAATCGATGAATTATCACTAATAATCACAATGCCCTAAGGCAGTTCTAAATCAATTTTCTATTCATGCTGTGTGATTCATTATATACCATGCATTATGTTATAGCATATGCTGTGGTGCCTTATAATTATTAATAACTCCCAATGATTGCAGTGCACAGATGTGGAGCCTAAATACAACCAAGTGTATTTCAGAATGAATAATAGTATGATTATTATTAGTTGTCACACAAACCACAGGAGATAATGAGTTTCTCTATTTGCACATATAAATGGTCTGTCCTTGTCTCAGAGGACACCACCCCAAAGCTCAAGAAATATCCAAGTTCACTTCGCAATAGCTTACGATGTTTGCTTTTCCTATGCAAAGCCACAGCCTGCCCCCAAAACGTTTGCCCGATTTGTTCATTTCCCCCTGAACAGAAGCATACTGTACCCATCCAAGAAGGCGCAGGTGATTACTTCCTCAGGATCTATTTCTGGAATGACTTGTTAACTCCATTCTTCCACCCACTCTGCTTTCTTGGCCTATTTCCACAAACTGATCCCATTCACAAAAAGAAATGTATCTTATGCTTTTCTCTCAAGGAAGCATGTCTGCAAAGGGCAGACAAACAGCTTCCATCACCCTTTGGTCTCAATGGAGAGACCAATCATACTACAGTGTTATCAAAATGTCTTGTTTTTTTTTCCCTTTGCAAGACACAAAATGCCTGTTAATGAAGTCTTCCTGTCCCTGAACACTGGTCAGCAGCTCACCTCTGTCCCAAGGTCATTTGTTTAGGTCACCTACTCCTTTGCCCCTGTTACTAAGAAGAACTACTTGCTTTCACTAAAATTATTATGAATTCTAGGGTGCTTTTTCATCGTCCTTGTTTTCTAAAAGTGAAGCAGTTACCCATAAGACTTGTCATACCCATAAGTATCAGATACATGGAAGAGCATCAGTCCATTTGAGCTACTTAGTCTAGTCTTTGTTGGATGACAGTGGGTCTCCTAGGAATTAAATTATGAACATATCACACCTGATTTGTAAGCATGATGGGGTAAGCAGAGACAATGAAACTCAAAAGTTGTTCAGGGACATCGGTTCCTAACCCCCACCCTGCACCCCAAGGTGGATAGTTGGGTAAGCTGCTGTGCTTCTAATGAACAAAAGGAGAACATCTTTCATGTGTTTCCCAACCTGGCCTCATTTTACTATAATATGGAGGAATGGGAGATTTGCTGAAGTATTTGCTACGAGAGAGAAATTTTCCAATTACAATAAGCACTGAGGACCTGATTTTTCCTAAATGCATTCGTGTTCTCTTCATGTGGTTATAGTTCAGTTTAAGGAGGTACACATTTAACATACATTTGATATGAAAAGTCATGTTTACAATAGTTTCATAATGCATTATCTAACTACCAGTTTCATTCTACTAAACTATACATAACTGAATTTTGCTACTATAAGTAGATGCAGCAGAATGTAATAATGGTAGACGTGTTCATATCCTCTATCCCAAAGCTACTACTTCATAATTGTTTTTGAATTTGGTGGAATTTACTGGCAAACAAGAGGATTTAAGCAAAAAGCCAGTGATGGTGCTGAAGTACCAGATAAATCAAAGCCATAGCTAACAATTCTTCTTTTTGCAAAACAAGCAGATATTAGTTTATAGTCTTGAAAGCAAGGATGTTGAAATGACATACAGGAAAACTGGGACAGGGGTTAATGCATTATCAACAATTGTTGATTATTGGCTTTCTTTCCTGAAAACTGGGGGTAGCTACCCCTTTCTTACTTCCTGCACAAGCTATAAAACACTGCCCTTGGACATTTTGCATTCCACAAATAGATTTCTACAGACATGCATTTTGCACACCTTATATTGCCTGTTGAGTGGTTTTAATATCATTGGATAAAGAACTCAGTTGCTTTAAGGAGAGGAAAAACACATTCTGAGATTCCACTAAACTAGAATACCTTTCATTATAACACCATTGAGAAATAACCCAGAACAATGCATGATTGTCTTTAAGTGTCTCCAAGCTTCCTGTGGAGTGAGATAGTCTGTTCTTTTGGCTGTAATAAAAGCTGATAGGTCAACAAATCACAATTTGCCTGCACTGCAATATTTCCTCAACAACTGGCATTTAGGAGAAATCTTTCCAAATCTAAGCAATCTGGGGTATATTACCTCTAATCACTGGAACTGAAAAGCGGCTTTCTACTGTCTCGAGTAAAGGGAGAAATATAACCACAAGGACTTACCATGATGTAAAGTGCTGCTATTGTCATGACATTTCTAAAACACTTCCAAATCTTCCATTCAATGTTGTGAGCAGCACAGTGCCCCAGCACGACAATTTGTTAGGTTCTGTTGGAAAGTAGTTCATATCTAATTCTTTGAGTCATCACTGGTTAGAGACAAGAACCAAGGTGACCAGCCATTTATCACATGTGCAAATGGCATGATCAGCCTTAGATTAAGAAAGAATTGGCGTAATTTCTTTTTCAACATCTTAACTGCTTTAAAAGCCCTTCATTTTAAATCTAATGCACACAGCACAGATAGAGTCACTTACAACTCTCTTGCACATTAATAGATTCCAATGCAAATTGTTTCACCTTACCTAAACACAGGAGGAATGTTCTACATTAAATTTTCATTTATTTGATACTCTGCAAACAATTTTCATTGAAACAGGCTTAAATATCTGGCCTCATAGTTTGGTGCCTGGGACTGTGGAGGAGACCACTAATCTTACCTGAAAGGAAAGACAATTCTGTCCCTTTCAGAGTGGGGAAGTGATTTTCAATATTCTTTTATTTCAGGGGGGAGTTGAGTTACCTGCTTTTAAACTTGAAAGAAAGAAAGAAAGGAAAGGGGGAAAAAAGCACAGACTGAGTGTGTGCAACATCAAAAGCTCCCAAGCCCATTGTGTGTGTTTTGTTGGTCCTCTTTTATTGTATTTAAAAGAGGAAGGAAGGAAGGAAGGAAGGAAGGAAGGAAGGAAGGAAGGAAGGAAGGATTAGGTATCAGTAGGAGGTTCATAAAAATCAAGATGGCAGATACAACTGCATAACTGAAATCCTTCTCACTCCATGGATACACATGCTGTGTGTAGGACTGATATTTATTAGGGATCAAAATTAGAGGAGTGGAATGGGTAAAGAATGTATATACATATTATAGTAATTAGGGTATTTTTATTTTATTGCTGAGCCAATTGTAACGAAATTTCATTTTAACGTACACTTTGGTGTATAGTGAAATGACAATAAAAGTTACTTCTATTCTATTCTATTCTATTCTATTCTATTCTATTCTATTCTATTCTATTCTATTCTATTCTATTCTATTCTATTCTATTCTATTCTATTCTGTTTGTTATGTGCTGTCTTGCTATGCAGAATAAAGATATAGATCCAATCCTTAATGTTTCTCAGTAAAAAAAAAAGTTGATGGGAAATGCCACAATATTGGACAAATACTATCAGTCAGAGACGTCTATGCTAAATTTAGTAACCCAATAGTTTCTGAGGACATAAGCCAGCTTCCAATGGAATGTACTGTCTGAAATAACTATTTTCCCCTTCTTTGGAAGTAATCATTCCCCTCCTAAGAATTCTTCAGTTTTTAGGAGTGGCAGGAAAAACAATATAACAACTAGAGCTTATTGACCCAAGTCTTCAATAAATATATAACAGTATGAATCTAATAAAGTGTGTTTGGAGAACAACTCCTGCATGTATTAGTACTTATGTGTTTCATCCAACCAAGGAACCTCTTAAGTCTTAGCATACAAGGAACACTCAGGAGAAGAAAGCTGGTGCAATGGAGGGCTATTAAAACATTTTAGGGATGTCTTGTTTTGTTTTTGTACTGTTGGCCAATTCTTGTCACTCTAAATCAGTGGGAAATTAATTTCTGATTGAATCAAGGACAGATTGAGGCATAGCTGAGTAAAGCTAAACAAAACCTGCTACTGATAGCACAGTGAAAAAAGCCAAAAGAAAGAGTACTTATTTTTAATATATTGTTATTACTCAGGAAAAGCACTGGCCATAAAAACTTGAGAGTCAACCCAGCAAGGGAGAAGAATAAAAAGAATCTAGCAAATAGGGCCATGCCATTTGGCTTTCTGGATGAGGAGTGGAATTTAAGCTGACCTCTCTCTCCTTTTTAGGATTCATGGATGCCCATAGAAGATCACTACATGAGTGGGGAGGAGGACTCTCCCCACTGCTCAGGTTCCTTCCATACATCCAACATTTATTCCATGGCTGGTTGGTCAGCTACCACCACCAAGCAATACTCAGAAGAGGTCCTCAGAGCAGTTCCTTGTGGCCAACTGCCTGTTCAATTGTCATGTATTTGAGATAGGTGGCCATGTAAATCTAATAAATAAAATAGGAATCCCTTCACTTGCGTACCTGTGAGGATTTCTTCAGAATTAGGTAGGAGAACTAGCCCATACAGCAAGCAAAGCATTTTAGATTTCTCCATGCAGTAGACCAGAAGGACAATGAGTGATGTCTTGGTGCAACTTACCATTCATTGGTGTTTGGGTAGGTTCAAAGTGTAGAGTACAGTGTTGAAATCAAAGTGTTGTCCCTTTTGTAAATGCATGTTGTGCTGCACCTGCCATCTTGCAATTTTCAACCTGCCCTCTACCAGATATTCTTGTTACCACCTCTTCATCCCCATAAGTGACAGCATACCTATAACATTCATGCTATAGGAAGCAACTTACAATGTAAACCCATTTCTTTGTTGGTTGCATGGTTAGGGCCTGGTCCTATGCTAATACCAGTGTTTCAGGAAGAGAAATATAGGAACACATTTTGTACCTGAAGCTGTACAATCTTTTCTGGACTTATTTAGACAAGAAAGAAGCACAGTTTGTTGATTATTGAAAAGCAGACTTGATAAAATCATATCTGACTCAAAAGGTAAACCATTCAGTGTTTGATTTAAGGCAAGCCTTAACATTTCTTCACAACAGGGAAGTAAAGGAGCAACATTTGTAGCTGGAAACTTCCCAGCATGGCAACATTAAAGTCAGTAGCCTGGGAGTCTGGATCTGTGAATGATTAAAAATACAGGAGCGCTTGACTCAAGCTTTTAATCTATCTTGCCAGAAAGCTTTCTTTCTACTTACTTCCCCCCGCCACCACTTCCTTAACCCAGGAAGATCAGGGTACCTTTAGTCATTCTCTTTGGTATTCGAAACTGGATGGGGGTGAGGGTGGAGGAAACTCAGCATATTAATGAGATTGATTGACAAAGCTTTATATTGTTCAATAGATGCAGTCTCCTTCAAGTTAAACTCAATTGATGTGATTCACCACCGCTGTCTTCTTGGGTCCTTTTAGACTTCCCAATCTAGCCTATAGCCTTGGGAATTCCTTATGGTCCCATCCAAATACTGATCAGTTCTGACCCTGCTCAGCTCGTTTCTTTTTCTGGGAAAATAGCAACCTGCTCACATTTCCTGCAGACATAATATTGCTGTAAATGGAGAGACTAGTTGAGGCACTTCTGGGTCTTCCTTTGCTCTTCAAATTCATGGCCACATGGCCAGATTTGCTTTTAGTAGAGAAAAGTGTTGCTGTAGGAAAAAAGGGGGGTTCTAAGAGGCAAGTTCAAACAAGTGAAAACACAACTAAGAACTGGTATTGTGTTACAGGACAAAAGGAGAGCTGCATTCTCTGGTGAATATGTACAGTATACAAACTGAGCCTCTGGCTTATGGCACAATAAAGCTCTTTGGTTTTTCTACTCATTTGTTCAGCCCTCCAGAATTTGGAAACTAAATTTGCTCTAAATTTGCTCAGCCCTGGCCTACATGGTCAACAGGGAAGGGTCATGGTAACAAAATCTGAAGTGTCACATGTTGGCTATCCCTATCTGCATCATATATCAGGTGAAAAGCAAGACAGCTGATAGAGGAGTGGAATGGAGTTCAAGAAAACATGGGTTACTTTACAGCCCTCAGAAATGGATTCTAGCAGAGCAAGACTTTAGAAATGTAGATAAGTCGATTGATTCCAAAAACAGCCGAGTAACAATTAAGGCATAGAATTCCCTGCACATATCTTGGGTGTCTTCTGAAGGGAAAGGGGCAAATTCAAAGAAGAGCTGTCAACTTCCACAATGTATAATATCTGGAAAGAAAGTATGCTTTCAGTTATTGCACATGTAATGTGAAGACTCTGGCAAGGGTTTTAAGCATGTCTTGCTAAAATGCACATCTTTATACAGAATTGCCTGAAATGTTTATCCACATTTTAATCTAAAACTCGTGTTTCTATAAGCACTGGGTGAGGGTTTCAACCAACCAAAATTGAAAACTCAAAAATAAATAAACAAACCAAAAAGGGGCAATTGAATTCCAATCTGTGCATTAGTCCAGGAAATGGGAATTAGGTTGGTTTGGTTTCAAACTTTACCTTAATAGAAATTCAGCTGGTCTTTACTATGTGAAACTCATTTATATAAAGGCTGGAAAGAGAAACTATGAGTCAAAACAAACTGAATGCAGGGACCATTTTACTTTTTGAAACTATTAGAGCAGAATGGTTAGAGAAAAATAGAAACAAATATAGCATTTATTACCCAAAACCATAATGTACAATAAAGTTGCAGTATCTAATATATTTTGAAAACATACCTTACACACCATATCCATACCAAACAGCAGCAAAGAATGAAGCAAAAAATCTACAGGGGTAGGTAAAACATGATATTATGAATTACTGCATGCTATTTAATGGTGCTAATAAAAAGCTATAGTTCTTGGTGGAACTGAATGACAGTTAATTTTCACCAAGAATTTATTAGAGAATTTTTGTGTAATACTAGAAAATGAGCAATACTGGTCAAGCAATTCCCAGAGAGAAAACGGGGGGGGGGGGACACGACATTCAAGAGACCCTTTCCAATGCATTTCATGTCCATTTTTATTTCTTTATAGCACTGCTCCGTGGCAGAACACATTAATAATTTCCTCATTTTTCTTGAACAATAAAAATGATGACCTTTGTGCCTTTTCTGGTCTTTCGTGGCACCTTATGTCATTTCTCTGAAAGCTATTTTTATTCATAGCATTTTAAAAAGTGACATTAAAAAGGCACAAATGGGTAAACTCCCATTACATTTCCTTCTCTAAATCCACAGGTCTTTGCAATGTTTGACTGCCTAAAGATGATGTCCTCTTCTATAAGAAGAATTCTGCTGGATCAGACCAAAGTTCTACCTGATCCAAGTTTCTGTTTCCATAATGACCAATCAGACATTTCTAGAAAATCAACAAGCAGAATTGAAGGTTGATACCATCTGATGCTGTTCACTTTCCAGCAGTTAAATGCTTACTAATTCTGAACAGAGAGATACTGTCTCTGAAGAAGATAATGCGAACACTCTTCAAATACTGGGAGGAGTCTTTGGGAGAAAAAGGCAAAAACTGGTTAGAGGTACTGCCCTAGAGAACTTAAATTACAAGTAAGTAGATTTTTGTGGAAAATTAGGAGAAACCTCTGAACAGTGGGTTATTTAGATTTGAGAAGCAAGGGGAAATGTTACAGAGGAGGAAGAAGGAGATACTGTATATCCCTCTGAGTGTGTGGAAATCTATTCATATGTTGTAAGACACTGCCCAGGAAGAACAGTTTGAGAATGCAATCAATTTTCCAGAAGAATAGTGGATTTATTCCCACCACTTCTCTTCATGGAGCGTTTGACTATCTGCTGAAGATTCATATATTTTCTGTGGCTTGTAGGCCACTCCTACAGGTATACATCTGGATTTCCTACTTTGAACCTGAGGTGGACTAAATTCCAAGATGGTTTCTATTTTATTCCATGGAAAGGAAGAAGAACCGCAACTTAAGCTCGGAGGAAGACCACAATTTGTATTCCCTTGTAAATATTTTACAATATCCACATAATTCAATGCAATTAAAGGACAACTTGAAGCACAGGCTGAAACAGCTCTAGCACATGGCTCCCAAATCAGACAGTGCTTGATCAATGTACCCAATTGTCACCGAGAACTAGATTAGTGAAGCCAAAGGTGACTTCAAACATAATGATTGTTCTACAGGGTGACAGTGTTATATATTTGGAAATGCCTCTCTTATACTGTGGAATGCCTTGGATTCAATTCCAAACAGAAGTTTCGGAATGTGGAGCATCATCTTTTCCTGGGATCATATATAGCTGTAAAAGAAAAAGCCATACAACTGTGGGAAAAAACCTGGCTGCTTTAAAAAGTCACAGACAGGTGTTATGTACACATTCCAGCATGCTCTGAGCACCTTTTCCAAAATATTTTTGAAGGGCTGCACAGCCCTAATCTCAGTTACATTTCAGAAATTAACACTCCTGGTACTACCTGGATTAATAGCAAGTTTGATGAAATAGACCACATGCAAGATAAAACCATTTGGCAATGGAATCAGTGTTCTACCTTCCTTCCATCTTCTGGAATGAAGATATACAATATCCATTAAGATGAATGGTTGGTTTCCCAAAGTTAATTTGTAATGACATGGGATTTTGGAGGACTACGCATGAAGTTAAACTAAGTACCAGTATAAATTCTGTGTGCTTCTGTAAGAGGCAAGAATTTTGACTGACACTCAGGTTACCAAGGATAGATCATGGTCTAGTTTTGTTTTGTAAGTTTCAGTCATACCATTAGCCTATTTGGCTTATAATTTTCTGTTTTAACTGGATTTTCCCCAGCTCTGTCAATGGAGTTCCTTTTAATCACAGGATAAGATTCAAGACATTAAGCACGTGTTATGATCTTCTTTAGTTTCCCAAATATGCTTTGCTTTGCTTTAGTGCCTTTAATGCCCTCCCTCTTACAGCTTTTAACCAATGTTAAAACCCTTTGAGAGGCATACATTACTTAAGCAGTAGAAAGACACAAAACCAATATTATGAAAATGCAAACAGAAAATGGCCTCTCAGGAAAGCCATTTTTAATTACTCTTTCAAGATATGATATAAACGTCGGGTCTTTTAAAATTTGATGCACTCCATACGAACAATATTGTCATAATAATTATATCATAATGTAATAGATTGGGTATAAGCTCTCCAGATTCTGTTTCCTTAAATAAATACCACCACACCCCCTTGGTAGAGCAACTTCAGAAATAAAATGAGAGCATTGTATGGTTGATAACTGACTTCATCTCTAGGGAAGGCTCTAATGCTGGGAAAGGTGGAAAGAAAGAGAAGAGAATGACCACAGTTCCAGTGGTGATGGGAGCACTGTTGGAAGTGCTGAAGGACCAGGTTAGGGACAGAGTGTCATGGAGAAAATCTGTGTAGTTGTGAAGAGTCCACACCAACCTGATGGCACATAATCAATCAATCAATCAATCAATCAATGCATTGATTTTGCATTATCTATCTATCTATCTATCTATCTATCTATCTATCTATCTATCTATCTATCTATCATCTATCTATCATGTGTGTGAGTGATATGATGGGCTTGCAGCCCATGTTCTGATAGCAGCCAAACATGTATCATTATTCCTATGAATGTTGCTATCATTTTTTTTCAGGGGGGTGGTTACATAATTTAATTTCCTTCAAAAATATCTGAAGAAAGAGATAGGTACAGGGTAATATAGACAATCTTTGCATCTTCAGAAGAAGCTAACATTCTACTAGCACAAATGCTATGTTACATCAGTTTATATCAGTATTTTCACAAGCCCCCAGAAACAAGATTTGTCCACCGTTGACTGTTTTCTGAAAGTGGGTAAAGATGGAACTCTTTCAGTGTTCGTTACCTGAGGCTACCTGTTTTCACTTGTGATATAATGGCTCTATTTATGTTATGAATTATGCTAATTGTTATTAATTACTATGGGTGTATTAACTAATTAATTTTCTCATTTCTTCTTGTATTTTGTTGTGTTGTTAATTGTCACAAGTCTTGGGAATTAAGACGATATACAAGATATTGATAAATATGTAAATAAATAAACAAATCTTGGTATGCTTGCATTTCATTTATCCATAGGACAACAGCAACACAACAAATGGTTTTTCCATTTTAATTCCTTGGAAGAATTAAATGTTACCAACGGCAGCTTTTCTCCTCCTCTCACCCCCCTTGCAAAAGATATCTCTTTGCTTTTAAGACAAATTATACATTGCAGATAGTGGCCATTTCAGTTGCTTCATCTTCCTTGCATACATTAATTTAGCAATCTGAATTTAAGAATCAAGTTTGCTGTTAAGTACTCAGTTCAGCTGGCTCAGCCCAGAAAAGGTGAGGGACATTAGACACACACTTGCATCTAGAACTTCAAAGTATTTTTTGCACATTTGAAGCACCATATTTATCAATAGTTACAACCAATGGAAAGGGGGAAAAAGCAAACAATGAGATGTAGAAATATGTCCTTCAATGTCTTAATTTCTCCTAGTGTTTTCTTCTAATTTACCGCAGTATGTTATTTTCTAATATTCTCAATCTTTCAGAGCTAATGAAAGACAGAAGGTGATGTTGTTTACTTTTGCAACTAATGTGTTTTCAGTATCAAAATAAACTCTCAGTATCAAAGAAAACGGTCATACTTCACTCCTGCTTCTTTATCCCTCGGTACACTGATACACTCTTTAGGATTTAGAAGATTATGCTCATCATGCCTTTTTACTAGGTTGAAGTGTCAGTGCAATTTATTGTGCAAAGAAGTTAGTCTAAGAACCAATTGGACTGTGCAAATATTTGATGCAAAGATTCAATTAGAAGGTGATTTGATGAAATCTCTGATTAGCCAAATTGAGTTGTTGAATCAATTTAAGCTGTCAGAATTGTTTGATGGCTTTTGTGCATCTGCAGAAGGACATTTCCCCGACTAAATCAATAATTCAAATTCAGTTATGTGAATCGATGTTCCAGATCAAATGGTTCTGATGTTTCAAATCATTTTGACCCTTTGTACCAAAATGAATCAATGTTTTAATATTTAATCAGTGATCTGAATCAGATTGGGCTGGTTTGCCCATCTCTTAGAATTAGCATTTGGATTAGTGGTATGCTGGATGGTGAAAATCTCTATGCAAAACAGATTATGGTTTAATTTTCAGGCAACAATTCAAAGAATTAGTCAGGTCATCAAGTGTCTGACGTATAGAAATAGTCCAATCTTTTGCACATGGTGAAAAGAAAGATATGAACAAGGTGTTATTATCATTATTATTATTATTATTATTATTATTATTATTATTCCTTCAAGTCAGTTTTTTGACTCCTGGCGACTACCTGCACTAGTCCCTGCAGGTTTCTTGGCAAGGTTTTTTGGAAGTGGTTTGTCCTTGTCTTCTTCTTAGGGTTGAGAGGGAGGGACTGGCCCAAGGTCATCCAGCTGGCTTTGTGCCTGAAGCAGGACTAGAACTCATGGTCTCCTGGCTTCTAGTCTGATGTCTTAACCACTACACCAAACTGGCTATCACTACTTCATTACTATATATACTGTATTTTTTAAAAAAAACATACCAATGAGAAATTCTAGGAAATGTACATTGATAATGTTGGCCAACCAAATCATTCTGTGAATTTAAGTCCAAAATGTTGGTAGCCCTACTGATACCCTGGCCAGAACTGTCCTTCCCTTGAGGATGGAGGCATTTGATAGGCACAGTCTAGACACAAATGCATCATATTTAAGAAGGTCAACTGTTTTGATCTTTTCTTCCCGGCTTGGTAAATTCTGTAGCTTGCAAGGGAAGCATGCTGTTGGATTGGTGATGCTTGAAGATTTGTTTATCTACAGCCACTTGGATCAGGGGTTCTTTTTTATTGATCTGTGCCTCACTTTATTGGAGAACTTTGCTTCGGGAAATAGGATGTAAAAGGACTTGTTAAGATCTATGAGGGGGAGGAATTGTTAGATCCCCCAGTGCAGTCAGCCATAATACAGGTTATTTTATTTTGGCTCAGTGTTTTTTCTGAACCTAATCACTGTGGTTATAAACCATGATGTGTGGTTGAGCATGTTGTGTGAACCCAATTGTGTTTTATCTAGAAATCCATAGATAAACCAACCACTGCTTAATCCAGCAGGTGAACCCAGATTATATTTTTATTAATCTTAATGCATATGTTCAAAAATTGATGGCTACCCATGGAGAATTGCAGAAACTCTTCTGACTTCCACAACCCACTCAAGCAATTTGGTAAAACAGAATTATCTCTTTCCATTGCTTTCCAGACCTCCCCAGAATGGAAGTTGGCTCTTTTAATTTAGAGTCATAAAAATAGCTTAGTATGGAGGGATAAAATATGACCTCTAATTCAGTTTGGGGACTGTGTATTTATTCACAATCCTTTCCACCAACCCTTTCCATCAAACCCACAGGCCTGCATTTTTTTAAAGAAAGCATAAATTTATGATGAAAGTATCTATATATTTTTTTGGAAGTCAGCAGTGCTGTTTTTCATTTTAACAAGATGATTTTTTTTCCTCCTTTCATTGTACAGTTCAATGGAGATAAGGGAAAACATTTAATGATTCCTTTTCCCCATTCATCTTTTTCAAGCTAGTACAAAGATTAGAGATTCCTGCCCACTTTTTACCTTGATAAACTAAAAGTGAAGCAATGTTGTTTTTTCATATGAATAATACTTATCTCTCTTTTGAGTGTAAAGGTGATGCAACATTGGACAAAAATACTCCAAGGAGATCAGCAGGATGTGGGTTCACACTACAGCACCAGATGGATTGATTAAATGCACTTGGCAGTCAAAACAAGAGTGGTGGTATGTCAGTGGAAATATATTGGAAGAAGCTGGAAATAAGCAGCTGAAAGCCTCTGCTGAATTCAAAAACATTTAATCAGTAGCTGAAAGCTACTTATTGTAAAAGAAAGATGTGCAAAACTAAGGTCTTTATGCAAAATTACTCCTCTATGTAAGATTCATATATTTAAAAGGGGTGTAAGCCTTATCTGTCCGCTGGCAACGTCTGTTGCCCTGAACAATGTTTCTCAGCCTTAGCAATTTTAAGCTGTATGAACTTCAACTCCCAGAATTCCCTGGCTGGGGAATGCTGGCTGGGGAATGCTGGGAGTTGAAGTCCATACAGCTTAAAGTTGCCAAGGTTGAGAAACATTGGCATAAACTGTAAGATAACTGAAAGATATTCTCTGTTTCAGTTCTGAGAACCTGATTTTACTTTACGAGAATTCTCCACTATGGAGATTTCTCTTCCCTGCTTAATGTTATTTTTGGCTTATAATTGGCTGTAGCATGATCCAGATAGGACAACACCTAAATAACCCATGCCACTCTAGGAGGAGGATCCCACGTGTGTCACTGACATTCTATTTGCCCGACGCATAGCTGTATTACTTCTTTTCCTGTTTACAACCACTAATGTTATCATTTGTTTTGGTGGAATAGCATAGTAGGTCTAAGGTCAAGGAAAAGTGAAGGGAAACTAGTTAAAGTGTCCATGATTAATTGCTGCTTATTGACAGCATAATCAATAGAACATAGCAGGATTATTCTCAGGATTCAGGCAGCAGTCTAAAGGGAAGTTCAAGAAGAGGTCATGAATCAGTCCACGAGTCCTGGTATAAAGTCTAAGATACAGATGAGAGATCCACACGATTCTCGGAGAACGTTCTCAGTTGCAAGCAGTTTCAAGAGAAGAGGAAGGGGACGGATAAATCTGCAAAGGAGGACGTTTCCTTCAGAATGGCCTGTTCCTCTGCTGGAGAAGTCCTGATCCTGTCAGTTCTTAATTTCAGGTGCTTACTATGTCTTTGCTCCAGAAATGTCAATCCTCTTTGCTTTCTCAGACCCA
This sequence comes from Candoia aspera, assembly GCF_035149785.1. NCBI lineage: Eukaryota > Metazoa > Chordata > Lepidosauria > Squamata > Candoiidae > Candoia > Candoia aspera. The sequence continues at coordinate 21,745,691 of NC_086163.1, read as the reverse complement.
GAGGACAAACTGATTCCAGAAATGCATCACTTCTAGCTGTGTTGTCACTCTCTTCGACAGCTGCCTAAACCTGAAAGTTATTCATTCCAAACACAATTTTCACAGTGACTCTTTAGCTAACTTTACCAAGAAGAAAGGAATGGGGCTACAGGAATTCCAGCAATAAACTAGTGCCAGTTTAGAACCATTATAACCATGAGTACATGAGGGTGGAGACTTCAGAAGAAGCGATCATCTTCAGCTTTTTCCCAGCAGTTGGCTGAGATGTCACTGTCACTCAACTGGTGCCTCTTCAGAAGCAGACACAACAATTTCCCTCAACCGGATGTCCTCCATGGGTATTGGGTCATCAGATTCTTAATTATTCCAGTACACCTCAAAAGCAATGCTTATTTGAACCCCTTGGGGTGCATTTTTGGAGCAAGTGAGGTTATACTTATATTAGGATATTTCTCTATGCTCTCAGAATATGCCTCTGTCCTACCCATTATTATATTCTGTCTAGAAGCACGTCCTTCACAGAGGGCCATCTGGTTGATGTCACTGAGTAGGCAGCAATTCTGCAAGACGAGTTGCTTTGGGTTGTGTCACCTTCCTAAAGTGACCCAACCTGAAAGTGACCCACACCCCTGACCCTCATTCAGCCTTTTTATTTGAATAGTGGGTCTATGCCAAATGCTAAAGTTGTATACACATCTGTGCAAAATGTACCCATCTGCAAACATCTGCTTCTCATATATCTCAATTTTCATGCTTGTGTCCTCCGAAATCCATCTGCATGTCTACCTGAAATTGCATCATACTCCAGAGTAAGAATGCTGGAAGGAGAAAAGTAATATCTAAGCAACCACTGGAATTTTATCTAACCACAACAACCCTGTTATCATCATCATCATCAACATCATCATCATCTTTGTATTTATTATAATTACAGTTCACTTCTTTCTTTGGAAAAGCTACCTATAGTCTTTAGACAGGGACAGAACAGGTTCAACTCCGCTTAGCTTTGAAAGAGCATCAAATGTTCCTAGGCCATTAACTGACTCTTAATGTGCTTTCATGTTTCCTGTCAAATTTGATTATATAATATAATAAATCCTCCTGCTGTTTCCTCATCTGCTGAAGGGAGAAGAGAGATCTTTTGCATTCTACCTGGAGATAAAAAAAGGTCTCTGTGAATTTGAAAGCTTGCCATCCTGCTTTATAGATTTGTTCCAGAAAAGTTATCTCTTCCCTCGCTCTGGGAAGTCAGTGCTTACCCACCTTGCTCGAAGGAGAAGGATCTATTCATGTCTAAGCCTGATGGCAAAGCAAGGAGTGTTGAATCTGGCTGCTGCCACAACTAATGGACTTGGGCCAGAGACAGGGGCTTTAAAACTCTGACACAACATACAGGCAATCAGAGGAAAATACAGAGCAGTCATAAAGGAAAATAGATTGAGTATATAAAGAAAATAGGAAAATAGCAAAGGTTAAACGGAGGCTGCCAGTCAGCTGGAGAGCCTGAATGGAGTACATTTAAAAGGCAGTTGGATGCCATCATCAGACAAAGTAATGTTGTGCTATTGCAATACAAGCCCCACCCCTTTTATGTGTGCATGCAATGTCACAACATGCATCATGACACAGCTTTCACCATTTCCTCCCTCCTTGACCCTCCATAAACCTTTGCCACATGTCACAAAAAAGAAAAAAAAACCCACAGCACTGACAAAATTAAACACAGAGCCCTTATTTTGATGAACAGAAACATTCTTCTTTGATCATGATTTTTTTTTCTCCTATGAAAGGTGTAGATTTAAAACAAAACTTAGAACATGTTCAACATGAGGCAGCTGTGAAATCAATTGTTAAGGCCTTTCATGCTTCTTTCCTTCTGTTCTTATTCCCTTCCCCGGCAGTGACATGCCGTCTCCCTATACATGAATCCAGTGCTTTTGATAATGACACCAACAGGAAACATTCAACTCAATTGCGTTGGCAGCTCTATAAAAGAAGTCAGGAAGTAGCACTGTTTCTCCAGAGCAGATTAATTGGGATATTAAATAGAGTTTGGGAAAAGGGCAGGGAGGGAAATTATATCAAATACCGATTGAGCTCAGTTCACATGACAGACATATGGTTGCCAGATGGACATTTCTATAATCTGAATCTTAAATGTGGTCCATTGATATTGGAGATGGGATGTGGGGTGGGAAGAGAGAATTTAAGGGCCAGCCCCGAAAAGTCCTGTTTGCTACACAAGACAAGCTCCAGGGATTGTCATCCTTCCTTTCTAAGGAAACTACTCTATTCCATTCTACTGACACAAGGCACTTGTCTGTAGAACACCAACCAGTTGGAGATTCTCCATATGTTATCACAGGTTGGGGTAGTAGCACACCATCCAGGAAGCACTGAGCTTTCAGAACATTTGCCAATTTCCTTTAAGCCCAAGTAGACATGACACCTGCCTTGCTGCAGAACTATATTTATAATCCCTGCTGCTTCCAGAACATTACGGGGACAACACTTCAAGCATTTTGTTTCTTAGATTGTTTCTTAGGAAGTATGCCTTGTAAGTAATTCCACAGTGACCTGTCCATGATGCTGAAGACCTCAGTATAGGCTCAGCAGGAAGACTATGGGATCAAGGGCTTGAGCCCATTATAGAAACAGCATAGTGACTTCTGTGGCAGATATTCAGTGAAGGATCCTCAAAGATCTGGCCTAAAGGGAGGAACTACAGTCAATGTATCTTAGTCAGGAAATAAAAAAATTGTGTTGTTTTTTTCTGGGAACGTAGGACAAGATGCTTCAGATACCCATTTCACCCCTTAGGATCCCATTCTCAAAACAGCCTTGGCCCCACCTACTTCTGAAGTGTAGGCTTCAACACAGAGCCACACCCAAGCCACCCTTGAGCTGGTGGAAGTCACAACTCTATTCTGGAATTTGACAGGTGTTAAGAGAAGAAAAGAGATCTGAGATCTGCTTAATTTAGTCCTCATTGCATCCAATGTTATGCATTTCTTATCTCAACTTTGTCCAACGTGTTACAGTATACCAGTATACTGATACACCAGAGTAACATACCCACAGATCATTAACTCAATAAAAATGAAGACTGGAAGGAGAGAAAGAGAGAAAGAAGAACATCTATAAACACAGTCCAGGATTACTCACCGCATATGTAGCAATGGCTTCTCTATCAAGTTGTTGTGTTACAAAGACTTCTCCTGTGCCCTCAATGATTTTAAAAACTCCTTTTGGCTCCTGTTCTACTCCTTTCCCCAAAATTCGGAACTTTGAACCTTCTGGCCGGTCAATATCTATCACCTGTGAAAATTAAGGACAAAGTTGAGGTTCCAAGCAAAGGTTAACAGATAATTTTAGGGTAAGCAACACTAGGAGTGGGATCCACCGACTTCCTGAAGGCTTCCCCATTGACTTTGCTTGTCGGAAGCTGGCAGCAAAGGTTGCAAATGGCAATCACATGGCCGTAGGTTGCTGCAACTTCATAATTGTGAGCTGGTTGCCAAGCACTCAAATTGCCATCATGTGACCACGGGGATGCTGTGAAGGCCACAACTACAAGGATCCATTGTAAGTCTCCCTTCTTCAGCGCTGTCATAACTTCAGTTGCTGAACAGGTGGTCATTCAACAAGGACTATCTGTACTTTTTAATGTCTCAACAAACCACAGTTCCCAATATCCTTAAGAAAGCCCATAGCTGTGAAATGAAAAGTCATTCTTTTTTTTTTAAATAAAGTCTACAAGTTCTGTTAAAATTAAGCCAGGTTGCAGATTATTGAAATATACAACCTTTTATTAAAAAAAAAACACTCATAGTTTGAGGATATAATTATTAAAATTATGTCCTGCCTTTCTCCTAGGAAGTAAACAACCTATATAGTTTTCTCCCATCCCCATTTCATTCTTACAACTACCCTGTTAAGTATAAATAGAAATTCAGTACTAACTTGATTTCAGAGTAGTTATCTGCAAATGAAGGAATTACATCATGAAATAGCAGAGAAGCAATATATTAAGAGGCTTAACACAGTTTCACAAGGATTAAACAGAGACTGAGGTTTCTTATCAGACAGAAAATGTTAAGCAATTAATCTATATAATGTCTGTGTCTCATTATACTTCTAAGTAATTTCTCCTACATTTTATTTACCTGTCATGAGCAGCGTGCCCGGAAGCTTCCTTTTAGAGATTTAATTCAAAGGCAATTTGGCAGCATTTCTGAACAGAGTTTCCAAACTGAATCAGAAAGTTGAACTGAATCATCAAATCAAATCAGATGCCTTTAAACCAATTCAAATACTTTGGCCCGGATGCAAATTTTTTCCCCCAATTCCAAATTGATTCAGAAGTCTGAATTGAATCAGGCCAGTTTGATGAATGGTTTTATGAATCAGTTCAAACTCTCAAATTGAATCAAAGTTCTGAATTGAATGGATGGTTTGAATCACATCAAGGCTGATTTGCACACTCCTAAAAATTCTCCAGGTACCTGATGCATTCCAAGGAAGCTTATCCTTTTATAAATCTCTGTTGTTTGACTGGATGTATCTGTCTACAATAATCTAGCGGCTCTTGCTCGGTTATTGATGGGAACCCTCTACCTTTCAGTTGCTAGCCAATTTCTACTTCTCATTACAGTTCTGCTCCATTGGAAACAGTGATCTATGTACCCTCTTTACATTCAGCAGCTGAAGCTCTGCAAACCTTGGCCAACATACACTGGGCAGTTCTTCAAGGCAAGAGACCGATAAGAGGTTCACAGGACAACAACAGCAACAACAAAAACTTACACAAAACAAGTGTTGGCATTCAAAGAAAGCAGATTTTACTGATAGCCCTGTTCAAACACAGCAAAAATATCTCCTTATCTACTTCCTTTCCTGCTAAAGCTCTTTTGCTTCTTGCCGTTTTTTCCTTCAACATCTGCAAAACAAATTAACAATCCTTATAGACAGAGTTGGGAGCAAAACCTACATGGCAAATTAACTTGCACATGAACGTGCTTCTCATCCGAAGCAAGAGAGTCAAGAGGTCACTCTGTCCATCCAAGCCGGGGTTAGTAACTTTGCACCTACTGCTGGAAGCCATGAATGACAGCGTTGATCATTTCAAAGGACGATGGGGAAAAGAGATACTTTAATTAGCCGCAAGAGGGAGCTACGTGCTGCCAGAAGTAAGAGAAATGTGGATGCTTTCTAATTAGGATGCATAGGTTATGGCCAGAGAAGTTCAAAGGACCTGTGCTTTTATGCCTGCATTAAACATGTACAGCTGCCAGAAGGAATAGGTCTTAGCAGAAATTAGACTTAAAATTTCTGCTCGAAATGGTAACAAGGAAGGGACAACCCCAGAGGCATTTTTGCCTTTCTTATTACTGTACTCAGGATATTGCCCATGAGACACAAGAAGGACTTTGGTTCTGCGTAGAGCCAGCAAGTTTAAGACCAAAATCATATACACATTTGCTAGAACTCTATGGATGTTGCTTCTAAGTAGGCATGTAAAAATCATACCAGTGACTCCAGGGACTTAAGCCTTCTTTCCTAAATATGACCTATTCTCCTATTCTCTTTCCCCACCATTATGAATAGTCTGTTTGCCCATTGGCTTATTGTTCCTTAGTTCCTTGGTTCATGCAAGTGGATCATGTTTTAATCGATGCTTTTAACTGCTGTTCAATAACATTTTAATTTAATTCCTTTCCTCGTCACCTCGGGATCTTTTACAGAGAAGGGCAATATATGAATAAAGCTATTATTATTATCCCTATCATTGTTATTATTGAATAAAAGATTAATACTGTCAGATGGAATCAAATTAAGTTGGCAAATTTTATATCCTTAACTAATTAAGCCCCTTTTAAATAATTAAAAGGCACTCCCAATTAAAGAATTAATTATTCTTCAATGTAAGTAATTCCAACACTTATGAAGACAGGGGCACCATCTTAGAAGAGTTCTTGCTGCGTTACTCTCTTCTCCGCAGTGCAAGGGGAACACATAGTGTCCATGGCTACCCTAGATGGGATTCTGCCTTCAGAATCAACAGCAAGTGGAGGTTGCATCCTGGGGGGTGTGGGAGGGTGGCTTGGCCAGCTTTCGCAGGTGTCCAGTTATGACCCGACTGGATGAAGACATTCTGGCATTGGTAACTCATGACTTGATTGGATTACTGTAACGTGCTCTACTTGGGGCTTCCTTTGGAGATGACCTGGAAACTGCAACTGGTTCACAATGTGGCAGAAAGACTATTGATGAATTATACTGCAGTGTGACACCTCTAGAGAAGTTGATGCACTGGATACCAAGCCCTATACAGGGTAGCACTTGGTCATGTCAGACAATACCTTGCTGGGCTTAAATCTATCCATCTAGTGAGAACATCTCAAGAAGACCTGTGAAGAGTCTTCTCCTCTCTCAGCCTGAAGTTAGGAGGACATGGATGAGATAATAGGGCTTCTGTATGGTAGACTCCACATCCTACAACTCTCTACCTCCATAGGTTTGTAAAATCCACTCTCCTATTGATCTCCTCCTCCTGATTTTTATTGTTAGTATCCCACCTTTATGTTATACAATTCAAAGAGGTGTATGTAATGCTTCCATTTCTTATTTTCCCCACAACAACCTTATGAGTAGCATTGGGCTGAAAGGGAGTGACCCAGCTGGTAGGGAAGAAGAAGAAGAAGAAGAAGAAGAAGAAGAAGAAGAAGAAGAAGAAGAAGAAGAAGAAGAAGAAGAAGAAGAAGAAGAAGAAGAAGAAGAAGAAGGAGGAGGAGGAGGAGGAGGAGGAGGAGGAGGAGGAGGAGGAGGAGGAGGAGCAGCAGCAGCAGCAGCAGCAGCAGCAGCAGCAGCAGCAGCAGCAGCAGCAGCAGCAGCAGCTCCATAACCCAAATTAAAAATAACCCAGTACAAAGAAGGAAAACTGAAGGACAATATTACAATTTCAGAGAAAACAAACACACATACTGTATATTGGGCTCCCCTAACATTCCAGCTGTAATGCCTGGGGAAACAGCCTTTTGGAAGACCCAGAGGGTTGGGCTCTCCAAATCTCAGGGGGAGGCTGTTCCATAGGGCAAGCAGAGCAACAGAGAAGGCATGGTTCTTTGTGACAGTTATTTGGTTCAGATATATTGGTGGCCTATAGAAAGGGGCTTGACTGAAGAACAAGTTCCCAGGTAGGACAGATTGATCCAGTTGGGCTTCCAAATCTTTAGCACATTGTTTGAGTGTGGTGGGTGCTTGATTGTAGCTGTCGTCTGGCCTCTCTTGAGAATCCATAGCATACTTGCAAGGTTGACCTTTCCATGTTAATTTATAATTGTCTGCAGTGAGCAAAGACCCTAAACCTCCTGAAGGAAAACTAAAACTTTAAACACTGGCCAATAATACAGGTCCATAACCTGTTTCTACTTTAGACAGATCTGTCTCTCTCCTCAGTGCCACATTAGGTACACATAAGAATTTGGAGAACTGAAGTACTGTCCATGATATTTGTGGGAGCAGAGTGAGTCAGGGGAGAGGTGGTGTGCCTAATGAAGAAGAACACAATTTTTATCACAAATCCCTTAGTCAAAGAAAATCTGAGGGCTCAATGGATCCCATTTTGCCCAGACCAACAACTCAAAAGTTTAGCCAAAAGTTCTCATCAGGCCTGGTGCTCCTTCAAGGAAGACATGATTCCTGAAGCAGAAAGGGACTCGTATCTCTGATGTTCGTACCAAATATCATAAAGCTGTGGGAAATGCCATTCCAAAGCACATAAAACTCCTCTAAGTGGCATCAAACAAATATGTAAGTTGACATTTCACCTTCTCTCACTGAACTCATCCACTGAATTCTGGACAAAGGAGATTTACCAACGTGGTATTTCACCTAGAATTACTATGTCCCTTTCAGCTAAGCTTATTATTTCAACAATGTCATTCTTCTGATCTTATCACTGAAGTAAATCAGAATGCGTTCCAGAAAGAGAAATAGGTAAGTATAGATACAAGGGGAGAAAAATGAAGCCAACCATATCTTCAGGAGCTTTTGGTTGCTGTTTTTTTTTTTTTTTAGTTTTACAAGCACAATCATTCTGCTTTAACAACGTTATCGAGGTGGTTCTGATTAATAACTATTACTTACCTAACAACCACGCATACTTCTATTTTATACATTCCATTTATATGGCCACCCACTCACCAAGTGACCCAGGGTGGCTGACAACTTTAAAAAACAACCCAATAAAACAAATAATGAAAATCCAAACAACAACCACCACCAAAAACAGATAGTTTTCACCTCTCATAAATCAACACATACTGACAGCTTATACAAGTTCCTGTTCTTGTGCCCAAGGGAAGAGCCTAATCCTCATTGCCCTCCTAAAGGCTGGCAGGGCCTTTGTTTCCTCCTAGAGCTTCTGAACCAGATACTGGATAGGTTCAAATTATTTTCAACTTCCTACAAACAGAAGGTTTGGGTTTTAGAGGACAGTCACTATAGACTTCAAGCAGACTGATCAAAACTGCTATCCAATAGGTATTCAATCAACTGGAAGCATCTCTCAGGTCCTTGTGGAGGGATGCGTTCACACAACTGAAGACGGGGAGGATAGAACCTGTTGTGTCCTCTCCATTAGATCAGAGAGGGCATTGGTCAACTTTGGGAAGTGGTGGAAGATGGAGATCAGCTGTAATTCCTTCCATATGGAAATACAGGAAAATTGACATAATATCGGCTGTAGCCCCAAAGACTTTGGTACCCATGACAAATAGTCATTGTACTGAGATCTGACATAACACATTTGCAGAGCATTCTCAGTGTTGCTTAAATCTAACCTGTTCTATCCCCACTCTCAAATTTCCAAATTCAAAAGATGTTCAACGTGGTGTGCAGCTTCCAAGCAGTCTCCTTGGCCCATGGTGGCTCTCCTTGATTTAGCTAATGGTTGAGCCCTGAAAGCTGAATTGTTTGCGGGGCATAGGAAATGTCCACATTTTGAGCATGTGGAATAATGTGCAAAGGTGTCGTTATTAACCTCTTAAATCCACAAGGGAGGGGAAGCTCCATCACATCTCCTTTCCTACCTCCAGATGCCAAGGAGCAACTGCTGGGAACATTGAAAGTGGACATGTCTGATCATCTGTGTTTTCACTATAAGTTTCCTTCTTGCCTGGCCAAACTGAATATTCCCAGAGGTTTAGGCTACCTTCCTCTTTAACTGAAGACTATTTTTAGTAGCCCAAAGAGACTGGATTACTAAGGAAAAATAGGGAAAATTTCTTGTTGACATTTTTCTTATTGTTTGCTTTGAAGAAGCTCTAAATATTTCCCTTACATCTCCTTATGTCTTTGTGGGTTTCCTTAAAATAAATAAATAAATGCTTCTCTTTTATGTTGACAAGTAAAAAAGTAGCACAAACAGAGTAAGTAGGGGAAATTTAACACGGCAAGTAAAAGTGTAACTCCGTTTCTGAAACTTTTTTCGTGTGTGTGTGTGGTATATTCTCTTCTGCAAATTTAATTAGATTTTTTTTCCTCCCCAGCTTACGTTCGATGTCACATCCCCAAGGGTCAGTTTTAATTGGGAGATACATGTGACTGAAGAGGCTGTTCTAATTTTACTCTTTTAAGTGCAGAATAATAAAAAAAAATGGAATAACTGCTGGGCAAAGCAGCTTCTTAAATTTTTTGCCATGGCTTCCGACAGGCTCTTGAACTCTATAACCCAGCTGAGGCAGAGCAAGTCAAGTTGGTGCCTGAGGCAGGGAAGCCAAATGAAGCCACCATCGGGACAATAAACAAAATAATTGACAACTTGCTGCCTGTTATTAGTCCCCTGAAATCCATCTCATCCTGTCCAATGGCAGGAGAAGCCTGGATATTACCATGAAGAATATATAATCGAGGGGAAATTAGGAGGTGCCCCAACAATCTAATTGATTCTCTGTGTAATCCAGTCGTGACAGCTCTACCACTGTGGCCAATTATCCTACATTTTTCCTTTTACTTCCAGTTTTACCTGATTTCCATACCCATCATCGGAAAGCACACGGGCTGGAGTGGGGCGTGTTGGTACATGCTGAAATGTGTTGTTGTTGTTATTTCTTCCAGTGCTGGAGCTATTAAAACCACAGTCCATGTTGTTTTGTTCTGTCAATTGTAAAGAGACATCTGCTTTTGCCTCATAACGTCTTTAACAGCAAAATTCTCAGGGTACTCAAATTCATTTTGCTTATTTATTCTCCAAAGGGAATACATCCATTTCCTGAAATGGTGTAAAATTTTGTTTTATAGTCTGTAAAATTCAGCAGAGATTAATGAGCTAATGTCAGAATATTGTCATTTTATTGCTCTATTGTCTATCCTACGTGCTTTGCTGTTTCCTGTTGGATGGTCAATCTACAGTAACTATCCATCCATCCATCCATCCATCCTTCAGAAAAGTGTGTACCGTGATGCATATCTAAAGTATATCTACCTACCTACCTACCTGCCTACCTACTTTGCTGGATTTACATCCAACCTTTTTTACTAAGGCTGCTAAGCCATGTTGCATCATAATTTTGGCTTCTTAGAAATGCAGTTCTTTTTAAAAAGAAATCGTGGTTTCTACACCATTCACTCCATCCTTCATTTCTAAAGTATTTGGTGCATTTGATGAAATGAGGACCAGAATAAAGGGAATTGCCTTGCTTATATTTCTTCTTCTCTCTCTGTGTGTATGTGTGAGTCAGAGAAGCATCTATGCTGGCTAATAAAATTAAAATAAAACTATACAATTTTTTTTAAAAAAAGCTTTTTTTTAAAAAAAATGAAACAAGTACTAAAACCATGGTGCCTGGAGGTGTCACATGACCAGACCCAGAGAAAATCCTTGAAGTAGGATAATCCACTTCAGCAAAGGATCGTTACCTTGTCGTGGTGCTGGAGCTTGAGCACCTCAATGATGCCATGAGCTAAACCGTGAAGGGCCACCCAAGACGGGAAGGTCATGACAGAGAGGTCAGACTAAATGCGATCCCTGGGGAAGGTAATGGCAACCCACCCCAGTATTCTTGCCGTGAAAACTAAATGGATCAGTACAACCAGAGATATGTCGGTATACCATCGGAAGGTGAGACCCCCAGGTCGGAAGATGGTCAAAATGCTACTGGGGAGGAACAGAGGATGAGCTCAACTAGCCCCAGACGTGATGACGCAGCTAGCTCAAAGCCGAAAGGACGGCTAGCGGCCGACGGTGCTGGTGGTGAACGGCGAATCCGATGTTCTAAGGATCAACACGCCATTGGAGCCTGGAATGTAAGATCTATGAGCCAGGGCAAATTGGATGTGGTTATTGGTGAGATGTCAAGATTAAAGATAGACATTCTGGGCGTCAGTGAACTGAAATGGACTGGAATGGGCCACTTCACATCAAATGACCACCAGATCTACTACTGTGGACAAGAGGACCACAGAAGAAATGGAGTAGCCTTCATAATTAATAGTAAAGTGGCTAAAGCAGTGCTTGGATACAACCCAAAAAACGACAGAATGATCTCAATTCGAATTCAGGGCAAGCCATCTAACATCACAGTGATCCAAATATACGCCCCAACCACAAATGCTGAAGAAGCTGAAGTAGAGCAGTTCTATGAGGATCTGCAGCACCTACTGGACAACACGCCTAAAAGAGATGTTATTTTCATCACAGGAGACTGGAATGCTAAGGTGGGTAGTCAAATGACACCTCGAATTACAGGTAAGTATGGCCTGGGAGAACAAAATGAAGCAGGACATAGGCTGATAGAATTTTGCCAAGACAATTCACTCTGCATAACAAACACTCTCTTCCAACAACCTAAGAGACGGCTTTATACATGGACTTCACCAGATGGACAACACCGAAATCAGATTGATTACATCCTTTGCAGCCAAAGGTGGCGGACATCTGTACAGTCGGTAAAAACAAGGCCTGGAGCGGACTGTAGTTCAGATCATGAACTTCTTCTTGCACAATTTAGGATCAGACTAAAGAGATTAGGGAAGACCCACAGATCAGCTAGATATGAGCTCACTAATATTCCTAAGGAATATGCAGTGGAGGTGAAGAATAGATTTAAGGGACTGGACTTAGTAGATAGGGTCCCGGAAGAACTCTGGACAGAAGTTGGCAGTATTGTTCAGGAGGCAGCAACAAAATACATCCCAAAGAAAGAGAAAACCAAGAAGGCAAAATGGCTGTCTGCTGAGACACTAGAAGTAGCCCAAGAAAGAAGGAAAGCAAAAGGCAACAGTGATAGGGGGAGATATGCCCAATTAAATGCAAAATTCCAGAGGTTAGCCAGAAGAGATAAGGAATTATTTTTAAACAAGCAATGCGCGGAAGTGGAAGAAGACAATAGAATAGGAAGGACAAGAGACCTCTTCCAGAAAATTAGAAACACTGGAGGTAAATTCCAGGCAAAAATGGGTATGATCAAAAACAAAGATGGCAAGGACCTAACAGAAGAAGAAGAGATCAAGAAAAGGTGGCAAGAATATACAGAAGACCTGTATAGGAAGGATAACAATATCGGGGATAGCTTTGACGGTGTGGTCAGTGAGCTAGAGCCAGACATCCTGAAGAGTGAGGTTGAGTGGGCCTTAAGAAGCATTGCTAATAACAAGGCAACAGGAGACGACGGCATCCCAGCTGAACTGTTCAAAATCTTGCAAGATGATGCTGTCAAGGTAATGCATGCTATATGCCAGCAAATTTGGAAAACACAAGAATGGCCATCAGACTGGAAAAAATCAACTTATATCCCCATACCAAAAAAGGGAAACACTAAAGAATGTTCAAACTATCGAACAGTGGCACTCATTTCACATGCCAGTAAGGTAATGCTCAAGATCCTGCAAGGTAGACTTCAGCAGTTCATGGAGCGAGAATTGCCAGATGTACAAGCTGGGTTTAGAAAAGGCAGAGGAACTAGAGACCAAATTGCCAATATCCGCTGGATAATGGAAAAAGCCAGGGAGTTTCAGAAAAACATCTATTTCTGTTTTATTGACTATTCTAAAGCCTTTGACTGTGTGGACCATAACAAATTGTGGCAAGTTCTTAGTGGTATGGGGATACCAAGTCATCTTGTCTGCCTCCTGAAGAATCTGTATAACGACCAAGTAGCAACAGTAAGAACAGATCACGGAACAACAGACTGGTTTATGATTGGGAAAGGAGTACGGCAGGGCTGTATCCTCTCACCCTACCTATTCAACTTGTATGCAGAACACATCATGCGACAAGCTGGCCTTGAGGAATCCAAGGCTGGAGTTAAAATCTCTGGAAGAAACATTAACAATCTCAGATATGCAGATGATACCACTTTGATGGCTGAAAGCGAAGAGGAACTGAGGAGCCTTATGATGAAGGTGAAAGAAGAAAGTGCAAAAGCTGGCTTGCAGCTAAACCTCAAAAAAACCAAGATTATGGCAACCAGCTGGATTGATAACTGGCAAATAGAGGGAGAAAACACAGAGGCAGTGAAAGACTTTGTATTCCTAGGTGCAAAGATTACTGCAGATGCTGACTGCAGTCAGGAAATCAGAAGACGCTTAATCCTTGGGAGAAGAGCAATGACAAATCTCGATAAAATAGTTAAGAGCAGAGACATCACACTGACAACAAAGGCCCGCATAGTTAAAGCAATGGTGTTCCCCGTAGTAACATATGGCTGCGAGAGCTGGACCATAAGGAAGGCTGAGCGAAGGAAGATCGATGCTTTTGAACTGTGGTGTTGGAGGAAAATTCTGAGAGTGCCTTGGACTGCACGAAGATCAAACCAGTCCATCCTCCAGGAAATAAAGCCAGACTGCTCACTTGAGGGAATGATATTAAAGGCCAAACTGAAATACTTTGGCCACATAATGAGAAGACAGGACACCCTGGAGAAGATGCTGATGCTCGGGAGAGTGGAGGGCAAAAGGAAGAGGGGCCGACCAAGGGCAAGGTGGATGGATGATATTCTAGAGGTGACGGACTCGTCCCTGAGGGACCTGGGGGTGTTGACGACCGACAGGAAGCTCTGGCGTGGGCTGGTCCATGAAGTCACGAAGAGTCGGAAGCGACTAAACGAATAAACAACAAAAGGATAATCCAAGAGGAACATGAATTTAGAGATGTAAACATGCATAACATTACTTTAACATTCCCAACCGTATGCCAAATATTTTTGCAGCCTCCTAAATATAAAGATGACATATTGCTTTTGCTGCAGTTGGCTGACATGTTTATGGCTCTGAAAATTCCTGTTCTTGTATTTCCAAGCAAGGTAACATTATAAAAAGAGGACCACATCCCACCCCAAGTCCTTTAGATGAATCATGAAGGATCAAAACTTTAATGATCAACATTATTGGCCATCATAATTTCTTTAATGGCAGTCTGGATTGTTCCCAACCTTCTTTTTCAAAGGGAAACCATCCATGAGAAATTTATGCAGCTGAGAGACCCAGCTTCAGGTGCAGACTGTTTTCTACCATTTCTCTAATGTCATCCTTATAGTGAATTACCTGAAACTATTTGCAAACTTCTAGTTGCTTTATATGTAAAGACACTTGCTGAGCACCTAGTTCCCACATGCAGCATATAGCCCAAAGATCTAATTACAGATTTCCTTCAGTTACTAGTTCCATTAGGAATCAAATCCATGACTCATACACACAAGGTCATGGAGGAAATTTTTTATTTATTTGTTTTCCTCCATAGAAGTAATTCATCTAGAGGTTACAAATCGAGATCCCAGCAGAGTGGAGACACTACTATCAAGAATGCCAGACTATTCCTCTGCAGCAATTTTATGAACATTTTAATATGTCATCCTTTAACACTTACATTATTCATTAATCATCCACTTGTGCATACAGTATTCTATAAAGAAACAATTCTAACGATTTTGAAACAATATTGTTCCCCCTCCAACCCCACCAGTAACCTGGCAAAACATGGAACTGAATGATGATCTAAAAAAGGAAAAACATGAAGGAGAAATTATGAATAGCTGTTTAGAAATCATATCTTCAGTTTAAGATGAGACTATATAAACTGATCCCCACAATTGAATCAACAGAGGGTTGGAGACCTCCTTGAATGGAAAAAATGCACAAACAGGCACAAAGCTTGAAATGTATTTAGCATTTCTCTAGGGTGAAAACAGCTCAACACAAAACAGCCACTGATATTAAGCAGTGGATAATTGAATAATAAGACAAGCAACCAACAGTGTATAAATTCTGTGATTACAGAAAATCCAAAAGAGAAATTGGTGTGTAGAGGGTACAAATAGATGATCTGTCTTTTCTAATCCTGATTTGACTGGATCATCTGCAGAATTTATATTTCCTCTCTACGAATAGACCCAGTTCACCAAATCTGTAGCCACAGTTATTTAGGAGGCTATCCATTGTTTTCAGATACATATAGACAGAAGCCCAACACAGAGAGATTAGATTAGTGGCCCAGTTCCATTAGACAGTGTCTGTAAAGGTCTAGAAAGAAACGTTTCATTACGGGGGTGTAAAAAAGCTATCATTTATTTCACCAGCCTTTTGTACTCTAGGCTGTTTTTCCATCTTCTGTGTGAAGTGGAACACTGAACCATCCAAATTACCCTGTGTTGGAATGGGCCAATCTATCACTTTCAAACTTCGTCTGAAAATCCAGATATGATTTCTTCCATTT